>NC_056524.1:197640522-197974663 GCF_019175285.1 Sceloporus undulatus | reverse complement strand
ACTGTGTGGTCATACATACTTCAGTTTATCATACCAAGGTGTGTTCGAAAAGGAGAAGTGTGTGGACAATTCTCTAGAAGTCATCTTGATGTGTGTAGACAAGCCCCTGGTTGATGCTGCCTCTTCTGATTGGAACAGCAGCTCTTCCTCTCCTGTCTGGCACTGGTCTTTTCCCAGAGAAAGGGTGACTGTATCTGTAATTTCAAAAAATTTGACTCCTATCTAGAACTTTGTGACTTTCAGATGCACTTGCTCTTCTGTTGACTGTAGTCTCATTTTGGATAGTGTGATAATAGAATCATGGAATCGTAGAGTTGGAAGAGACCATCCAGTCCAAATCCCTGCCATGTAGTAACTCTCAGTCAAAGCATACCTGACAGATGGCCATCCAGCATTTTGTTTAAAGACCTCCAAGGAAGGTGTTACTTTCTGGTATTGTGGGAGAAGATATAGTTGGGTGACCTCATAATGATATTTCCCTCAGTTATTGATTGGTCCCACCCAGATGGAGAAAAATGAAGAAAACAGCCAATATCAATCTTTTCAATATCACACAGTGACCAGACACTGGAAGCAGTTATCACTATTGCTGTGATCATTTTCTTTTCCACTTGGTTCATTGCATTTTTGATGTTCCTGCTGGGACCAAGTTAAAATATGACCATCGTAAGTGGACTATGAGCATCTCCTGCTGCTTAGCTCCCATAACTCTACTAGAAGTGGAATCGAGGGGATAGTGAAAACTATGTTTCACATCAAAACTTTTGCACTGGTTGTTCTCCAAGTATTATTGAACTCTAGTTCGCATCAGCCCTAGCCTATCTGGCTAATGGTGAGGCATGTTGGGAGCAGAGGTTCAACAATATATAGATGACTGAAGGTTCCTTAACCCTCTTTTAAATTTTATTTTAAATTTTAAAATTGCAAGGATTTGTGTATCAAAATTCAAATGCTGTTGCAATGATACAAATCCCTTTTAACTGAATAACTTTGCTGAAAAGCTTCATTGATATAATGGTTTTGTAAGCCACTTAACTAGCTAAGATTTTGCTCTTTAAGCCAGCTGTAACTTGCCCTGAGCATTGTATGAATTCTTCAGCAGAATAGATGCCTTTTTAAATGTGGGTGAAAGTGGTGTTTAGTAGTTTTATCAATGGAGAAAACATGTTACAACACAGTCATGACTGTACTCCTGTCTTCAAGGAAATAATCCTTCTGTTTTACCATATTAAGAAAGTAATACAGCTACATTGAACATTGCCAAACTCTGGTGCATTACAGACCGCCCGTTTCGGGCAGTCTGCCAGCACCGTCATTTGCGGCGCCGAGGAGCCCAAGCAGGCAAACCACATGGCTCCTCAGCACTGCAAAAAAGAAGCCTCAAAATGGCGCTTCTTCTTACGGTGCGCTAATAACGCCGCAAGGTGCCAATGGCACACTCGCAGCATCATTAGCGCCGCGCGATGTGCGGATTCTAGGCGTCCGCGATGTCAAAATGGCAGCACCCATGTAGAGCGGGTGCCACCATTTTGTACGTCCCCAGGATGTACTAGGGTTAGGGGCGTTCGTAAAGGACGCCCTTTCCTAACCCCAGTACGTCCTGGGGACGTACTTTACGCCCGTGTGGAACAGGCCTCTGTTTGGCAATTTGTAGCTCTCAAACCCACATTTAAATAGAACTCCAATAGCTTTTGACACTTCCTAAACAAGAAAGTTTCGAGATTGTGCCTCTGGATAGGACTTTTATGAACAGTGGAATATAAAGCCATCAGGGTAAGTGATATTTGGGCTGTGTGAAAGCCCACGGATGGGTTATAACTCTAGTTTCCTTTCAGTCTAGCTATATATTTAGATTTTAACAGAGGCTAGAGGTAGAACTAAATATTAAATATATAATAATAAGCTGCCACCAAAATGGAGATCCCCTTATCAGTTTCTCCTCTATGCTATGTGTGGTGAGGCTTATCACCCTATCTTGAAGGGATGTTCAGAACAATTGTTGTTAACTGCCCTCGAGTCAAATTCATGGCAAGTCCCTGAAAAAGACACCTCCAAGACACCCTATCTTCTACTGCTCTGGTCAAGTCCTGCATGTCCAGGGCCATGGCCTCCTTGATTGTGTCTATCCATCCAGTATGTAGTCTTCCTAATTTTTTTTAACTGTCCTCCACCTTTCCTAGTCTTTTCTAATGAGTCATGCCTTCTTATGATGTCGCCAAAGTATGATAGCTTCCATTCTTGGCTTCAGTTGAGAGTTCCAGCCTGATCAAAGACCCATTTGTTTGTCTTTTTGCCTGCCTCAGCACTCTTCTCCAGCACCCCATTTTAAATGAGCAGATTCTCCTTTTATCAGCCTTCTTCGCTGTCCATTTCTCACATCCATACATGGTGATGGGAAATACCATTGCTTGGACAACTCTAACTTTCGTGTTCAATTGTCTATCCTTGCACTTTAGGATCCTGTCTAGTTCCTTCATAGCTGCCCTTCAAAGTCCTGATCTTCTGATTTCTTGGCTGCAGTCTTTGTTGTGATCAGTGATTGATCCGAGGTATGGGAAATCTTAAACTATTTCAGTTTCTTTTTTGTCTAACTTGAATTTGTGTAAATGCTTTGTGGTCATTATTCCCCTCCCCCCAATGCTCAACAGTAAGCCTGCCTTTGTACTTTCTTCTTTAATTTTCTTTCATAATTGTTCCAAGTCTTTGCCATTTTCTACTAGTAGTATGGTGTCATCTGGCTATCATAGATGGTTGATATTCCTTCCTTCAATTTTTACATCATCCTCTGAGTCTAAATCTGTTCTATGTTTGGTATTTTCTACATAAACGTTGAATAAATAGGGTGATAGAATGCAGCCTTGCTTAACCCCTTTTCTGACTGGGAACCACAGTGCGTCCTCGCCTTACGCGGGGATCCGTTCCGGATCCCTCCGCGTAAGGTGAATTCCGCCTATGCTCGAGCCCCATTGGAAACAATGGGGCTTGTGCGCGGCGGCGCGGGGCGCACGCGCCCATTCAATTGAATGGGATGCGCCGCCCCTTCCGCCGCGCACGCGCGGCGGCTTAAGCGCATATGCTCAAGGCCGCGTATGGCGCGGGCGCACTGCATTATGTTTTTCCATATTCAGAACAATATCCCTCCATAATTTGCTAAGGCCTCAGTTGGAGGGGGATCACATATGCCAGCCTTACCACATTACCTCATGTGATATGGGGGGAAAGACAGCTGTCCACAAATGGCCAATCTGGACCCATCCCCTGTACAAAATAATTCTTAGCAAATACACTGATATATAACAGAGGGTCTTTTCACATGTATGCCAAATGAAGGGCTCCAATAGCATATGTAGCCACACCGCCTCTTTCTCTGTCCCTTGTTTGTTTAATGCATAGGGGTTGTTCACTGTTTTTGGTAGTTCAGTTTTTCTTGTATCACATTTCTGGCATACAAGGGAGATATTATGAAGGAGTAGAAGAAATGGATAAGGAAGTATGTATTTCAGGATTCCATGGGATATTACCACAGCAGTTAAAGTGGAATGATGATGTGGTTAATGTGAACGGACCCATGTTGTGTTCCACAGAACTACTATTGACCATCAGTTTTACAAAGGGAAAAGCAAAACAAAGCATGCTACTGAACACATTCTAGTTTAATAACAGAACTTTATTTTAAAGGCAGGGAAGCAGCCATAGAGCATGTGTTTGGCTGTGTGTGTATATGTGTGTATTAACTCTTTCCACGTGAATGTTTCTCAATACAGATTAGTTACCATGATCCTGGAACTGCTATAAACAATGAGGAAAGATACAATAACCAATTAATTTTGCAAGTGCAGATAGATCTTTGTTACATCAGCACTGTTCTTCTTATATTAACCTTAACAAACTGGTTTCCAAAATTATTTTTTATATTCCACTTTTCCTCAAAACAAGTCCATAGTGGCTGAAATTGTTATATAATAATCACCATGTTTCTATTGTGAAAGGGTTATTTTATATCATTTTATGCACTCCATATTGGAACAACAAAACTCTAACAAATAAAGCAGTATTTCAGATGGTTTAAGTATAAAATAGTGCAAAATTTTGTCCACAGACTACTTTGGGAAGTGCCTCCCCCAATATGTATGCACTGCAGGTGAAAGCAATTGTTTGCTAGATTAATCCTCTACAATTATATATTGGATTACCATGCTTTTTTAGTAGTAAAATGGCTGAACTACTGATAACCAATTCACATCCAGCTAAAGTAGTTTTCTGTTTTGTATTTTCTGCCTTGCTATAGAACTAATACATTGACTTCACCACAGTACAAGGAGAACATAGCTTTTTCTAATGCTATTGTTAGGGGTTCTTGTATAAATGGCATGATATTCATTAATGAGACCCTTTGAAGTTACCTCTAAAGGTGTCCTGGGGAGTCAATTTTCAAGGAATTCCTAATAGAAACTGCAGATATCTGAGAATGAGGCCCACATCACCTTAACAAGGCCTGCATGAATCATTTAGAGGAGGAGGTGACATGACACATTGCAGTGTTTTTCCTTGTTAAAGCTATTGGCACCATGCGACAGGCACCTACGTGGGGCAACAATAGAAGCAATCTGGTCTGCCACAGTCAGCCTGTGACATCAGATTTCTTAAGACATTCCCTGCTGATATTGGTTAGTTTAATCCCTAAAGATTTAGAGAAGTGTCTCAGAGACATAGAAAATGGGAGGTGACAGCAGGCTGAAGCAATCCATTTGCCTTGACATATGTCTGACAGCCAGCCCTTGGTTGCTAACCCATCTGCTAAACTTTTAAACATTTGCTGCTGTTGTTGCATGAAATCATAGTACAGTGGACCCTTGTTATACGCTGGGGTTTGGTTCCAAGATCCTCCATGGATAACAAAATCCATGGATGCTCAAGTTCCATCAAATATAATGACATAGAAAAATGGTGTCCCTTATAAAAATGGAAAATCAAGGTTTGATATTTGAAATGTATCCTTTTCTTTGTACATTTTCAAACCTTGGATGCTTGAATCCGTGTATAAAAAATCTGTATATAAGAAGGGCCGACTGTAGTCCAGGGCAGATTCCTCTCCACAACATACATACACTTAGCAAAACAATGCTTAAGCATACAGAGGTGAGCATGTGTGCCCAGAAAATGGTTTCAAAACCAACTTCCATAACATCAGTAACTACTGGTCTTTACAGAGCCAGACAAGAACTAGAAGGTACTCAAAGGGGCATGCCTTCTTCTCAAATGATCAAATGGCATCTCTTAAATGTCTGGTAGTTTCAAAGCCATTCGAGCATGGAAGAAAATTAGGAGCTCCTTGGTGAGTATTTCTACAGTGCTAGACTTGCTCCTTCTGTTCTTTTAGTAGATTGGAAAAGCAAATAAGACGAAGGAAAAAAAATCAGAAATCAGGAAAAGGAGGAAAGCTGAAACTTAATTTGGAGGGTTAAGAGGGAGGCTTTAGGGATTAAACTAACACTGAATAAGCTAAGAGAGAAAGCAAAAGTTATAGAGAAAATAAAAATGGAACCATAGAGATTAAGAAAAGGGGAAGTTTGATGGGGATGCAGCCATATATCCAAATGGAGTCTGCCATTCTACTTGTACCTATAGAAAACTACTTTCAAAAATATCCCATGAGTATTATTAATGTTTCGAACAGATTTGGGAGGGGGGAGGAATCAGACAGCTTGAACTACTGGAACAAGCATAAACCTGAGAAGGACATAGAAAGTAACAGCAAGATGTAAGATGTTTAAATCCAAATGTTATTCCCAACTAGAGTACATCCACTGAATGAATGGGGTTTATGTATGTACTACCCTAATGTACAACAGTTGGTTAAAGGATTTACTAAAGCTGGAGCTACCAAATGGATGTTGGGCAACTGTCCCACTGATTAAGGATGAGTAAATGTACGAATTTTAGTTTTGACCTCTATTTGTACCAATTTGAGAATGCAGCAAAACCCCCCTTTTAAACATGCATGAAAACTTGTATATATTTTTGTTATCTAGAGTGGGCACTTGTATACATTTTTGTTATCTTGAGTGGACACTTAAAAACTCTCCCAATACATTTTTGTATGTACAAATATAGGCATTTTTTTGTGTTCACTCTTCTTGATATTTATTTATTTATTCATTCATTCTATTTATTTGTATCCCACCCTTTTCCCAGGACTGGGACTCAGAGCAGCTTCACAGCATTAAAAACAGAACAATTGAAAACATTTTAAAAAGTACATTAAAAGGAATAAAATTATTACGGTATTAAAACAGATAGTTATTAAAATAATAAAACATATTTTAAATATATATATATATTATCATTTGTTAAAAATGATCCAATATCCCAGCCTGTCTTTATAGCAATTCCTTAAATGCCTGTGAGAACAGGTAGGTCTTCACCTGCCGGCGGAAGGCCATCAAGGAGGGAGCAATTCTGATCTCCCTGGGCAGGGAGTTCCAGAATCTATGGGCAGCCACCTAGAAGGCCCTCTCTCGTGTCCCCACCAACCATGTTTGTGATAGTGTTGGGATGGAGAGCAGGGCCTGTCTAGAGGATCTCAGAGACCAAGCCAGTTCATACGAGGAGAACTGGTCTGCCAAATAGTGTGGACCTGAGCCATGTAGGGCTTTATAGGTAATAACCAGTACCTTGAATTGTGCCCGGAAACAAACTGGCAGCTAATGAAGTTGTTTCAGGGACATTGTATGGTCTTTGTAATATGCCCCTGTTAATATGCCTGGCAGCAGGTCTTTGAACACTTTTCAAAGGCAGCCCCATGTAGAGCCCATTACAATAGTCCAAATGGCATGTAACCAAGGCATGTACCACTGTGGCCAGATCTGGCTTCTAAAGGAACAGGCACAGCTGGAGCACAAGTTTTAAATGTGCGGAAGCACTTCTGGTCACAGGAGAGACCTGGGCCTCCAGGTTCAAAGCTGAGTCCAAGAGTACCTCCAAACTGCGAACCTGCGTCTTCAGGAGGAGTGTGACCCTATCTAACACAGGCTGGATCCCTATTCCCATATCTCCCTTCCGACTGACCAGGAACACCTCTGTCTTATCTGGATTGAGTGTCAACTTGTTTGCCCTTATCCAGTCCATTACTGAAGACAGACATGGGTTTAGGACTAGGACAGCCTCCTTGGATTGAAGTGGGAAGGAGTAGTAGAGTTGAGTGTCATCTGCATATTAATGACACCGCACCTTAAAACTCCAGACAACCTCTCCCAGTGGTTTCATGTATATGCTAATATAAACTTTAATAAAACTTTAATTTATATCCCGCTTTTTGTTACCACAATCAAAGTGGCGTACAACCTTTTAAAAAAATACAATATATACTGCTAATATAACTGTGGTTTGATATTAGTCCCGTCAGTGCTTCTGAAGAAATGGATTAAAAACCAATTAAAGTCCATGCTAAAATACATAAGTTAATTTGAAAGGTGCTGCCAAATTCCTCCTCCCTCCCCTTTTTTCTTACTCTTGTTTTAAAGGATTCACATAATCAGTTACTATTCTCTTCACCATCAGCATATTTCTTACAAAATTACTGCCTATGAACATTTTTGCCAGCTTACAGCAGAGAAGACAAGTGCATATGTTATATCTAAAGATCCTGGATTGGTTATACCACCCAGTAATATGACGGTGGCTATTGCAAATGACCATATATATATTTTTTAACAGTACAATCAACATATATAAGAAACTCTGACATAATGTTTAAAATCTTGCTGTCTTTCTAAAAATATTAGAAATAAAAACCACATGGTTGAAATACACAGTGGCAATTTATTTGTGCTTGGCATGCAACAATTATTGGGGGGAAAATCTAAAATTAAGATTACAATTTTTGATCAAATAAAAAGTGTTTAAGCCTACAACTGATTATTCATGCATTTAATCATTCTACACAGACAAGTGTCACAAGTTGTGACTTTCAATTTTTTTCTTTAAAAAAAGTACAAATGAGTCATTGAACAAAAACAAATGGACCCTCTTTTGTCCAAGACATAGTATACAACACTATAATCCATAGCATTTTTATCATAACAAATATACATGATCTGGAACCATCTATATAGTATATACAGACAAAAATCTGAAAGATTAAATGAGGGCCAATAACAATTCAGGCACAGGTACCTCACTAAACATAAATTCATCAGAAAACCTTACAAAAAAGTCAATGAATTAAAGTGCTATAGCTGTTGCATACTAAATACTGCCAGCAAATTTACTTTAGAATCATTGGGGATGTATAAAAGGGAATTTAGGAGTGCAACCCATGCTACTGCACAACTTCCTTATGTTCAGTCCTTAGAACATTTAGATTTTAATTTTTGTAGCAGAACTTACAACAGACCGTTTGATCTGGCAGTGCTGTGATCCTTCTTCATTTGCTTTGAGAGCAAAGATTTGAAACAGATCAACATACTTCAAAATGTACGTACCTTTTCATTTACTTCTACAACTGTTTGGGGGAGAAAAAGAGTTCAGCCTATAGAGAGAGCCTTTGTTTACATTACATTTCTAAAAGATAGTTGTAAATTTAATTTCAGTACAGCCAAACATATATTTTAAGACATATGCATTCACTCTTCTAAGAATCTAATCAAGCTAAGAGTTTGAGGTGGAATACAACTCATCATTAAAATGCTTAATTGAACATATGATCTTATTGATAACACCTACAAATACAAGAAAATATTTTCATAGCTGGGATAATATAACTAATACTTGATTTAGAATCACCCACAGTAGACAAGTTAGGTAAAATCTATGGATAGTTAAGTATAATTTATGGATCATGCTACATTATTTCATAAGTGATAATCAAATTCAACATAATACTTTTTAAATTCAGCAGCAAAAATGAACACAGTATTAAGCATTCTTATGATAATCTAGACCCACTGAATCAATGGCATTTACCTGAATGTTGACTTACCATTCAATATATGATTCGGGTCTACTCTATTTGGAACTAGCCAACAGGACTGAGGCCACACATCTTTTACTAGAAATGAATTTTGCATGTTTTATACAAAGTATTACCCATTTTTTTCATGTTTGCTGGTGTTTTTTCCAAACGAAACAGAGTAACTATGACTGCCAATAAATCCTTCATGCTACTTTTCCAACAAGTAAGATAGACAAAAATGTGTGATGTATGTACATTCCCCATAATGTCCACCTAAGAAATGAGGAATACATGGATTGGGAGAATGGCTCTGAAGCACCTAAATTTTCATAGCCAAAACAATGTAGCAGGCTAATTACAGAATATTCTTGGAGAGAAAACAATGAATATTGTGTAAGGTTTCAAAAGAATCACAGAATCTGAAGATATACTAATCCTGGAATGTCATCTCACCACTAAGGAACTACAGACACAACTACCTTGCTATCAGTGATTCTGTACTATACTATGTCAAGAAGTATTTTAAGACACTGATCAGAGAATATAGAGAATTTATTTTGAGCAATCACTTTTATACCCAAATTATGAAGCTTTTTGTTATTTGTAAACATTGCATTA
Source organism: Sceloporus undulatus (assembly GCF_019175285.1). Lineage (NCBI taxonomy): Eukaryota > Metazoa > Chordata > Lepidosauria > Squamata > Phrynosomatidae > Sceloporus > Sceloporus undulatus. The sequence goes on along the minus strand of NC_056524.1, from coordinate 197,965,092 downwards.
TGCCTATTTTAGTTATGATACCTTTTCTGACATACCTATTTTCTTCTTTGCATTTAAATACTGGAAATGAAAGAGTGCTTAAATTCACTTGCAGATCAAATAGAACATAGGACCAGAAAGCACATGAAAGTGCTTTATAAAATGCTCAGCTAAAGTTCTTATTAACTCTGTGGCATATGTCAAAAGTTTTACAGCCAAGCATTTTGATCTTTCACATTAAGATTCTAAAAGACGTAATTCAAAAAGTGGTAGATATTAAAAGTTCATAACAATATGAGCTTAGAATTCTGTGGTTTATGCTCTTCTGTTGTACTTGAGGAACATTCGTTGAAGATGAACGATGAACTCGTATACAATGGAAGTTCAAATTAAACATCAATGGCCCAGTAGTTTCCAATATCATGTGTGGAAGTCATTAACTGTGGTACTATGAAACATCTGAAAGTTTTATACAGGCAATACTTTTCAAAAACACATTTTTGTATAAACTATGAAGGTAAACATCTACTTCAAATGCAGTAGTTAACCTTAAAACAAAAGGAATAGCGTTGACTGTAAGCTATTCAGTCAAATAGATTAGACTGTTATCATTTGGCACTCAGATATGACGGAATACAATGAAAGCATGGCGACTTGAAGTATGTGTGTGTGGGTGTCTGTGTGAGGGGCAGTCCTTCGTGTTCTGAGACACAGTACCAGTTCTTAAATTACTAACATTTATTCATGTAATAGGGTCCACCAAACTACAGAGAAAATTGATGGAAACCCAATGAAACAAAATGCATCTCGACATATGGCCTATTATCCTGTATAATATGGCTGAGGGTTTTTAAGAATATGGTCATTCCTGCCCCACTATTGTTTAAAAACAGTTCTGCCCTATTGTATTATAATTATAAGAATTTTAATTAAGAACAATGTTCTTGGCATATTAAAAAAAATTATTTAATACCCTTATAACTGGAAGAAAAGGGGGAAATTGGCCTAAAACAGATGGGCAGAAAGCACTGGCTTCAGGCCGTGTTGGGGTGTAGCGTGCAGACAACGCACAACTCTGGATTGGACAGACACTGCTCTGGGGGTCACCTAAGGCAGCCCAAAGCCAACCACAAAAGAAGAGGCAAAAGGCTGCTCCTTGTTTGAGGCCCACCTAAGGGGCAAAAGAGAACGCTCTGAAGGAGCGGCTCTGTGCTGCCCCTTTGCTCGCTGGATTGCGACTGCGGCAACCACACGCTGTGGCCCCAGTCCGGTGTTTTTCTGCCTCCCCAAAAGGGGCAAAATGCTGCTACTTTTAGGAATGGAAAAAAGCCACCCTTGCCATGGCAGTGGCACTTTTTGGCACTCCTTTTGGCATGCAGTGTATAATGGCTGCCCACTGGCTGGTCGGCAGGACGGTGGCTTGGGGGTGGAGTCGAGACATGTGGCGGGTGGCCGCCATGTCCACACTCCACCCCTCCAGCCCTTTTAGTTGGTCTGTACTGCACCTAGGACTGCACCAGTGGCCGGGTTTGGGACTGCATTGTCTGGTTGCTGAGGTACCAGGCCGATTGGGGACTGGAGCCAACTGTTCAGTTTTACTCTTCAGAAAAGTTTCAATGTGCAAGCTTGGAAAAAAATGGCCATTAAATAGGAGACAAATGTATGAAAATCTGAACCTGCCCATTCTAAAGTAAAAAGCCCTGTTTAGCACCCCATCTAGCATGTTGAAACCTACTTTGCACCAAACATCCTGCTTATAGTCTTACATAAAACAAATTAAAACAACATTTTGATCACTCTTATAGTAAACAATATTTTCTTTATGGCAGTGTTTTCCATTGCATTTTGCCACTTTGAAATAGATGCACAACACTATACACAAATATTACCTCATTACAGTCATGCATAATCAATTATATCTGCCACTCTCAAATGAATGACAATATTTGAATTTGACACAGAATATAGGATTGAAAACCCTCAACAGCTCCCTAATTTAATTAAAAACAACAACACTCAATCATCTAGATAGGTAAAAGCACATTCACATTTCCATTTCCTGACTCAAACTGGCAAAAGCCAAGGAAATATGTATATGCCTGACATGCTAATTCTTCAGAATATTATGTCTCCTTCTGCCTCATCATCTCCTAATTTATATAGACTTTAGGTAAATGAGGTATTAACTCATCATTTTCTTCTGTTTACTTAAAGTATACTTCTATGCTTAAGCAAGTAGTATGCTATAACCCTATACAGTATATCCAGATACTTTCATATCCGTAACAATGGATACCAGTTCAAAAACCCGCATTTCTTAAAGAGCATAAAGGTAACTGTTCAAACACACTCCATTCTAGAACCAATACTGCCAACATCTTTATGTAAGAATATCATATGATGCTTCCACTTAATATGTATCTATTGGTGATTCCTAGTTATGGAATCTCAACAATAAAATCCTACATTATCCCATTTTCCTTCATGTTCATAACTGCAAAACACATCCTGCTTGTGCGCATCCACTCTGACAGCATGCCATAACATCAAAGAGATTGACTGAAGTACAAAATAAATATTCAAGTAAGAGTATGGGACTGTAGCTCTATAGTGTACAAAGTAACTACAATATTTTTTTTTAAAAAAAATCAGAACACATTTGCACGTAAATGTTTAAGTTATAGGGAGTGTTTCAAAGCAACTGGAACTAATATTTTACTTTTATACAGTTCATGTACAGATTGGCAGTTCTGGTAATACCAATTGATATCTGGAGTAAAATTTTCAAGAAGGAAAGAGAGAAAAAGAGAAATTGTGTCGAAACGCTGCAATAGTTGCTCTAACGAAAGAAACAACATGGAATATTGACATTACTTTAGCTTTTTGCAAATTTGCCAGCTCTTCGAGAAGGTTCATATGGCACTCGGAGAATACTGGGTGTTTCTTCCATTACTCGTACAAGAAGATTGTCAATATAGTCTTCAAGTTCACGAATATGAGTGTCCTTCTTCTTAAGTTGTTCTTTGTGTTTCACTAATTCCTGTAAGATTTCTTCATATGTAAGATTACGGTATCCTGAGGCTGCATCAAAAGGATTTCCTTCCTAGAAAATATATATAAAAAGTTATAGACCATTAATGGTACAGTACCAAGAAAACCAAGTATGAATCAGAAACCTAAAATATCAATTTTTTTACTCCACATCAACAGGTCATAATTGTAACATCATATAGAAATAAAGAGGTACAAAAGGGAAAATACTTGTGGTACTGACCTTGGACAAGTTGTTTATCTGTTTCAGATATTTTGTACCTACATGAGTCATTTAGTTAAATGTCTGTATACACATTGGAAATGTGTTCTGATTGTGCTGAAGAGTCATTGCTGGCTTAAAGTTATGATTATTTGTGTAACCTACTTCCTGGTCCCATCCCCATCCCAGTCATAGGACATCAGACAGAAATGCATCAGGCATTGCTCCTCCAACTATTATGCTCATAGGGCTCAAGGGCAACATTCAAATGGTTCACAAACTTTATGAACTAGTGAGCAGCTTTAGCAAAATTCCCAGTTCTTATCTCTTACTGATACAAAGGAATACTAAACAAGCATCAGAATGTAGTTCTACTGGCTCTTTACAATACAGCTCCATTACTAGAAATATTTTCCCAATATTGAAAATGCTTTTCTAGAGTAGTAATCGTAACATTTGAGAACTGCTCCCTATGTGGCACTCCCAATGCATGAAGATTTTCCATACAAGCTATGTGTAGTCCTTGTAACTAGCACTAGCATGTAAGGTACTTCCAAGTGTTTACCCAGTACAAACATACATGGTTTAAACAGACTGGACTGTGTTAAGCAGACAGCCTTGGACTAAACATCAGTTGTTTAAGCCACATGAAAACTTGGTTGAACCACTGGTAAAGATCTTTCCTTTTTCTAAAAACAACTTTACTATTTAACAAAGTCAACTATAAACAAAGATATTTCTATTATACATGGACCAATTGGCTCATAATGCAAGACAGAATTGTCTAGTATTAGAGAGCAGAAAGAACTTTGGCTTCTGCCCTCAGAGCCACCAAGAACCAACTGACTATAATTGAAATTAAGGTGAAAGGGCTCTGTGGCCTAATGAGAGCCACAAATTGCTACTCAAACAAAAGCATCAGCAAGTGAAATCAATGTGAGCTAAGCTAGATATAAATACTCACTTATAGCTCACCACTTCATTCTGACACTCAAGAATTAACCTCTCTCCTCTTCCTTTTCTTTTCACCTCCTGTGTTCTGTCTGTTTTTTAGATTGTATGCCTGATGTTAAGGGGCTCTCTTTGCTGTATAACCCTTTGGGAGACAATAATTGTCTGAAAGGTGGGATAAAAACATAGTAAGGTAATAAATTCATAAAGCAGTCATGGTCACAGGAGAATACTGCAACGATAAGGATGATTTTGCTGATTAATTCTGGCATAACTTCAGTAAGAAAGAAAAGAGAAGTTGCAACAAAATATAAATACTGAGGAATTTACAGTACACCAACTTTTCAAGCTCTCACTGTTGGTCTGCTGCAAAAGCAGGAGCAGATTGTAATTGAGATCTAAGGAAACAGGCCTCCATCTGGGACACACAGTGCAGTGTTATTAAGTGAACATTTCTCTGGAATACTTCCCACTTTCCTGGCAGAAGATGCTGCAAGGGAGCCAGTCTATATTTGAAAAGAATCCAAAACGATTAAAATGGATAATAGATGTGGTTCAAAAACATTTCTTGGTTGCTTCCCAAGAGTGAGATAATTCTTCTACACTCTTTTTTTTAAATGAATTTAGGTTCTATTTTGAGATTTGTCTGCTTCTATATTTAAATAGCATGTTGGGGCTAATTCATATAAGCACATACCACTCATTCATATCATTCAATAACCTGCAGATGTAGGAGTGAACTGGTTCTTCTGATAAGTATTATATTTGAGGTGAAATCTGGCAATATCGAAGCTCTGTTGGACTGTTCTATGATGCCCATTTCACACATCCAAGTGGTTTTATTTTGCAAGTCACTGAATGAATATACACTAGCAAGCTTTTGAAATTGTCATACTTGTAAAAATAATAACAAAAACTGTATGACATTAAAAATAAAAATAACCAGACTCATCAAGTGACTGGAAAACAAAACTGGACATTAGTTTTATAAGCATTTTCTGGAATTACTAGTTCCATCCCAAGTATTATGGCTACAGAATAATGAATGAACAACTGACAATCTGAAAAATCCTTGTGCAATTTGAAAAGATTGCAGGCTGTTCTGGCCCAAACCCCAATCCCAAACCAGTCTCTCTCTTTTTCAATCTTTTTAAATCTGACCCCCTCTCCCCCTGCCCTAAGCATATTCCTGGAGGGGAAAGGGAAAGAGAAAGAATGAGAATCCACATTTTTATTTCTGCATTATTTTGATAGCTCATCTCTACCACTTTAAATGCCAAGCTTTGTCTACCATGGGAATGTGGAGAGTGGAATTGTATAACCAAGGCATATCCAAAAACTACTGTTTGAACTCCTTCTCTTTCACAATTTAACCTTTAGGAATGCAGCCAAGGATTTATGTAGCTTCTAAAGCCTTGTTTGTCTAATTACCCATTCTAGTCCTCCCGTGGCTGTGATACAAAAATCAGAGCACTTGGATTTAAGCAGATTTCAATGGGACTAAATAGTCTATGGATCAGGATGCTTATGTTTTTTTTCCAGACGGCCTAATGTGCACTGCAACATCTAGAGTTTAAGCACAGTAAAAAATATGCTGTATTTGTAATGCACCACTTAGATGGTAATAAAGACTGACTTCTGGGGCTGCTGATATTGCATACAGAATTTTAAGCCAGTTCAAAAAGAGGGGGAAAATATCCTTTGAGGGATCACTGAGCAGTGATAGGTGAATTTAACTGATGCACAGTACGATCCTATATGTGCCTACTTAAACGTAAGTCCCACCAGGCTCAAGAGAATTTTCCCCTAGATAAATACACATAGGGTTTCAGCCAGGATTTAAATAAATAAATAAATAAATAAATAATGAGACTGGAAAAAAGTTTAGAATGAAAATAAATAAAATAAGTAAAAATATGTATAAAATGGTAGACATTTTTGTTATGTGTGAATAACAATCAGTTTGCTCTAATGTAGCAAGAACCAAATCAAGCCCCATCTCCCATGGCCAAACCTCCCAAACAACAATCCTCAAACTGAGGCACTGGCAGAAACAGGGAAACAGCCTATGCCAGAAGACCCATTAAAAATAAAACAACAGCCCCGCAAAAAAACCTTGGATCTTGAGGCAGTTAAGATATGAAATATTTGTCTACTTATCATCCAGCCTGTAAGTCAAACTTTAAACTGGGGTTAGGTGGCATACTGATGCTTTCTGTTTACATCTGAAGCCTATCATTAAGGAAGATAAACACTGATAATTTCAGAAGCATACCACATCAAATATGCAGTGATTCAGCTTCACTCCCTTTCACTTCAGCTATCTCTGTCTATACTTTGGCACCTATCACATCATTAAAATATGCAGGTGGCAAATTTGGAATAAGGCTAATTAGAAAGGGTGAGCTAGCAAGCCAGAATAAATGGTGCAAGTCAATCAACTGTTTAATTTTTTGAGCTCTTTAAACTAATTGTAAGCTGAAATATTTTTATCTAGTTTATTTTTCAGTTAACCTCTTTTTATCAATTACCTCCACTAAAAATGCCCATACCTGTTCACAGATGTATCTGATTAGGAATAATTTATAATACGATAGATTTCTGTATATAGAAATAGAATTCAGAACCAATTCAATTTTCTGTTCATTCAGATATAATTAATTTCCCCTTGCATTACAGAAGAAACCATTCTGATAACTAAAAATGATGTGTTTTCATATATACACAAGCTCTGCAAATAATAATAATAATAACAATAACAATAATAATAATAATTCTGTATTTGAGAAGTAAAAGAACTTGTCATATTTTTCAGCCTATTCAAGATTAGCTTGCAGAAGTTACAACATTTTAATTATATATTATACTCTGGTTGGTTCAGTGATATAGATTTTTAAGATGTTAATTTATAATCAAACCATATGCATAATTTCAAGTAAAATGGCCATGTTTAAGTAAATGTTGCAGTCTATTGAAAATAGTCTGCTTTTAGTGCTTAAAATAATTGGAAGGATTTGTCCCAACAACTGTAGACAAATCTAAGTTTAAAACAAATATTGTACTTCAACTTTCTTATGACTATAATACCCCAGGAATGAGCAACAAAAAAGGTAACTTTATGTAAGCATATACAGAAAATCTTTAAACTAAGTATTATTTGGGTACTGTACAAACTGATAGTCACAACTACGGGATGAAGGGAAAGATAAATGGCAACCTGGCATTCTTTGATCATCTGTTTATTGTTCTAATGAGGATCTTTGCTTTGAGAATACCATCCAAGCCACTTTCACATCTCTTGTTCGTCCTTTATCTCCTTTTCCGTTCTTAATTAGGCTTTAAAGAGTTCTTGCTGCTCTTTCAAACTGGCTACTGCTCCTCCTTAAGCACTGTTCATTCAGAGACAGGTGTTGGCACTACCAGAGCATAAGGCATGTAAACTTAATTACCAAACACTACTTCCAAGGGAATAAAAGAAATAATTTATTGGAGGTACATAATTTAAATTACTTCACTACTTATAGATAATCCAGTAACATTCCAATTTGTACAATTGTTTTATTTCAAGTTTACTATATAAAATTAATGCCTTTGACACTACAGTTGTATTTTAGATTAAATGAACTTCAAATTTCCAACTACAGTAACATAACAGGACAGTTTGTTCCAATTAAATACAACAGGACAGTTTATTCCAAGAGGAAAATAAAGGCAAAAATTGATTATTTTATCAATTTTAATTTCTACAACAAATGAGTACATTTAAAATCTAGCCTAACTTTTACTACCAAATGTTATATAATTCTGGATATTATTTAATTTTAAAATTCATAGGGGCCAATTAAATGTATATCAAACAAACTTCAGAAACTAGTGAAAGACATGATCAAAGAAGGAACAGTAAATACACATTTACTGGGAATGGACACTACTGGCCACAACAGCAGATGATTCCAAATAAATGTACATAGCACTAGACTGCATTACCAATTACACTTAATGTACTACATGTACAGCTAAATGTCAGATCTGAACTTAGGTCATGACTAAATTTCATCAGAACACACCCTAAATCAGGCAAAGCATTTTCAAATATATTAATTATTTTCTGAAAGCGGGGGTGGAGGTTGAATCTATTTGTTGAATTTCTTTATTAATAAAATTGTGAATTAAGTAAAAAAAAAACACACACACACACACACACAATCCTGCTCACTTTTCCAATTAGTTTGGGAGCAATCCTGCAGTAAAACTCGTCAAATCTTTATGCCAGTGGGAAGAATAATGTGGGTTTACACATAAGTAGCATGACTAAGTGCAATAGGATTTACTCAAAAGTTAATTGTCAGCAGGACTGCAGCCTATGCACAGATCTGGAGCAAAAATATATTTTAAAATGAATGGTTATATATTTAAATGCCTATTATTATAGAACAGGCTCCAACACCACCATATTTCTAATTGAATGAGGATTTGGAAAGGAATGTTTTTAAAGTTCTCATCACAAAGGTTATTCGTCTGTCCTTGGAGAGGCATCAGATGAATATTCCAAAAGAAAATAGATCCAGCATTTGAAAGTAGTTTCAGTCTTCGTGAGAGTTCATTTGCTTTTTGTATTACCAACTGGAGTATATTTACTCATCATCTTAGCACTCTTACTTTGGTAAAACCACCTAAAACACCTTATAAGATTCATGGGACTTAGAATTGGTCCCGATCCTGTGCTAAACAGCCTTTACCCCTGATCAATTTGACCCCTGGTTTGCCACGGAGTTTCCTGGAAAATTCTGCAACAAACCCGGGCTGTTATATATGTTCCTCCCCTTGCTCCTTACTTTGCCACGTCACTGCTGGTACTGAGAAGCCTCCTGTTGCCATATCTGATACAGAAATGGGGCACCTGACCTGGCACCCTGTTTCTCATATCAGATGTGGTGATAGGGGGCTTCTCAGTACCAATGGTGTGGCAAGGTAAGGACTTTGTGCTGGTAGTGGGTTCCAGGTTGTTATGACAAAGAGTATGTAAACATCTGTCATCCCCAGGTTGACCCAGGGACCGACCTGAGTGACCATTGGACCTAGAACAGCACAGCCTCAGCGCATGTTACCCTGGCCCATTAGCTCAGCCCCATAGCAAGACAGTACCACACCTTTTCTTTAAACTATGAATGAACTGAAAAGATGAGTTTATTATACCTCCATGTAAGTCAGGGCAGCAGGACAACTGCATAGCAGCCAATTTTTACTCTAGTGCCACAATATGTGGGCTGTGCCAGAGGATTTGGGTGTTACCATTATTATTGGCTGGGGGGGGGGGGGTGCTGATATATGGTTTTAGAAATAGATTTTGGTGGGAAGGCTTCAGAAGACTGGGAGGGGATTTGGGGCTCACTGAAGTGGGGCCCACAGATGTGGGACCACACATTTTCCACTTCTGATACAAGGGCCAGAGATGAATAATAATGCGATGAATCATAAAGCCCCACATAACCATGTCTGCCATGCCATCCACCCCACCATCTGCATGTTCAGCAAGCATGAAAAGTGGCCGCATGTGCTTATCAACATACATTCATAGAGTTCTTCTATATGTGAACATATGTGAACATATCTTGGGCCAATCAGATTCTACCATCATTGTGGAGACCATTCCCAAAATACACACAAACCCTCCTCATGCTAAGAAAAGAGCTACTTTATACCCCCTCATGCATGCTTTGAACACACTCTAGTAAGGGTTCACTAGAGATTTTCTATACAGTGGTGCCTCGGGATACGAAATGATCGGGTTACGAAATTTCCGGGATACGAAAAAGTTGGATTGGCAAAAACTGTTTCGGGTTACGAAATATTTTTTGGGTTACGAAATTCATTTCGGTGCGAAATTCAAATGCTGCAAAGTGCAGCTATAGGCTTTCCAGTGCTAACGGAAAAGTGTTTCGGGTTACGAAATTTTCGGGTTACGAAAGGAATGGCGGAACGAATTAATTTCGTAACCCGAGGCACCACTGTAATTACAGCTCCCAAAATTAAATTGAACAATTGCAGTCATTGAACAGAAAGAGAAATATTTCAGGCAATGTAGGTACCTCACTAAAAGTGATGCTAAAATAAATCTAGTAGTCTCTAAGCTGTAAGAAGGTCTCTCTTTTGACAGTGAAACAGACTAACATGGTTACATCTTTGAAAATCACTACTATACTACCATAAATGTTTTTTTTTTTTAAAAAACTAGTCATTCCCAAATTTGGTCCTCTAAATTTTTTTGGCCTTCAAGTCCCAGAAACCCTGCCCAATGTCAAGAATTTCAAAACGTTTGGAAAACCAAAGTTTGGGAACTACTGGATTAGACTCTGGAAGATAAGTCTATTGAGCAACTAATCAGCGCCTATTTATTCAGACGCATTAGATCTCTGAACACCAGGTGCTGGGAACAAGCAAAAAGGGCAGAGTGGGCCCTGTTTCTGGGCTCCTCAGTAGCAAGCTACTGTTACATAAAAGGCCCCTGAAAAATGCAAAATGGCCAGTGGCAATACTTCGCCCAGGCTTTGGGGTTGTTATCTGCCATTTTAGGAGTGAAATGAAAACAAACCTGACACCTCAAATTATAGAAACGGATTAGGAAATAAAAATGAGAGGTGACACTCCAGGATCCCATGTGGAGGATGGAGCCTTTCCCAGCTTCTGGAAATTGCATATCCCTGGACTAGAGTGACCTTGGTCTTAAGCCAACAAGGTCATTCTTTTATTTTTAATGCATATGATACAATGAGATATTTCCAACTTTTTAAAAATTGTATCAGTTATCTAAAAATATCAAGGCTTTTTAAAAGGAGTAAAATAAATTTGATATGAAATGGAATAAATATTGCTTACCATTGCTTTCTGGTTGTCTTCAGCATTTGCAGGATTCACATTAAAACTAGGGAAATAACAAAAAATATATTACATAATAAATATGTTCTAGTGCACAAAATTTTAAAATGTTGCATGCTGTCTTATTGTATCCCATATATAGGCAAAACAGTGACACACATACACATTCAAAAACATGCTCATAATTCACTTTTCAAATGAAAGAAAATATGTAAATATTAACATATACCCAGGCAATACCCAAAGTCTTTTGATACACAAGAGCTGAAATGCTTTCAGGCCAGATCCAAATAGCCTCTCCCCACAAAACAGAAATGTATAATATAACAATAAAGTTTTCTTTGTCCTTATTACTGGGGGAACCTATTCTCTATAAACATATTGAATCTGTGGAGCAGCTGGAATATAGACGTGAGAAGCATAAGTCTAGAAATATTAAGCTTTAAACATAGTTTAGGAAATGTAGGTACAAAAAGAGAGGTGCCATAATTAAACCTCTTTTCTGTGAATTGTTTGTCTCTCTGCACAGCTGGTTTTATACCAGTGAAAAAGCTAGACACTTTATTAACCCAACACTGCTGTGGGTGGGTGGGTGGGGGGGGAGAACAACAGGACATTTAAAAATGAAAAACAAAAAGGCAAATGCTATAGGCTCTGTATTTAGCAACTTTCTCTGTTGTCCAGTCCTGAGGGAATATTCAGCAGAAGTTGAATATTTGATATCTTGATGTATTTGATCTCTGAAGGACAGCATCTAAAAGAAATGGTACTGCTCTCAAAAACACTTTTTTTATGCTCCATCCCCATATGGCCTACCTGATACCCAAGGTGCAGTTGTGATGGAAGCAGATAGCTCACTAGAATGCTGTATATACTCCAACCCATGTAGAGACCCAAGTTTCTTGCTCAGATATGTCAGAGAGGGAAGGAAGGAGAAAAAAGAAGAGAAGGAGAAATAATCCTGTGGTGAACTCTACAGATCTCCAGTAAGACTCTGTGTCCCAGCACAAGGAAGCACTGGTTTCAGAAATCCTTGGGATGAATCAATTAGCAAGTTGGCCTTTTCTTGTAAGAAAGCAGAAACTGCGTAGACGCACCATTCCTGAAGGATGAAAATGAAACATCTCTCTGTGTCTAGGGAAAACTTATATAATAATCTTCACCGAGTCCACAAAAGGGTATCATTTCCAAAGTCTTGGAATTCAAGGCCTCATCAATTCTAAGTTGCAAGACAGTTTCTTAAGAGCTAACAAAACAGGAACTATAGATCATTTTTCCTACTTCTCTCAGAATGACTATGGGATAATTCACAGGTACAACTCTAAATATAAAAGCCTTAAGATATGTTTTGGCACTTCAGATACACTTCTTGGTATAATTACCACTATCTCTATATTGCAATTAATTGTGCAACTCCAATAATTACAAGATAATTTAAATGCCTTTTTGAATCTCAAAAATATAGATGTCCTTGTAAAATGTAATTTTCTATAACAGTTTATGCAAGAAACCAACTTCTGCCCTTACTGAAGACAAGAGTCTAATTGTAGCTTTTAATGGGAGATACTAGGATCAAAAGATAAGTAAACTTCATTGCAGACTACTGAAAATCACTATCATTAAGACTGTGTTAGAGCTTGCCTTTATAAAATCTACCCTATATGCTCTACCTCATGTATATGTTTGGGGGCCAAAATTATGGATTTTGATATGACCCATGGATAAGCTGAGGATCAAAAGGATGAAGCGATAGAAAACAATGCCAAAAAGCTTGAAAAATTCCATCAGACATAACTGTTTGTGCTCACATTGAAGGATGGATGGATGGATGAGAGAATAGAGGAGAGTGAGTGCTTCCATGTCAGATTATGCTCTTGCCTTTCAACAGGATATGGTCCCTTTTAAAATAAGAGTTAAAATACAGTACTTACATTTGACCTGTGTATAAGCTGACTCAGGTTTGGGTAAATTTCTAAAATTTCTAGACTTATACATGAGTATATACAGTATATAGTTTATGTTCATGTCATGAGTTTACTATGTACATGCAAATTGAAAAACAATATTAATTCCTTCACACTTCTTTAAAACAATCCATTTTAGCCTTTTGCTAAATGGAAACCCGATCACTACTGTTCTAGTTTTAAATTAATTGTAGCCCCACATTTATACAAAAATCTGTGTCACTGAAATCTGTGGTATGTGCTTCCAAATGACCGTGCTCAGATGTTACTTCTGTTGTCAGTCTAGACAAATAAACAAGAATATGATGTCATGGTACCTCACACCAACAGAGCAGGAAACAACATTATTTGCTGCTGCTAGTGGATTTGAAATTTTATTGGCCATCTTTTACTGCTTTTTGTCTAGATCACTCTAGACTGACAATAGACGTAACATCTGAGGCAAAATGAAGACATGTGACTCTAACACTGTCACTTTCTACTCCTGCACAATTTATAACATTTTTATTTGATGAAGAAGACAGTAAAACTTTGATAGCTTGCATTGTATGTTGTGCCTTTCAGTTGGCCCACTAAAGGTATCACTGTTTTATAGATTTTGAATTTTGTATTGTGCACTATTGTTGTAACACAAGTGTACCTTCTCAGAGGTTCTGTAAGCACAATCCCTAGTACTTTACAGCCAAAGATTCTGCAAGCACACAAACAATCCTACTTTATTTTTGACCTGGTGAGTGGGGAGCTACTATACATTGCACAGTGCATTGTAGAAGGAGCCAAGAAAGATCCTGATCTACTTATAGGAGGACTGGTTAGGAAGTAATAATCAGTCCAAGTGCTGGCTAGAACCAAAGTTATCAAGGAAGAACCAAAGAGGAGACAAGACTTGAGCTACATTCTCTAAATGGAACTAAACATTCTACAGAGGGTCATGGCATGGCACACAAGGAGAAAACACAAAAGTCCACGTTTCTTTCTATAACCACATTATTTTGCCACTTACAGTGCCAGTACTTAGAGTAGTGGTTTAAGGTGGGAGAGCCTATTCCTTTGCACCTGGCAGTGAAATGCTTGACAATGGTGACATGAGGCTACCTTGTAGCCTTGTCCCAGCCAAGGAGACATAATATTTTTGGCATAACTCTAGAAAGTCATCCCTTGAAGCCACTGGAGACCAAGTCAATGTGTTCTGTAAAGAAAACTGAAGGGACTGCACACAAGTAAAAAACAAAACAAAACCCAAACCCAAACCCAACTTTCTTAGCTGCTATTTAAGCATTTTTGCCTTGGATTTGTATAATAGAAATGTCTCCTAGCTGATCAAAACAACAGACTCCATACTAAATTCCTTTATCTAAAGGTAGATAATGATCACCTCTACAAGCATTACTGTTAGTCTTGTTATTGTACTAAAGTCTCTATTAATTTGGAATCAAGTCATTCTACATATAGCCCACCATATGTCTATGATAGGGATAAAAAGATTATTTTGCCTAATTTGTTTCTTGGATGAAAAATAGGCTTCCTGGCACTTGGGAAATCTAGTTGGGAAGATTAATAAAGTGACAAAAGTTTTCACCCAGTGTTTATACATCCTGAAGTGCTTCAGGAAAGTATTATTTGCAGGACTATGCACACACACACACACACACACAAACTATGAAGTTTTACACACAAAAATTCCCCCCAAGAATGTCCAAGTGGGGTTTTTTTTGTGCAAGATTATTGCCTTCTATGCAAAAATAAATAAATAAGATAAAAAGAAAAAAGAAAAAAAACCTCCAAAAACAAAACCATGTGTCTATATTTTTGTGCAAGTTCGCTGAGTTTTGTACATTATTTTTTATGTGTGCAAGGTATTTGTTGCACAATATAATATTTTCTTCATAGAAAACAACAATCCTGCATAAAAACCCATATAGACATCTGGAAACAATGTTCTTTTTTAATTTTTTTAAAAAAACCCATCATTCTCAGGGGGGAAAAACCCACATGTATTATTGCAAAAAATAATTTCCCAAAACATTTCAAGGTATTGACTACCGGGTGAAAACAGCACAGAGATCTTTCTTTTCTCTCAAGAAAAATGTGGTAATTTTCATCCTCACAGGAACAAAACAACCAAATAATAGCATCCCTAGTCCTGAACCCTTCTGGAGGATATACTGGATATATTTTAATCCATAAGAGAACATCCATATACATGTAAGAAATCATATGGAAATTCCTATACATGTCTAAGACCACAGATGAAAGAGAATGTGTGTGTGCATGCAAACACACAGATACACACAGTATAATTCACTGACAAATTTAAAATTAACAAATTAAAACTGTCTTGCTAATTATTCACTTCCATACATATTTTTAGATATAACAGATAGTCTCACAGAACATGCCACAATGATACAATGAGAGATTGTTCCCCCAAATTTAAAAAGCTTACAACCAAATTTTAAAAAATATTTTAGGAGTGGACTACCTATATATACTAAGTCGCTCCCACTTTCCTTTAACCTAATTAATTTGTTTGCTTCTCTGCTTCTAATGTTAATGCAAGTGGGAAACAAAGGTTATCACCCACATTAAGACATAAATGTGAAGAAAATAAACTGTTGAGACATATATGACAATTAAACTGAATGTATGGGCTTTTTACCATCTTTTAAAATGACTGTCAGAGATATATGATATTTGTAAACTTTTACTTCATGTGTGATATAGACCTACACTGCAAAACCAGCAACATGCATTTTGTCATTGCCTAAATGAAGCAAAATAATAGTTTTTCTGCCATAATCCTGCAATCCATACATGGTATGAGAAACAGGAAAAATATATTTTGCTCAACAGATCCTTTTCCATGTTTTGGTTGATTATTACATAATGTTCCCTTCCTAATTTTGTAGTGTGCATCTAGCACTCTTCCTATTAGTGACATTGGACACTGGAAAAATGGTGAAAAACAGTTTGCAAAAAGCGGGAATAACTATGCTTTGCAAATATGGAAAAACAAGTCCCAAGACAGAAAACAATGCACATATTAATGTTGTTTGAAACTTTACAAATACCTACGTTGTTGTCAACAGGTATTCCAAGTTACTGTCTGACACCCTAAAGCAGCCAAGCCTGAACATTAAATCTCATCAGCGTGCAGAAGCATGGAAATTCACAGATGAGGCAAATAATGTTGCAGCTGAGACTGCCAGACAACAAGGAAGCAGAAAGATAAACAAAACAGATGGAGATTACTTAAGACATTTAATTTTTCTTTAAGCTGTGCTTTTTAAATTGTTTGAAGTAACAAAGGAACATTTCAGAACATAAGCTGTCAATATAGATTACAAGATACAAGTCAAACTTGGTTTGCTTCTATCTACCATGATATAACACATTGGAAAATATTTCAGTATGGCAAAAATAACCTATTTTTATATCTTCATTATTTACAAAACTTCTGATGTTGCTACGATTAACATTTTGCCTCTATCTAGTTTCTTCTTTTTTTAAGAGTTAGGATCTTTAAATTAATTGGAGTGTTTCCTCAGAATAATAAGGCAACTTATTATAAAACAAAAGCTGAATAATACAATCCCTTTCTAATAAGGTATAGATGTTCCAAAAGATATGTTAAAAATAAAAACACCTGACAGTTGTGAGAATATGTACATCTCTAGTTGATTTCAAATTGGCAAATTTATCAAATACTACTGTGCTAATTTAAGAATTGTTTATACTGTTAAAGTAAGAGGCTGTCAGAAGAAAGCAGCAGAGAAAAAGAAATCATCCGTGCATATTTTATGAACTGTTGTTAATATTCCACCTATTGATAAACACAATGAATGAATAAGGCATGTCTGAGGAAACTGTTGCCCTTCAGATGTTCTTGGATTCTACCACTCCCAGACTGCCTGGCCAATAGGGAATATGAATGGGACAAGTAGTTCTTTGACATTTGGAGGGCCACAGGTCCCCTACTCCTGCAAAATCTACCCTTCTAAATAATATATATATATATATATATATATATATATATATATATATATATATATATATATATATAGTATACCTTTTGACCTTATCGTATAAATTATTCCACTTTTTTGCTTCATTGCTACCAATTTTCAAAACATCCCAGATGACTCCCACTTTAACTGGGGCACTCTTTCAAAACCATCTTGAAATATTCAATGGGATCCATTACCTGCTAACACATTGTACATGACGCTGCTTTTGAAAACCTTTGTTTGATTTTGTTTATATGCCATCTTTTCCCAGTGTAGGACCCAAAGCAATTTACAGTACAAGATTAACACAAAATACAATCAAAACAATATATGGTACAGAAGTTTTAAAAACCATTGAATATACAATCATATTAAAATAATTTAAACAGCTTAAAATAATTATAACACACAAAGTCAAGATATACCACACCCACTAAAAGACCTTCTCCCATATCTAGTTAAAGATCTAAGGTCTATTTTAAGTAAAACGGTCTTTGCTGTTTTACATAAAGAAGGTCACAGAAGAGGCCAGCCTAGCATCTCATGGGTATGTTTAACAGTGTGGGATCAATCACTGAGAAGGGTCTTTCCTGTGGCTTCACCAATTCTACATGTGATGGTGGTGGAAAAAGTTCTCCAGGAGGCCAACATCCAGTAAACTTAATAGAGACTTGCCTACAGCAAACACATCTCAACCAGTATATAAATAGACACAATTCAGCATATATGTTGTAACCAATAAAGCCCTGAAAAGCTTATGGGGCAGCTATTTAGTGGAGAGGTGTGATGGCCGAGGGCAGTAGTGGGTTAGAGGGAAAGAAAAAAAACAGTTCTGGTGGGGAAATTGCTAACTTTCAAAAAATTGTTAGCAGTAAAATTTGGGGAAAACATTGTCCTCTTTGTAATAAGTGAAGTGCTTTTTAATTCAAAAGTTTACCTGATTGAAAATGAGTAATCATACTAGATAGTGGGATTTCAATAAAACACAGTACTACAGAGTTAAAGAATGATAATTCCTGTACATAATGTAGACATATAGTGTTATATATCTGATATCCAAGGTGCATTTCTGTACCTAAAAGGCACTGCCATCTTCAAGAAGGAAGCATATAGGGGGGCTTTAATTGTCTACTACTTGCCTTCTTCTGGTGACCTTCATTCTAGTTTGGTGGAGAGTACTGTGCATCTCCTGCCCATAATTAATACACCATAAGTGTATGATGATAATTTTACATTGCATTATTATTACATATATAATTGCACTCATTGTTGAGAAGTTCACTATTTCCAATAAAGAGTTAAATTTTATATCCAAATATGGTACCAACTGCTCAAATATACTTTATTACAAAATTTGTGTTTTCCATTTTCATATTTCCCTAACTCTCAGAAATCAAAAACTAAGATACAAGTGCTCTGATACCATAGTACCATAGTACAGTTCTCTATTCAGTATAGGATATATTCACAATTTTGCATGTATAAAGCCAAAGCTTTTATAGTTTTAAGTTTCATTAATATGTCAAGTCATACAATTTTGTATTCGAATAATTATATGAATAAAGTATTTTATCATGCAAAACCAGTACAAGTTGAGTATCCCTTATTCAAAATGGTTGGGACCAGAGGTTTTTGGGAGCTTTGGGGGGGGGGGTTGGGGGGATTTTGGAATATTTGAATATACTTAATGCACATCTAAACACAAAATTCATTTATGTTTCATATACACCTTATAGACATAACCTGAAGGCAATTGTATACATTTTTAATAATTTTGTGAATGAAACAGTTTGTGAAACAGAAAGCAAAAGTGTCACTAAAGGTGCCACTATCTCAGCCAGCCATTTCAGATTATGGAGCATTTTGGATTTCACATTTTCAGATAAGGAATACTCAACCTGTACAATAATTTTAAATTTGACAATGACATGTATTTTAAATTTTCCCATATTTCCATTTTCAGGGCATAAAAATTTCCAAACACTTTACACATCTACTTGAAGGATTATTTTCTTCTACATGAGCCCTGCCAAATTCTTCATTCTTCATGACACACTGCTCCTGGCACCTGAGGTTTCAGACAATGTAAACATTTTGGGTAGTGAAAACAAGTTTTTTTAAAAAAAACTTCCTGACCCATCAATTGTTGGGGGTGGTTTCTGATTAGGAACTACAAAGGAATTGGTATACAGGCTTTTAAATGCTATGCAAGTTAACTCTAGAGCAGTGATTCCCAAAGTGGGTGGTATGGAAAGATCCAGGGGGGCAGTGAAGGAAAAAAGGTGCAGCAGATGAGGGTTCAGTCAAAGTGTTGTGCACCAGAAAGACAAGGGGAACCAGCAGACTTTAGGCTATGGTAGGAATGGTTGCATGAAACTTCTTTCCATGGACCTTTAAAACCACAATGCAAATTCACTGATCACTTTGTGTGGTGGTGTCTCATACTCTACCTGCCCAGGGAGCTCATTCCCTTAGCTGCATCTTTTGCTAGTCGTGGTAGTAGTAGTGGTACTTGGAAAACTCTCATAGGCATTGGGTACAGGGCATTTTTTCTGCGGCTCAGGTTGGCTCCATTTTGGGATGGATTAAATGAGGGGAGAAAGGATTTAGAACATGTGGTGGGGGAATAACCGGTAGCAAAAAGGAGCTTTCAAATTTGGGACCCTGCTTAAAGTTTGTAAGCTTTGCCAGAACCTGGCTGGCAGGGTGGCCATGCTGCTGCTCTTGCTTTCTTTTGTCTGACAGGCTGGGAGAAGAGGTAACAGAAGAAACAATGTTTGGGGGGAGGATACTTGAAGCTGGGAGGGGAAGAAGGGGGAAGAGTATCCACGATCGATTCTTGGAAAGAGTCCTTCACCTTGGAACGGCTCCTGTAGTTACATCTCTCCCTTTCCTCATCTACACAAGTTTCCAGTCCAGAGCATATGGCCTCTATAAACCCCCAACATACACATCATTTATTCTTTTCTCTGCCCCCATGAAAGGATTGAGAGTCTTTCATTGCCAGGGAGAAGCTTCTCCCTTTGCTCTTCAGGAGCAGCAACTAAGCAACTGGCCGAGTACTGACAGAGAGGCCTCTTGCTTGCTTTGGCCTTTCCCACAAGGCAGCATGGGTGAGAGGCTTCTTGGTCACTGCTCATTTAGCTGCTTGGTTGCTGGTCCCAAGGCAACCAGGTGCAAAAGGAGCAGTGACCAAGAAGGCTCTCATCTGTGCCAGCCTTTGCCTCAAGGCTAGCATAGGTGAGAGGCTTCTTGGTCACTGCTCAGCCAGCTCCTCTGCTGTTGCTTCCAAGGTTATTGGGTACAAAGGGAACATAGACCAAGTTTGGTTGTTTTGAATTTGCAGTAGAACAGTAGACCAAATGTCATGAAACAGGTGCTGGGGCCCACTAGCATTGTTGCCCAAGAGAAAAAAAGGCTGTAGCCTGAAAATGTTTAGGAACCACTGTTCTAGAGTGTAAAGAAAACCTTAACAAATTTGCTTCTTTTGTTTCCCTGCAGTTGTGTGGCAAAATTAGCAAAAGAAAGTGACAACACTAGTAAAAGAAAGTGATTACATTCTCAAGGAAAAGTGACACTAAGTGACAGAAATTCAAACAATGGAGGCAATATAAGGAATGCAACAGTCCACATGATGTGTGTGATTAGAGTGGGAAATTCCAATGGACAATTGACTTGTAAATGTAGGTCATGTGGAGCAACATTTTGCTTATCACATTTTAAAAATGAATCTATGATGAAATCTATTATAAAATCTAGTGAGACTGCAAATTTAGACAATTTTAAGGTTATGAACAAACTGTTGAGAACATTTAATGATCTCATATTATGTGTTGTGGAAAGTGGAAGAAAAAGGAAGAATCTCAATTCTGATTGCCACCTTGCTTGTAAGGCCAATCTGAAGACTGTGTAGATGAAATCTGTTTAACCCTTTTGATGTGTTCTGCCCAACAATCAGCACATCAGTTACAAATGCACAGCTGATGACTAGATATGTCAGCTTTGGTTAGCAACAGATGGCTGGCAT
This sequence comes from Sceloporus undulatus, assembly GCF_019175285.1. Lineage (NCBI taxonomy): Eukaryota > Metazoa > Chordata > Lepidosauria > Squamata > Phrynosomatidae > Sceloporus > Sceloporus undulatus. Next base: position 197,944,035 of record NC_056524.1, on the reverse strand, counting down.
TCCCTGGAATGGCTTCTCCTTGGAATGGTTATAGATGATGCAATCAATGTTATCCCTTCCCACAAAAAAACTTATGTGCAAATGAGGGCCTATATATACATTCTACCTACTCTGTTTCAACAGCACTAATTCCTGATCTTGTTCTCAAACACTACTGACAAGTGCACCGAGGATGAAAGACAGAGAACATACTGGTTCTAGCCTTCACAGCTAAGCCAACGTTTTCTGCCTGGATGTCCAAGTACAGAGAGAGCACCGCTGTTCAGTTAAGATAGGGCAGGAAAACAGGGTACAATAACCTAGATGTAATAAGCAGGATAGCAAAGTGTAGCAAGGCTGTACAGACAGCACTACGTAGTATGATACTGCAAGCACTAAATAGCACTTCCCTCTACCAGTGGGAACTTTTCCATGCTAATGGAGTTAACTATCTATGGTGCTGATGAAAAGTGACATCTGACACTTCCATATTTCTGCCAACCCATGTCTTCCATACTGGCCTCCTTAAGACACTTCTTAAGATGGAGAAAGGAAGGCTAACAGGAGGTCACTATGTACTCTGTCTGTCCAGTTGCAATGCATGGCTTATTTCCTGCCAGTAAGAAATCCTGAGACTGCCTTCTCAAGTGCAGTAGCAAACTAAATATGCTATTATGCTATAAGTCCCAGGTTTCTTCCCTCTATTCATTTCTTTCCTGCAGTGCAGACAGGCAGCATAGCTTTTCTGTATTGTAATCATTGTAAACACAGACATTTACTGCCGATTCTGAAATACAATTTTAATCTTACAAGGGATATCAAAGGGAGAGGTGTTGCTATTACTCTGAGTGCTACATTACAAAAACGGAATCTAAAGGAAATGTGTGTGCGCACGCACGCACGCACACACATACACTAATTAGACATCTAACTGAGACACCTATCTATTCATATTCTCAAATCTAGCATTTGATCATGGTAATAACAACCTGTCGCCTTTAACTACTGGACTATTTGTTACCCTGTGTCCAGTGCCTAAGAGCTTGTTAATTACCCAAACTCTCTTTCTGTAGGTCTTGTTAATTACCCGTCTCCTGTCTCAGAGGACCTTGTTAATAACTTGCACAGTCCCCCTAAAGAGGGCCTAACAACACATTAAAATTAAAGATGCTTTTCTTTTAGCACCTGTCAAGTGCTGTAAATTGAGAAATTTTCACATCACTGTATTAGCCTACTAATGTAGTATGGCTTGGAAAAAAAACAAACATTTTTTTACCAGAAAAGCCAAGCGTACAACTAGTTATTTCATGGAATACTTTTATATTTAACTTTATGTTTGTTCTGAAGTATGCACAGTGTATAGGAGTGCCATGGCAGAGAGGTACAGATTAACTCCTTTGAGAGTCCTTGCAATTAATGAATGCCATTAAGAATTTTGGTAGCAGTCAGAAGAGTTTATTTAAAAAAACATTCTAAAATACAGAGTAGGATTAAAAGGCACAATATAACTCTGCTAACAGAACAACTGGTGCTACTGGGGCCTAGCCCAGGTTTGTTATTAACACCACTGTGATTAGATACTATTCCAGCTGACTAGGGAATACCTCAAAGCCTGACTTGTCCCATGGTTCCCCAGCAGCATGCAAATAAATAACTAAATCCAGCATTCATCAATTACCTTGGGGTGATTTCTATGAATCACCTTGGGGCCATTTCTAATGACCAACATGGCCAGATTCTTTGTTAGCTCTGTTATTCTTTAGTTGAAACAGTGTTACGTTGTATCTTTTCATCCTAATCCACATCTTTTAAAGTTCTTCTAAAACAAAATTGTTTAAGATCTGAGTAAGAGGCTTCCTGCTCTGCATTCTGCAAAGAGCTTCACTCTTTGAATCTTTCTTGTGCCCTATCAAGACCCAATAAATTAAGACAGAGGCTCGGTCAGTGGATTATCCGCGCTCTGATAATATGGTCTGTCTTTATTTACCTTTTCTTGCCCTGAGGCTGAATCAGGAAGAAAGATGTGAACTGAATACTAATTAAGTATTTGCATTTGCAAAGCCTGCAGCTGCTTGAAGGCTAATTTTCAATGGATCTCAGGGTTGTGCAAGACTACTTATGGTTGCTCAGAAAACAAGAGGAATTTTTCTAATGTTTAGAGGCATCTATTTTGTTGTTGTTGTTGTTGTGTGCCTTCAAGTTGTTTCTAATTTGTGATGACTCTAAGGGGTTTTCTGGGGCTGATAGTGTGAGATTTGTCCAAAGTCACCAAGTAGGTTTCCATGGCTGAGTGGGGAATCAAACCCTGGTTTCCAGAGTCATAATTCAACGCTCAAATCATTACACCATGCTGGCTCTTGTGAAATGCTTTTTATGACTGGCTTTTACTTACTCAAAATGCCAAGTACTGTTCAGTATGCACAGCAGACAAAATTAAAGAACAGTAATTCTGTATGTAATGAAGATACAGAAAAAAAGTAAAATACAAGATTCAGAAGAGGGCCTTCATTGCTTAGCTTACAGTTAGTAAACCGCTTACAGTTGTAAACTGCTTAGACACCGCTTAGACAGTATGAAGCGGTATATAAATGAAGCTTGTTTGTTTTGTTTTACTGACAATATCGCTATTTATATATCAAAAACAGACTTTTAGCCTAGTGTCTGTTTTAATTTCTCCCCCACTTCTCAGAAGGCAAAATGATATAGATACATAGCACAAGGTGCAGAAGGTGGCACTTTTCTCTGAGATATAGGGCATATTCACAATTATCAGGTTCTCATTCTTAAAAAAATTAGTATATAGATGCAATCTCACAAAATTTGCAGTAAAATAAGCTTATATTTGACATGAAAAGGCTAAACATATCCTCATTTTACAACAGCGATGGGAAGCCTATGCTAATACAATGCCCAGATTCAAAACAATCCATTTCGTATCACATTTTAGTCCTTTCAGTAGCTTCCAAAGACTAAGTTGGTTCAAATCTAATACCAAAATCATTTTATTTTAACACGTGTACAGGCCTTTTGCTCAAATACTTCCTTGCCTCCTCTGCTGATGTACTCCAATTTATTCTCACTTCCAATTTAATTTATAATCTAATTGTAAAAGATGGTTCAACAATTAAAGAATGGTACAAACAAGAAAAGTTACCTTGATTCTAATATTTGATATAAGAGGTACAATATTTAGTGGAACTTGAGCATCCATGGATTTTGGTATCCATGGGGGGGTGGGGGGTCTTGGAACCAAACCCCAGCAGATACCAAGGGCCCAATGTACATCTGAAGTTAAGTACTGTAATATTTTTTGCAATGTTTTAAAAACAAAACTACAAACTATAGTATCAATGAAATAAAGCACAATAAATAAATAAAGATTTCATATAAATAAATAAATAAATAATTTTATTTATTCATTTAAACTGAGTCCAAGATACTATATCTAAATTCAGAACTTACCTATAAGAAGGCAGCATACTGGTTGGCTTGAAGTTTGTCATAAACGGATTAGTTGAATCAAAATCAAAACTGTCCTGATGATTTTCTCCCAAACAACTGGGTGATTTCAAATCAGTGGGGCCGTCTGATCCTCCGTTGCTAAGTCTATCTGACCGCTTACTATCTTTTTTCCCAGTCACTCTTTCAAAGAGACTAACCTTTTCTTTTTTTTCTCTTTTAATGTCTTTTTTTAATTCTGTAGGTTTCAAAAACAGACCTATGTTTTGGTCCCATGATACAGGGCTTTCTTCAAATGGATTCTTCTGCCTTGGCAATGTGGCAAACTTTTGAGGCAATGTAGCACTCACATTTGTAAAAGGATCATTTTGTGCTCCAAAGGCTGAGTCACTATCATCAACTGTACTGTTGAGCTGATTCACTTTACTTGTATCTGCACTTAATGTCCGTCTGTGTGGAGATTTTAGATTTCCTGCAAACAATTTTGTTATCAGTATACAACCAGGGAGATATTATCAAATTTGGTGATACAAGAAGAAACAGCTTTTACGTATAACTTTCAGATGAACTGTTGTTATATTATTTTTAAAACATCAGTATGATCCAGCCATAGCTAAACATTTTCAATTTTCTTTGATTCTAATGCAAAGATATCAAGACACATTTAAGATTTCCACTGAAATGCCAGTCTGGGCGAAGGATTTCTTGTAAATTTGTATATGCCCTGAAGTAGTCTCTGGCATGCTGTCAGAAACTAATTTCAGACCAAAGTGGATACTGACCTGAGCTTTAATAAAATGGCAAAAAACATAGTTATTAAGTAGTCCTGACAATTCTTGATTTCATTTATATACCATAATTCATCCAAGGAGCATTAGATAGATAGATAGATAGATAGATAGATAGATAGATAGATAGACAGGTAGATAGAGCTCTGTTCTCACAATAGCCTTCCCTCAGTTGGAGGTCAAGCTCAAAACAGATGGACCAAAATCACTCAGGACTACACTGTCAAATGGTAATTTATATTTGGGACTTATCAATAGCTTGGAACCACTACAATGGAGTGGGCAAATGTAATGGGGTCAGTTTTACCAGAGGTGAGTGCCACCACCCCATTTTCAGGTATAAATAAGACAAAATTCACAACTGGAAGTGATGAAAGGTGTAGAGGGGTTTCAAGGTGTTTCAAGCGAATCAGCCACTACCGGAAATCTCCAGGAGCAACAACTGACCTTTTCCAGACTTTCTTTACTAATAAAACATTTTGGAATACAAGTGTTTGTAGAGTCACAAAATGACTTTGGGGACTCCATGCAGGCTGCAGCTTGCCCATCTCTACTTTGTACTATATCATGGTTCCCATCTTTGGGTGACATCTTCAGGATCACTATGAAACTACAAAAGTAGGTGCTTCTTTTGGTCTCATTATTCAGCATGTCTGGTGGGAATGCAAGATTAGTTGATACTCATTCTTACTGGATGCTCCTTGACTCTCTGAACATCCTTTCTTAACTAGACAGGAGGTGCAAATATGGTACTAGTCCCTGTTGTTATGTGTCTTTAAATCATTTCCCACTTATTATGATCCTTTGGCAAACCTATTATGGGGTTTTCTTGGCAGGGAGTAGTTCAGAAGGGGGTTTTGTTTGTCTTCCTCTGAGGCTGAAAAATTTCCCAGGCCCAGGATTTTCAAGGCAGTACAAAAATTGAAACCCTGGTCTCCCAGAGTCCTAGTCCATATCACTACACCCCAGTGGTTCTCACCAGTCCCTGGCAAACTGGGGGAGGGGGAACCAACTGGTTCACCACATCAGATAACTTAAGAAGCACTGATCTAAACAGCTGCATTTTGTTTTTGTTTAGAGTAAGCAAGGGGAGCTGATCTGGATGCTGACCCTAACAGGGGAATAGGCTTCTTTGCCCTACACTGAGGTTTTCCCCACCTGTAATTTACAATGCCAACAAATGATCTAACACAAGAAAATAATACCCTTTTGAAAACATAAATTACAGGTATGTGGGTTCCCACAGTATAAATATTGGGTGTAAGCTCTCAAACCCCTAAAAAGGGATTCCAGATTAAAACAGCTCTCCTGAATTTACTTTACAATGGCCTGTTACAGACAGCCAAAATAAAGCTGCTTCGAGTCACAGTGGAGGTATGGTGTTTCAATGATGCTGTGTTCTAAGAGTCCAGAAGCCACACCAAAGCCACGCTCCAGTCCTTAGGGCTGGGCATGGTTTGGCGCGACTTCTGGACTCTTAGGGCGCATGCATCATTGAAACACCATACCTCCACTGTGACTCGAAGCAGCTTTATTTTGGCTGTCTGTAACAGGCCAATAAAAAATGAAAAAAGGACTTAACTCCAACTATGGTCTCTAAAAGAATACGTGGTTTAACCCAGAAAGAGGAATCATAGAGATCGTAGAGCTGGAAGAGACACAAGGGCCATCCAGTCTAATCCCCTACCATGCAGGAAATCACCGGTAAATCAAACCCTCCAACAGATGGCCATCTAGCCTCTGCTTAAAGACCTCCAAAAAAGAAGACTCCACTACACCCAAGGGAGTGTATTCTACTGTCGAACAGCCCTTACTGTCAGGAAGTACCTCCTATGTTGAGGTGGAATCTCTTTCCTCGTAGCTTGCATCTATTGTTCCAGGTCCTGTTCTCTGGAGCAGCAGAAACAAGCTTGTTCCCTCCTCAATATGACATCGCTTCAATATTGAAACAGGGCTATCACCACCTCTTAACTTTCTCTTCTCCCGGCTAAACATCCCCAGCTCCCTAAGTCGTTCCTCATAGGATATGGTTTCCCGATCCTTTACATTTTGGACAGGTTCTAGTTTCTCAATGTCCTTTTTGAATTGTGGTGCCGAAACGGGACACAATATTCCAGGTTGGGCCTGACCAAAGCAGAAATACAGTGGCACTATTACTTCTCTTGATCTAGACACTACACTTTTATTGATGCAGCCCAAAATTGCACTGGCCTTTTTAGCTGCCGCATCACACTGTTGACTCATGTTCAACTTGTGGTCTACTTGGACTCCCAGCACCTTTCACACATAGTCTCGTTCAGCCAGGTGTCCCCCACCTATATCTGTGCATTTCATTTTTCCACCCTAAGTGCAGTACCTTACATTTCTCCATGTTGAATTTTATTTTATTAGCTTTGGCCCAGCTTTCTAGTCTATTCAGGTCATTTTGAATTTTGATCCTATCCTCTGGAGTATTAGCTATTCCTCCTAATTTGGTGTCATCTGCAAATTTGAATGAGTATGCCCCAATTCTGTCATCCAAGTCATTGATAAAGATGTTGAACAGCACTGGGCCCAGGACAGAGCTCTGTGGGACCCCACTGGTCACTTCCCTCCAGGATTTGATGATAGGGAATCATCAAATTAGTATGCAGGCTGAGACAAAGTGATCGGATCCATACCATAATGTACTCTGTTGTACAGGCATCACAAACTAACCTATATCATATTATCAATGGAAAATCACTTCACTGAAAACATCTAGATATAACAGATACACCATTATACAGCAGCAGTTCTAAGGACTTTTGGCTTTGCAAGGCCTTTAACAGCTAGTTCCTTGTTTCATCAAGAGTAAGCTCTTGAATCTAATTTATGTAAATGTTGACTTACCACTCAGCAATTGTTTCAATGGGTCTGCCCTAGACTTTGTAGAAAATTCACAAATAGATTTAGGCCTTTGGGTTCTACTAACTATTTTAAAATTTGTAATATGGTTAATAATTATTGCTTTACTCATGGCTGTTTTACTTTTACTGTATTTTAATAGCATTTCGTGAAGTACTGTAATCTGAACGTATAAATAAATAAATAAATAAATGGGAAGCAAAACTGAGCATAAACATCATGTGGCATATCCAGAGTTTGGAAATAATTACAGTTGGCCCCCCACATTTGCAGCTTTTACTTCCTTGCGGATTTGATTTCAGTAATATTTTCTCTCTGAGAATATCTAGGTCCACCAGGGTGACTCTTTGGTCAAAATCCACCAGAGGTTGCACTGGAGGACCTAGAAGGGATACTTTTCTAGGCATTTGTAGGTCCTACAGCAAAATTCTATGGTCAAGCTCTGACAGATGTTGACCACAGACTTGCTCTGAAGAACCTAGAGATTCCTAGAGGAGATTCCAATAGTGTTTTGTTTTTGGCTATCTTTTTCATTAGTTTCTAGATTCCCCAATTAACACTGATGTTAAACATATGCTTTAGTGAACTTCGTTATTAGAATTCATTAAAGTGGGTGCCTCTCACTTTGTCAGATTCAATAAAAAAGGAAGACATGCTGCCTCAGGAAAAAATGGTATTAGAACTGGAGAAAGCATATCCAATGGCCTTGCTGATAGACAGGCTGGAGGATGGAAAGAGAGAGAGAGAGAGAGAGAGAGAGAGAGAGAGAGAACTTTTCGGGAGCACAGACCAGAGCAGCAGAAGAAAGACCAATAAGATATTGCATGTACTTGACTGTAAGTTGACCTCATATATAAGCTGAGGGCAGAATATCTTGAAAACTCTGGGATGACAGTCAGCACACCATGACAGTCAACACCCCACTTACCTGCCACCACTGACACATCTCCTCTGAAGGCCCTGACATGGCCTCTGACATCAGATGGAGGTGTCTGATCCTTACCAGTAACAATAGGGACCTTCAGAGAAGTGCCAACTGTGGTAGGAGATAAGTGGCATTTAGCCGCGTCTCCAAGACAAAGTGGCGGGCAGGTGCATAAACACCCACCCATTGCCACACCAGCCCGGGAATGATTCGAGGCTGGAACCAGGGGCATTGCCTTATCACAGGCATTGCCTTATGCCAGTATACTCTAATCTGTAGTTTCCTAAACACACATTTCTTTGTAGAGTAAGTATTTAGTCTCACAAAGTTTCTTAAGGAATTGCCAGTAATTTTCATTGCTTACAAAAGACATCTATACTTACCACTCTCATCCACAGAACCAACAGACTCCAGCTGATGCCTGAAGAGGTATGTATTGCCAACTGTGCCTGACTTAATTTTTTCTAAAGTCACCTGAGGACCAATTAAATCAGACATTGAATGAGCTGAAGATAGCCGTTGAGGTCCCAAAAGAAAAGGCTTTTTTGGTTTTGATTTTAACTGTATTTCACTGAGGGAAGTTACAGTGCTAGTTTCTGGCATATGAGTACTTGGAATGATAGCAGAGGATGTATCCAAAAATGTCCCTTCAGTCTTGCGACCCTTCATTTTGTCCTTTAGCTTGGCAAAAGGAGATTTAGTCTTGTCCTTCATTGAAAGATCAAACATACTTGCTGTCATGTTGTTCCTCATAAATTGGATATTTACCTTTATCTCTCCTCTATCTTTAGTTCTTTTTCCTTGTTTGGATTCTAGATTAAACCACCTGAAAGAGAAAATAGCACACTTAAACTGCATAGAATTGCATCAACAATCTTAAGTTCTGATTTTAGTTCTCACTACAGTGGATTTGTTACTTACGTAAGTTTTGATCTCCCATGCTCCTACTGGTTCAACAGATCTGCTCTAGTTAGAACTAACAACTGGATTTAAGCCATTATATTTACACCTTACTTTAACATAATTCAGTCCTACTCAAAAAGTGTAGAACTACAATCAAGATACAAAATGTGTAAGTGTCAGTGGTTTTTAAAATAAAATTTAATTTTATAATCTTAACCCTTAATATTAAATGGCCCAATCTTCCTGCAATCCAAAGAGGTAAATTAAAATTGATGAAAGCTAAGATACTTTAGCGTTAGCAAATATAATTTAGCATGTATATAGCAGAGTATTCAGGGAACAATGCATACAAGATAAAGAAATAATAATTAAAAGAAACTGAAGCTACTAGACAGCATACATCTTAATTATAAATACTACATTTTACTGATACTGCTGTGTAAAATGTCTATATGCTAACTCCTATCTTCCTTCGATGTTCATTGTTAATTAAAAAAAATATAACTTAACATATTTCAATGGAACAAAATAAAGTTTACAGACTGTCAGCTTCCTTAACAAAACACATAATAAATGTGCATGCGCCCGCGCGCACACACACACACACACACACACTTCTTTTAGTAGTCTTCAAGTTAAGATGTCATTCCAAAACCAATATGACAACCAGGTGTATCTAGATTACCTATTTCTATTTATAAAAGAAATAAATGAAAAACAATCTATAACAAGTATGTAAAGGGATCTTACAGCACCTTTGAAACTAACTGAAAAATAGAAGTTAGTAGCATGAACTTTTGTAGACTTGAGCCTACATCCTCAGATGAGGATCTAAAGAATTTTCACTGTAATGATGCAGGCCTTAGAGTGCAATCAGAGTATTTGATTAAATCTCTTCTTCAGAATGATGAGGGCTACTGTGATTTCATTATTAGAATCTGGAAAAGCAGTGCAAACATAAAATCATAGGAAATGTGACTTAATAAAGAAATAAGTTTCCCAAATATAGGACACAAACAGTACAACATGAAAGCTTTTCAAAAAGAAAATATAGTACAGAAACAATCTTTTAGAACTACAATAAAGCACATACTACTACTTTTCATATTCAAATTTTATTTTTATATATTCTTTGTCAATTTTAAGTGTACTGTATACAACCCAACCCTACATATCTAGTAATAGTGCATTCCACCCCAGGACCTTGAGCAGCTACACTTAGCACCCCACTATAACCTAGAAAGGAAGCCTTCTTCCTCTAGGGGTGCAGGGAGCAATTTCCAATTTAAGAAAAACTTACAGGGGAGTTATGAAATTGATTGCATACCCCTAGAGAGCAATAGAGGTCTTTTTAAGATAAAAGGAAGCACATTCATGTGCCAGTTGACAAATGTCTCTTTGGCCAAAAGGGAGTAGGAATAACATGAACGATACCACCTTTTTGAGTATAGTATCCAATCACCATTAAAACAAACCTCATTTACTTCTTATAAGAGACATACTATAATCCACAGTTGTACACCCACATACCTGGAAGTAAGCTTAATTGAATTCAGTGGGATTTATTTCTTAGCAGACATGTATATGAATGAACTGTTAATGTGGTATATCTGGTTCACTGTATAATCTGGTTCACTTTTTAACTTCCCCTATACTGAGTAGAAAAATGAGTAGAGCCAGATTTACAGCAGGTTGAGATTTCTCATGACAGCCAGAGTGATGCAGTGGTTTGAGCACTGGACTACAACTCTGGAAGACCAAAGTTCAAATCACCACTCAGTCATATAAACCCAGTGTGTGATCTTGGGCAAGCCACACTCTCTCGGCCTCAGAGAGAAGCAAAAGCAAACCCCTTCTGAACAAATCTTGCCAAGAAAACCCCATGATAGGTTTGCCATAAGTTGGCAGCAACCCAAAGACATACAGCAGCAACTTATTCCATAACATGTTGCCACACTCAACAATATCTAATCAAGAAGGAGACAATTATAAATAGGTTGGATGTTTTTGATGGTACAAGAACACAAGGACCATAAATAAAGCCTTGGAGACAACCACCTGCTCCAGATCTGAACTAACAATTTCAATAACCCTTTTTTCTTTCTTTCAACATCTAATTATTTTTCATGCTCATGAAAAGGGAAAAAGTTCTGAAATAAAAATATTTATGTGCCAAGCTATATTAGCTATTGTTTTCATTTCTTAAATCTTGTGCCAAAATGAAGATATTAAAATACATGATGGAGGAGCCCAGTACATAATACCACTGCCGCAAGAAACTTCAGTGCTACAAGAAACATCAGGTGATTTTTTTTAAAAGACATATGCTTTTTAAGCAAGAACCAACTGCAACTTAAAAGTGTTAACGTTCAAGAGGCTATTAGTCTGGGGCCTAATACATCATTAAAGCCACAATGGACTGGCAAACACATTTCCTCGATAAAAAAAGCCTGCATGTTGCATGCTCTGAAGTCTTCCTAGGAATTCTAGATCAGCAGGTATCCTTCATTTTTTGTACAAGAAAAAACACACACAGGGGAATTGCTGACAAGGTTCAGCATTGTGCAGAATATTAAATATCTTTTTTGTAATACTCTAGTGACTCTGAAGTCTGTCTCTTAGAGAACCATATGTACAGCTGTGTTGGAAGGAGGAAGCTATTAAATATATTAAAAACAAGAAATATTACCAATAAAGACACTTCATCAAATACTTGGATCTCATTTATCCCCAAGCTAAGCAACATTAAAGTTATATCAATGTTAGAAAGTCACTTTGGATATAATACCCCAGGTCTGTTAAATGCATTTGAAAGCAAGAAAACACTATTTAATAAAAATATATATTTATTAGCAGCTTTGAAAGAAATCAAGATTATATTATAAGGCATCAACTTTAGTTTTATACAATGTGCTTATAATTCAGAACCATCATAGATTCCTGATTTCCACTTAAAGAAGTGAGACATTGGACTGCATGTTTCCAAATCTGTTGTGTTTGTTCAGATAACATACATACAGCACACATGTATAGTAGAAGCATCTGCAAACAATGTTTTACCTGCCTCTCAGATGTCTTGTCAAATTTATAATTAGCACAGTAATGAAATTTCCCTATTTTTTCCATCCATCAAGACAATTCATTTCTTGTACCAAAGACAGGTTGAGTCTCCCTTTTCCAAAATGCTTGGGACCAGAAGTGTTTTGAATTTTAAAATTTTTATTATTTGTGTATGTATTTATTTTTGGATTTCAGAATGCCTGTATTTGCATATATGTGAGATATTTTAGAGATAGGACCCAAGTATAAAGACAAAATTCATTTACGTTTCATATACATCTTATGCACATAGACTACTGGTAATTTTATGCAACACTTAAAATAATTTTGTGCATGAAACAAAGTTCATGTACACTGAACTGTCAGAAAGCAAAGGTATCACTACCTCCGCCACCCATGAAAAAATCTTTGGTTTTTGAAATGTTTCGGATTTCAGAATGCCAGATAAGGGAGACTTGACCTGTACAACTGTTATATTTTCCTTTATCAATATTATGAAATCATTCTGCACAGGTTGGGGTCTATTACCCAAAGTCAGAGTAAAACTGCATAAGTATATAAGTGGACATCCATAGCCACAGCCGCTTCCACATTTCAAGAGTTAGGTATGGAGCTTTCTAGACAGCAAGTTAAAAGAAAGGACAAATGAACAAAAGAAAAAAGATGTGATTTACCCACGACTAGTTGGTGCTATAGCAGCACTGTGTCAAACCTTGTGACAGTAGCAGTGAATTCTTGGGCTAACATTTTTAAAGTACATGTAGCATGGGGATCAGGATGATACAGCCCTAGTACAACACATTGGATTTAAACACATAGTGTCTAACACAGACAGAACATAACTGTACAATCTGTACACCGCAAACAGAAGTTTAAATAATGGGCACCACATATGAAGGCCTACAGACTAATGCAAAATTCATTATGCAAACAGCAGGTTATACTGGAAAGGCCAATACAATACATGAAAAGAGATACCACTGCAACATTAGGAAGAACTTCCTGACATTAAGAGCTGTTTAAGAGTGAAACACACTTTCTCAGAGAGTGGTGGAGTTTCCTTTTTGGAGTTTTTAAAACAGAGGTTGGATGGCCATCTGTCAGGAGTGCTTTGTGAGTTTCTCCATGACAAGAGGTTGTACCGGATGGTCCTTGCAGTCTCTTCCAACTGTGATTCTATCTCAATGTCCATGTTTGTATATTCCAATATCTGCACAGGTTTAGCATCTTGTCCCAATACAGCTGACAAAATAGATAACTTTGCTCAAAACAGCTAGGCTTATTATTTTGTTATTATTATATTCCTCTACCTTTGGGTGTGTATTTTATTTAATATCTGGATGCTCCAGCACAGGGGTCGGCAACCCCCGGCCTCCGGGCCGGATGCGGCCCGTGGAGGCGGCAGGACCGGCCCCAGCCCGGTCCTGTTGCTGCTGCTGCCGCCGCCAAGGCCGCCACCTCCTCCTCCTCCTGGGCCGCACGAAAGGGCCAGTGGAAGCGGCCTGCCACCTCCGCAGGCTCTCCCGGGGCCCTTGCGGCCCCAGGCCTCTCCCTCCGGAGGGAGGCCTGGGGCCGCACGGGCCGAGAAGGGGCCTACGGAAGCGGCCTGCCGCCTCTGCGGGCTCCCCCTTGGAGCCTTTTTGGCCGAAGGGAAGGGCCTGGGACGGGTGCCCAAGCCCTTCCCTTCGGCTTCCCTCCCCTTTGGCCGGGGGCGGAGCTTCCACTGAAGCCCCACAGGCACAAGCCTCCTCCTCCCTGCGGGGCTTCGGTGGAAACTCCGTCCTGGCACGTGGCCCTGGCCCCCGGCTCAAAAAGGTTGTCTACCCCTGCTCCAGCATGACAGAGGGGAAGGGAACACTAAGAACTAACTCCTTTGTAATGCAGGAAATAATTACAAAGTGGATGGATACTGCACAAAAAGGGAGGTAACAAGTTATGTTGATGTTCGTCAGGACAGAGTAGGGGAGGAAGAACTGCTTAAATAAGAGCACAGAAATGAATGGAGTGGCCCTGTTCAGAGCACAGATTCGGACATGTCAAAACAATTTTACAATACTTTTTACAAGTTTTCAACACTGTGCACATATTATAGTTGACCCTCCAAAAATATATATAGACTTCCAAATATATAGATTCTTAAAGCATATAGATGTCCCAAAGGGACACAGTTTTACTATGTCATTGTATTTAATGGGATTTGTGCATCCATGGATTTTGGTATGCATGGGGGGGGGGTATCCTGGAACCAAATCCCAGTGGATATCAAGCACCCACTATAGTGGCAGAAACAGGAATACAGCAGCTTTCAGCATATGCAGAAAGCTGTGCGGGCAGAAGGGGCGGTGCATCCCATAGGGACGAATGGGTTGTGCGCCATGGCGTGCGCGCGCTGCCACAGTGCTGTGCCGCCGCATGCACCAGTCCCATTCATTTAAATGGGGCTTGAGCATAGGCGGTATTTGCTTTACGGGGGGGGGGGGGGGTCCGGAATGGATCCCCGCGTAAACAAGGGTGCACTGTACAAGGCAAGAGATGCTTTTATTACACTTGTACAATCATAAAACAAATAAAAATAAAACAGCAACAGATATACTAGGTATGGAGTACCTTTTCCTCACAACAAAATGTTGTGATTTAGCAAATACAGTATCTTTTTGACAGATGTATTACTTGCAGTGAAACACATTTGATTCCCTATAGACTATTAGTAACACTGTACATTACACACATATGAAAAAAACCTTGTGCCTGAAGCACCCAGGTTATTTTCAGGTTGTAATCTAATACTGTATTATGTATATGGGAGTAAATCCCCCTGAAACTAAGGCCCTGTCCAGATGGGCCTTTTAGCACGTGCTGAGTACGTGCTAGGCTTGCCACGGAGTGTCCTTTACAGACGCTCCCTAACCTTAGCATGTACTCCATACGTCAAAATGGCGGTGCCCTGTACAGATGGGCAATGCCATTTTGAAGTGACGGCCGCACCGCGTCCAAACGGCATGGTGCGGCCATTACATGATGGCCCCTTTCTCTCTCTCCCTGTCGCTGTCGGGATGTCCTTGGGGCATGAAGCCCCAAAGACACCCTTTTCCAGGCTGTGGGGAAGCGGTATTTTGTTGCTTCCCCGAAGCCTGGAAAACCGGCAGATCGGGGCTTCTAGGGCTGCTGCTGTGGCCGCTGAGGCCCCAATCCATCAGGGAAAGGGGTGGGTGCATGCTGCCCCAAAGGGGTGGTCTGTATCCCGCCTTAAACATGCAAAAGTTGCACAGTTGAGGTTCCCCAGTCTGATACCATCTAATCTACAATACAGAACATGCTGCTAGCCATAAATATATACATCAGACACAACAGTGACTTCCTGTACATTATTTTCAAAGCATACAAATATTAGATATTGGTAGTAAACAATGTCTTGGGAGAAAAACCAATCATGGAAATATACATTTTCTAACTTAAAGCTTTATACATTGCCTCAGAGCCCTACTGACTGAGAGCTAATAGACACATCCTTTGAATAATAGATATTTTTGCACAGATTTATCTAATGAGGAACCCATATGTTCTGCCACAATCTGTATAGTAGAAAGTACAACTCTCAACACACCAAGATGTTTGATTTCACCACCATCCTATGTGAATGAATATAACACAACAAAACACTTTCCTATGGCTGCACACAGCAGAAGATAATTGGTAGTAGTGGAAAGCTCTCCTTCAGGAAACCTTGTTTAGTTTTCGCAAGGCTAAAGAACGGCAGTATCCCCATTTGAAATTAGGTGATATAGCCAATTGGCTCTCTTTTTCAGTTGTATGTCTGCAACATGACGACATTCATACTACATTACACCTTGTTGTGGTGACCTGCAATATGAAGAAACCCTTTCCCTGTGTACAGAGCCCTTTGCACAATCCATGATTGATCCCTTCTACTTGAGCTGCTGTTTTAGCCAATGATTATAAATTTTGGAATAAGCCAAGATCTGAGGATGACTTATGATCTTGGATTATTTCAAAATTGGCAACCACCTGTTTCTGCCACTACAGTGAGCCCTTGATATCTACTGAGGTCTGGTTCCAGGACACACCATGGATACTAAAATTCATGGATGTACAAACTCCATTAAATACACTGACATAGTAAAACAGTGCCACTTATATAAAATAGCAAACTGCCTTTGAGACAAACTGAAAGATAGATGTTGGTAGAATGAGCTTTCATAGGCTTCAGTCTACTTCCTCAGATGCTTTTGGTGGAGTGAAGCCAGGGACTTCCACTCCACCAAAAGCATCTGAGGAAGTAGAGTGAAGCCCAAGAAAGCTCATGCTGCCAACATCTTTCTTTCAGTTTGTCTCAAAGGTACTACAAGATCCCTCTACATACTGATTCTACAGACTAACATGGCTATATCTTTGAATTCTACCACCATAAAATGGCAAAATCAAGGTTTGCTTTGGGAATCGATATAATTTTTGAATATTTTAAAGCTGTGAATGCTTGAATCCATGAATAAAGAATCGGGGATATGGAGGGCTGACTGTACTATGTACACAGTGCTGAAAACTTGTAAAACGTATTGTAAAATCATTTTGAGATGTCTGAATCAGTGCTCTTTACTGAGCCACTCCGCTCATTTCAGTGCTCTTATTTAAACAGTGCTTCCTCTCCCACTCCACCCTAAGTACAAAATGGAAGTTATCACCAATTAGACAAATGTACTATGGAAGAGCAAAGGGGTGCCTGTTCATTATTATTAAGTTGATATATAATATAGTGCGCCTGCTGGAAACCGCACTGGAAGAACTTGCGCTGTGCACCGGAAACACTAATGGTGCACATGTGCAGCCGCATCACTGTGCCGCTGCAAGCACAAACCCCATTGGCTTTAATGGGGCTTCAGCTTACGTGCAATTTCTCTTACGCAGGGGGGCAGGCGTCCAGAACAGATCCCCGGCGTAAGGGATGGGACTACTGTACTCAAATAGAACCATTTGAATAGGGAGATGTTGCATGTACAATTCTGCATTTGAATTTTAAAAATTGTTAGTCTTCTCATTCATCAAAGGGACAAAAAAGGAAGTAATGTAGTACAGTGGGCCCTCCCCTTATGTTCCAGATCCCCCACGTAAGGGTAAATCCGTGTATGCTCATGTCCCATTGGAAATAACGAGGTGCATGCACACACCATTATTTTTATCGCCACATAAGCTGGAAGCCATGTATAGTGCACCCACGTATGGCGCGAGTGCACTGTATTAGCCTTGAACATACCAAATGAATACACTTGTCCCTCCATATTCGCTAGGGTTAGGGGCACAAGACCCCCGTGAATATGGGAAAACCGCAAATAACAAAAACACCATGTTTTTACCTGAGAGGACACCTGTCTAGGAATCTCTAGGCCCTCCAGTGCAACTCTGTGGTGAACATCCAACAGACACTGACCATAGAACTGCTCTAGAGGAGCTACAAAGGCCTAGTGGAGTATTCTCTCTAGGAATCTCTCGGTCTTTCAGTGCAACATTTAGTTAAAGTTGACTATTGAGTTGCACTGGAGGACCTAGATATTCCTAGAGAGAACATATTAATCAAATCTGTGAATAAGCAAAGCCTCAAATATCAAAGTCGTACATATGGAGGGATGAGTGTACATGTATGATTTAATACTCCACTTGAAGTTGTGTGATCTGCTTCCTAGTTTCACAGACTAGAACAGGATATAAAAAAACAACTACTGCAAAGCAGTGCCGCACACACCATGCTTTTGTCAATTCGTTTCCACAATATATATAATGGTTTTGAAAATGACTAATCACTTATCTCTAATAAAATGATTTTGATTTCATTATACCAATTTGCCCTACTGTGCATGAATATGTAGACATGTGCCTACAAGTCGTCTGTTGACTTATAGTGACCCATGAATTTCATAGGGTTTTCTTAGACAAGAAATACTCAGAGGTAGTTTTGCCAGTTCCTTCCTCTGAAATATAGCTATAGCATCTGGTATTCCTTGGCAGTCTCCCATCCAAATACTAACCAAAACTCACCCTGCTTAGCTTGCAATATCAGG
The DNA here is from genome assembly GCF_019175285.1 of Sceloporus undulatus. NCBI lineage: Eukaryota > Metazoa > Chordata > Lepidosauria > Squamata > Phrynosomatidae > Sceloporus > Sceloporus undulatus. The sequence continues at coordinate 197,925,964 of NC_056524.1, read as the reverse complement.
GAGAATCTGGTATCACTACAGTATTTGGGTCCATTGCACTGTATGCTTTCTTGAGTAAGTAATTCTGGAGGTATCCAGACCGGCACTTTGCACCGGCCTGGATACATGCTAGGGTTGCCTCGGGGCGTCCTTTCCAGATGCCCCGCAACCCTAGCACGTAACGGCAGCGTTGTAATGGCGGTGCCCTGTCTACATGGGCGCTGCCATTATGACGTTACAGCCGCGCTGCCTCCAAATGGAGCGGCGCGGGCACCGCCGCAGGGCGCTTGTGGCACCCTTTTAGCAGCGCTGGAAGGAGCTCCATTTTGGAGCTCCTTTCGTTGTTTGTGTCGCTGGCACAGCCTTTACACGGCTGGGCCAGAGACACAAAAGAGAAAGGGGCCAAGCGGCCCCTTTCTTTGCCTCCCCGCCGCTGTTGGGGTGTGAGCATCTGCGGACGACATTGTCCCCAATGGCAGCATGTGCACATAGCTGAGCTGCCATTAAGGACTGCCCCATTCTCCCCAGTGGCAGCGCGTGCATGCAGCCACCATTAGGAACAACAGGGGCTTACTTGAAGTCCTGTTGTCCCTAATGGTGGCATGGCTGCATGCACATGCAATCACTGGGACAGTGGGGTTGAGCATCCACACATTTTGGGATCCGCGGAGTGGTGGTGGTGGTCCAGAACAGGTCCTCCACGGATACTGAGGTCCCACTGTATAGGAACAAGTTTATCATGTTGAAAGCTAGAATGCTGCTGATGTATGGATGAATGAGAAATAGGGTTACCCAATAAAAATGCATAGAATTTTTTATTATAGTAATACAGTATGCCCTTGCTATCTGCAGGGGATCTGTTCTGGACCCTGCTCCCCCCTCTTCCCCAGATAGCAAAAAATGTGGGTCCTTAAGTCCTATTCTTTTCAATAGATGAACGCTCTTGCTTGCACTGCCACGTGCGCATGTGTCCATTGAAAAAGCCAGGGCTTGTCTTCGGCAGAAGCTGAAACTGCAAATGGCAAGCCTATGGTTGGAGCAGGCACGATGTACTTCTGAAAATAGCTTGGCATAGGACCTATAGGAACCTACGAAAAATCATATGCAGGTATACCAAGATGTTATCACCATATTTATTTATTTATTTTACTTCATTTTTATGCCACCTTTCTTCCAAAGGAACCCAAGGCGGCTCACAAAAGAAATGTTTACATTTTTCAAATAACCATAGCAATAAAGTAGTAGCTATATAGCATTTGCAACTGGTTTCCACATCCACTCAGGTGTACACTACTAAGAGCTTCATGAGTTAATTTCATTTTTTTGTTTAGTGACTGGATTTATAAGTTACACTTGTCTTCTCAAAATGGAACAACAGTTAATATGATGAAATGAACAAAATTCATTCCTTCAACTGGAATCAATTCCATTCAATGGAATGCTATGTAATGAATAGACTTATAGAATACTGATGCATGCAATCATTCATATATGAAAAGGTGCTACATTGTAACAAAACACAACTTGTGACTTTAAAAACAGGAGGTATAAAGAGGCTACGCAGCAAAAATCCATAATTCTTTGGTGGCCTCTACCTAACATTTGCAAATAATTCCATGTGGCCACATATTTGTATGCATTCATTTAAAATCCAAACTAGAAGCCCACAGATAAGCACAAGAAAAAGTGTATGCATGCACCTATTAATTTTCTACAGGTTATCGGTTTGGAGAATTTCCTGTCTGCTCATGGAGGTGTAAAAGTAAACCTTTCATGTAAGGTTATCATCTATAAATATATGTATAAAATAAAACTTACTCCGTTTTCCTTCTAAGTTTGTCCTCAAAGATTTCATTCAAGTTTATTGCCACTTGTCCCAGAAACTTATCAAGCCCAACAAGAGACCTGTGCATGACAATCAGGTAGAGGATGTATTTCTCAGAATTGCCTTCCATCAGCAATCCAGGAAGCTCAAAGGAGGCCTCTTCTTTCCACACAGGATCCAGCGTCTTCTCAGCCACCGAGGTGGAGTACTTTTCCTTTCCCAACTGGATGATAGTATAGGTATCATTAGTGCCACTTTTGCCCTTCGGCTTCAGATCTTTGGCTTGAAGGACAGTAACTTGCACGTGAGTTGGGAACCACTTCTGGGTCTGCTCTGCCAACATAGTAATGGGTTTGATGTTGGCGTTTACAAAGCTGAAAAATACACCTGAGGGTGGTGTGGAGACTCACCTAAGCCTTACAAAATACATGTGTAGGTCCCAACTGGCTCCTTGGCCAGGGGCCAAACAGCAGGTGGACAGGTGAATCTTCCTACAAGATCCCTTCAACTTCCATTCCTCCCCTGCAATTTTATACCACCTGCTAAGGAGAGAGATTCATTTTAAACCTGGTTATGTCTACACTTTCCATCCTTCCTTCCACCACCATCACCCCCAAACTTTTTGAAAGCTCGGTTAGGAAAAGTAGAGAAAATGGGCTTTCAATAGCCAAAGAAAAAGTGGGATTTCTCAATGGGACATAGGGCTTCCTCAGGTATCCTTCAAAATAAATTCATTCCAAGCCTGGTTGTCTCTCCACTTTTCATTCTTCCTTCTTCCACCAGCATCCCCAACCTTTAGGAAAGCCAACCTAGGAAAACTAGGGATAACTGGATTTCAATAACCAAAGAAAAGTGGGATTTCTCACTGGGATTTAGGGCTTCCTCGGATATCTTCTGAGATAAGCCAAGCTAGGAAAAGTAGGGACAACAAGCTTTCAATAACGAAAGTAAAAGTGAGATTTCTCACTGGGACTTAGGGCTTCCTCAGGTATCCTCTGAAATAAATTCATTTTACACCTGATTGTGTCTACATGCTCCATCCTCCCTCCTTCCACCTCCACCAACATTTCTGAAAGCCAAGCTAGGAAAACTAGGGATAACAGGCTTTCAATAACCTAATAATAATAATAATAATAATAATAATAAGGTAGTAGTGGAGGGGTTTCTCTCTGGGATTCAGGGCTTCCTCAGTTATCCTCTGACGTTAAATTCATATTAAGCCTGGTTGTGTCTACACTTTCCATCCTTCCTTCTTCCACCACCAAAAGCCCCTCACCTCAAGAAAACAAGGAATAATAGGCTTTCAATAACCAAATTATTATTATTATTATTATTATTATTATTATTAATAATAATAAAAGGGATAATAGTATTTCAATAACCAAATAATAATAATAGGGATAATAAGCTTTAAATAATCAAATAATGATAGGGATAATAGAGATAATAGTCTTTCAATAACCTAATAATAATAGGGATAATAGGCTTTCAGTAACATAATAATAATAAGGATAAAAGTCTTTCAATAACCAAATAATACTAATAGGGATTATAGTATTTCAATAACCAAATAATGATAGGGATAATAGTCTTTCAATAAGCTAATAGTAATACTAATAGGGATAATAGTCCTTCAATAACCAAATAATGATAAGGATAATAGGCTTTCAAATAATAATAATAATAATAATAATAATAATAACCAGGGCTTCCTCAGTTATCCTATAGGCTTTCAATAACCAAATGGTAATAGTAACTAACAACAACAATAATGTATTGTTATTGTTGTTGTTACAGTTGGGGCTTCCCTCTGGGCTTCCAGGGCTTCCTCAGGTAAGAGGCAGAGAGCATCCAGAGTTGGGGCGAGGAAGAAGGAGGAGGAGGAGGAGGAGGAGAGCCGGTGTCTAGTGAAAATGGAGGGCAGGAGGAGGAGTTCCTCCTGAGAGGGAAACCAACCTCACACAACACACAACACACACACACAGCAGGCGTCCCGCTTTGCAAATGGGGCCACCGCCAGTCCTCCCTGCACTCTTTCCAAATCTGAGCGGGGCCAATGGGTCTTTAGGGAAGAAGGAGAGGCCGCAAAGACTGAGGCCGCCGTGGCCCCTTTGCGCGGAGGGAGCGCTGCGGGCCACCTCCTTCCCTTCGCTCCTTCCTCGGAGGCTCAGGCCTCCTTCCTCGCCGGGCAAAGTCTCTCCAAGTCCCTCAGCCGGCGCTGCGGCGCTGTGAGGAGGAAGGAGGAGGAGGAGGACGGCGGCGGTGATAATGGCGGCGCCGCCTCCTCTTTCTTTCCTGAGGCGGTCAGAGGGCGGAGGGCAGGGTTCAGGCGGGCGGGCCTCAGTCCTCCTCCTCCTCCTCGTCTCCCTTTTCCCTCTCAGAGTAGGCCTCGCTCGCTGCTTCCCTAGTCACGAACGCCAGGGGAAATATGGAGGCCGCGACGACGACTGCTCTGAGGAGCAAGACGACCAAAGTCACCGTCGCCCAGGATGCAAAACCAGAGACTTATTTCATATTTCATACTATTATTTCATTTATTTTAAATGAGCCACAGTGGCTCCGTGGCTTTTGGAAAATTTGGACTCTGGAGCCCTGGGTTCGAATCCATGTTGAGTGGCCTTGAGCCAGTCAGTCACACTCTCTCAGCCTCATGGAAGGAAGGCCTTGGGAAAACCCTTCTTTATTTATTCTATTTTTATTTTATTTAATATGATGTATAATATATTATGATAATATATAATACACACACACATATATATATAATTTATTTTATTTGGAGCTTGGGCCAGTCACGCTCTCTCAGCCTCATGGGAAGGCCATGGCAAAGCCCTTATTTATTTTATTTTTATTTTATTTTAATAGTATAATACATATATATATATATTTAACATAACATATCATCATAATATATAATATAATATTTTATTTAGAGAATTTATACCCCGCTCTTCAGAGATCTCTTCAGAGATCTCAGAGCGGATTACAAATGGTTAATGAGACATTTTCCCCTGCCCTCAGGCCCCTTTTGGGAGGAAGGCGGCATAGAAATAAAATAAAATAATATAAATAATAATAGAGATATAAGTAAAATAATAGAGATAATAATATATAGAAATACATATTATTATATAGAAATAAAATAAATAAAGTTTGTGAAGAAACCTTGACAAAACAAAACAAAACAAAAAAGCCCCACAATAAAGTCACCATTAAGTCTGATGGGACATAATAAGTTTATTCCCAGTGCCATTTTCAGTCTCTCCTCTGCATTAGAAGGAAAGAAAGAAATAAACAGCCATAATTTATTATTATTATTAAGCTTTATTTATAAAGCACTATAAGTTTACACAGTGCTGTACATACAGTCAATTAAAATATTATTATTATTATTAAGCTTTATATAACACTAAATTTACACCGTGCTGTACATACAATTAAAATAGGTAAAATAAACCTGCCTATGGCATATGTTCTGCAAAAATAATTAAATATAATACATATTAGTACATGCTAACATTCAATAAAATAGGGCAGACAACAAATTAAAATAACATCAGATAACAATCATGCAATTAATAGATAAAATAAAAATAGATAAAATTAAACCTACCTACAGTGTACGTTCTGTGAAAATAATTAAACAGAATACATATTAATACATCTTAACATTAATTTACTTAAAAAGTAAAATATAGCACACTACAAATTAAAATAACATTGGATAACAATCATGTAACGTCTGGAAATGCTACCCTGAACAGTATTGTCTTTAACTCAGTTAAATAATGTTAATATTAGTTTAACATAAGTGAAAAACAGCATAGTTAAAACCAATTTGTTGGATTCATGTCCCATCTTTCTCTGAGAATGGGACTCAACAACCAAATACATGCTGAAGTGCCTTGTGGGAGTTTTTGCCCTGGTAGTTTAGGTTTTAAACAGCTACAACAAGATACATAACACAAAAAGATACGTATTGCTTGAGTGAACAATAGATCATCTGCAAATGCTCAGAATTTTCTTTTCTTTTATTCAGATGTATGACTGAGGTCCAAAACACACTGCAGAAATAATGCAATCTGAAACCACTTTAAGAGCCCTGGCCCAGTGTCAGGGAATCCTGAGAACTGTAGTTTATTGTGGCACCAGAGTTCTGTGATAGAGAAGGCTAAATGGCTCACAAAACTACAGTTCCCAGAATTCCCTAGCATGAGCCAGGACACTTTAAGCGGTCTCAGACTAGATTATTTCTGCAGTGTGTTTTGAACCTCAGTGGTGAAAATCTCCAACACAGCAGTAGTTTCAGTGGGGAAATCGTATGGATTCAGAAGGCTCCATTTCTGGTTTCATGGGATCCGACTTTAACTTTCTTCTAAAAATTGGCTTGTGGGCTTGATGTTGATGAGCTCTGGCTCCAGTTAGACCTCTGATGACTGATCTCCATGAGTCTTAATGCATTTATTTTTAAGATAAATATAATTATATCATGATTAGTTAAAATAATTATGCCATATCTTTCTACCTCACAAGAGTTTAAGCACAAAAGGAACCAGAATTTAATAGGCCATGGGAACAGTCAAGATGGCCAGAGAAATTACTGGGAGAAAGAAAGCCAAACCTGGATTTAAAAGCAAGAAAGGATTTAAAAGGGGAATAGATATAATGACATGGCAGTAGTGAAATAACCAAAATAGAAATGAAATTAAAAGTCTATGGTCAGAATACCATGTAAACTAAAATCTTGTTCTCAGGATACAGTGAACAAGAATGATAGAGTGAACTTATACTCCTATATCTCAAGCATGTTTATGGTGGAACAAAAACAGTTTGCAGTGAACAGTAGTATTTACAAAGTGAAAATCCAAATAGATTATGATTTCCTGAACTGAAATGTGACCACACTATGAAAATCCATAAAGCTTAATGGTAGTTTACACTTTTCTTTTTTTGACACGTGTATGAAAAACTGAGTACCAAGTTGAGTTTAAAAGATGCTGAAAGGTTGTGGTGGTGTATTTTTGTGTATACTTCACTGCTAAGACTGAAAAACTGGTTTCTTATTTAGTAGGATCTCCATTGAGGGCGGACGTCTCATACCTCTATGGTGGAGGAAGGCATGTTCTTAATACAAGGCAGTGTCATAGCCTGAAGTCGAAATTAGACTGGAACTATTTCTTTTAAATATGGTGAATTTTAGTAAGGAATTAGAGAATGAACATAGTATATTAATTTGTTATATGGTTACAGCAGCAAGAATATTGTATCCTAAATACTGGAGACAGAAGGATATCCTGAGTATTAAGGAGTGGATAGAAAAATTATGGGACCTGAACATCACAGTTGACCAGTCTGTTGAATGGGACATCTAATACAGACATACTTGAAAACATGGCAACCTTTTGTGAGTTACTGTATATGAAAAAAGTGTGATAGTGTGATTGTAGAATCATAGAATTGTAGAGTTGGACGAGAGCCAAAGGGCCATGCAGTCCAACTCCCTGCCATGCAGGAACTCTCAATCAAAGCATCCCCGACAGATGGCCATCCAGCCTCTGTTTAAAGACTCCACTACACTCTGTGGGAGTTTGTTCCACTGTCGAACAGCCCTCACTGTCAGGACGTTCCTCCTAATGATGAGGTGGAATCTCTTTTCCTGGAGCTTGCATCCATTGCTCCGGGTCCTGTTCCCTGGAGCAGCAGAAAACAAGCTTGCTCCCTCCTCAATATGACATCCCTTCAAGTATTTAAATAGGGCTATCATATCACCTCTTAACCTTCACTTCCCCAGGTTAAACATCCCCACTACCTAAGGTGTTCCTCACAGGGCATGGTTTCCAGACCCTTCACCTTTTTAGTCACCCTCTTTTGGGCATCCTCCAGTTTCTCAACATCCTTTTTGAATTATGGTGTCCAGAACTGGACACATTGTAAATTGTAGACTTTGATGACTAGATAGGAAAGCTTTTCTGAAAGAATATTGGTTATATAATTACTGTGATAGTTATTTAATTTAGAAAGATTTAGAAAAATTGGTTTATAAAAGATGGATTAGCTATAGAGGCGTAAGTGGGTTTCATAGTTGGAGATCATAAGAGTAGTGTAGGAAGTCAGTGGGAAAGGGGTTATGGATAATGGTTTCATGTATGTATGTACGTATGTATGTATGTGTTTTTGTTATATTTGTTGTTAACTTCTTTTTGTTTGACTTTTTTCTAAATTGATTTGTTAATAATGTTTATTTTATTTTTATTTTTTTAAAAAGCTAGACACTGTAATGGAATTTTGTTTTGTGAAGCCGCTTTACCATAGTATGGCACTCCATAGATCAGAAGTATTAAAATATATTAGTATGGGTCAGAGTGTAGAGACACCAATATGACATTGTACTGAGAATATGAATATCATCTGATTAAATTGTTTTGTAAACAATATCATCCAGTTGAAAGACCATAATTTTTCATGTTTTCCTGCCAAAGCCTGGAGCTCATTAAGGTTTTTAAAGGCACTCCGGTTTGTATGAGAGGGCAGTTCTTGGCACATAATCACCAAGAGCTGATCCAGCTGACATTGAAACCTCTCCACTGGAGATATCCAATAACCTCAGTGTGAATTGGTTCCCCTCCCCCAATGTGGGCATAATCAAAAAACATCAGGTTATATTCAAGCCATCTGTTAATCTCTTTAAGCCAGCAAGGGATCAATTTAGTTTACAGTACATAAAATAAGTATATTTCCAAACTTTGTATAAATTTCATATCTGGCTCAATATAGATTTTGTTTATACAGTTTAGTGTAATTCAGATCAATGTTTCTACAATTAAATTGTTGGAACTGGGGGAAAAATTCTATATGACTGATCTTGAATTTATGGTTTGAGGATTACTGATTTTCTTTCTTGGAATTAAAAAGGCAAACTGTATGCAAGGACAGCCACAGTTGTATCCTGTGCACACTTCAGTGGAGTAATGAGGTTTAACTATCCTCATTCTGTGCAAAACCATAGCTGTAACGTGCTGAGCTGCTAAGCGAGTGCAGAACTAGATCAAGGCCTATGGGTTTAAATCTAACTAAATGAGTGGAAAGATACTCCTTTATAACTTAACCAGACCTGAACCCCTTCAAAGGTCAGACTATAAATAAAATAAAAATAAATTAAATTCCTACACTGCTTCAAGAAGAGGGGGAATATATTAGTTTACCTCAACACAGAATCTGTTATATGATTCATGCTTAGCAGCATAATATAGACTGACCAACCAAATTGACATTCTACCAAATGCTTTCATATTTGGAAATGCTCATCTCATAAAGTTTCATAATACATGGTGACAGTGATGTATTTCTGTTGGATAAAATAATAGGCCTAAATCCAGTGGTTAGCATATCAATGGTTAGTAGACCATTGAATCAATGAAAGCTTGCTAATCAACGCTTATATAACTTCTCTTGATTCACTGGATATGCTTTAGGTGGGACAAACCACTGGATTTAGGTATTACATATTTGCTCTTAATAAGTAAACAGCATTAAACTGCAGATAACAGTTTGATGTCTTGCTCTTCAAGAAAAGGCTCTTTCTGCTGGAGTAAGGGAGCCTTTGGATAAAACCAAGCTAGATTTCATGAATAACAGTGTCTCCCTTTTACAGAGTTGGAAAGTAAAACGTTCGTGAGAAGTATAATGTACTGTCAGGTTCGTCTCTTTAGCACTTGCACAGCTTGCATCTGCACTGTAGAAATAATCCAGTTTGACACCACATTAACTGTCATGACTCAGTGCTATGGAATCCTGGGATTTGTAGTTCGTTGTGACACCAGAGCTTTCTGGCATAATTTTATATATGAGTTAAATAGCTCATAAAACTACAAACCCCAAAATTTCATAGCATCGATCCATGGCAGTTAAAGTGGTGTCTGACTGGATTATTTGTGCCCTGTGGATGCAGCCACAGGCTATGCGGTTCAAATCAGCCATTGAGGTCCTCTGGGGTTTACAAAGTGAGGTTTGTAAACAAAATCAGCCAGTGAGGTTTACAAAATGGCCCCGCAACAGCTGTTCAGGCTGCCATAGCTCATCTAATGCAACAGTTTTCAGTGTATGGTCCCCAGCTGGTTTGGACTTCCGCTCCAGTCAGAATGATCAATGGTCAGAGATTCTGAGAATCTAAAAATTTGGACAGACAGCAAAAGGTTGAGAATAACTGGCTTAAGCAGTTTCAGAAACTGAGAGAGAGAGACAGACAGACAGACAGACTGATAGACACACACATACACACACTGTTTATCCCAAAACGAGACCCAAGGTGGATTGCAACAAATAAAAATAAATTACAGCTAACATTTTATTATACAAAAGTTTTTTTTAATGCTATTACAAGGACAAAGTAAAAAACTTTTAGTTGCTATATGCATAGATTAAATTTGGAGCTAAATTTGTAGCAACTGTTCAGTTCAGCTACAGATATTGGGAATTGTTGTGAGGTCATGTGTGTAGAAACCATTGCCATTGTTCAGTATTTGAAGGTGAAAAAATACTTCCCCTGTATGGGAAATTTTGAAATATTATTAACATTACAAATAGCATTTAGAGGAATGTTTGTTGCTGTTGTTGTGTGCCTTCAAAGTGTTTCTGATGTATGGTGGGCCTAAAGTGAAACTTACAGAGAAAATTATTTTTCTTCAAGATTTGTTCAGAGGTGTTTTGCCATTACATTCCTCTGTCTGACTTGCCCAAGGTCACTCAGCGGGTTTCCATAGCTGACTAGGGATTCATACCTTGGTCTGTGTCTGCACTGCAGAAATAAGGCAGTTTGACTGCCATGACTCAATGTTATGGAATTCTGGATTTTTTAGTTTTCTGACATACTCAGACAATTCAATAGCATTGAGCCATGACAGGTAAAGTTGTGTCAAACTGAATTATTTTTGCAGTGCAGATGCAGCCTTAGGCCCGGTAAAGACTGGCGCTATATGCCAGCCTGGGGCTGATTTTAGCGCTCGGGAGAATGGAGGGTCTGCACGCTCCCGAGCCCTACTGCATGCCGCCGTCGCCATGTTGACTCGCCCCCATCCACACGGAGGCGCTATGATGCCGTACACATGGCACAGTGTCCAAACGTAGCCACACCATGTGTACATCATCGGTGTGCACAAGTGTGGCAATGGTGCCCCGTGCGATCCCTAAAAAGAACCTACCGGGGGTGGGGTTTTTTTTAGGGCTCCTGGAGGCCGCGCTGTTTGGTTGCTGCGGCCCCCATCAGAGGCAGAAAGGGGCAATGTCTTGCCGCCCCTTTCTCCCCATCTGTCCAGCCCCTTAGTTTCCAGAGTCATAATCCAACATTCAAACCACTACACTACATACACTTTCTTGGAGTAACATACATATCACTTCAATATTATCACACATTAACAGTAACTGAAGGTAAGGGCCAATACAGATGGGCAGCTGAATGCCACCCCTATTTGCCCCAGATGGAGGCCGCAGCAATCACACGCCACGGCCTCTGGAAGGAGCAAAACGAAGCCCCGAAAAGGGGCTTCTTTTTGCATCCCAAAAAGGGCAACATAGGTGCACTGGCACATCATGATGATGCCCCTTCTGTTCAGCGCCATTTGAGTGCTGCACCTGGCATGCATCATCATGGTGCATGCCGTGTAGAAAGGTGTATGCCAAGATGGCGCCCGGGCAGCGCGGTGAGGGCTCAGAGAATGCAGACGTTCAGCCCTCACCGCATGTACAGGCTGGCACAAAGTGCCAGCCTGTACAGCCCCTGAGTTACTAAGGCATCTTGGTGTCTTTATCTTTGCTTGGGGATTTTGTACCTGAGTATAAACTGAGAAAGCAAAACAATATAGTGCAACAAGATGAAGTTGGAGGAGCAGGAAATACTTGCAAACAAATTTATATCTGCTGGTGGGGGTGGGGTGAATATTAGGCCCAGTGCTATGTGCCCCTTTCACACACCCAACAAAGCTAAGCACAGAGGTAAAGAGCATTTTGCCATCTAGATCTTTCAAATCACAAAGCCCATCTTCCCATATTATTGACTATATACTTTGATGGTTCAGGGAGATGATGTGTAAAAGAGTCCAAGTTTCCCCTTTAATAAGCATTTGAACAAGGAATTACTGAGCCAGTTGGTAATTTATTTGCTACTATTTGATTAGCAAATAGTAGAATTATTACCCTTTGTATTATTTGCAATTATATATAATCTAGTAATGTGTTTGCTCAGAAATTGATTTCCTGACATCCCATCACATATAAATGCCTTTCCAGATAGTAAATTCTATTGAATTGTATCTTGAACATTTGAGTTCCTATCAGTTTAAACACTTTGACGTAGATATGTTTCTGGGTGTTATTTCTTTAACAAAAAATTTGGTACAATGGCAAAAAATAAAAAATAAAAATGGAAAGAATAGGGTTAAGTTCCTACATCACAAAAACATTTGATCTGTTTCTTCAGCCTTTTTTATTCTAGGAGCTTTATTTACACAGCTTTTAAACCACAATTGCATCAGGAAACAAGCGGCATTGGCGATACTTATTGCGCACAGCTGCCTGTTCCCAACCCGGAGCTTCTGCTTCTCTTTTTATTGATGGGGAAAACCTGTCAATGATCTCCCAGTCTTGCAGGTGTGAAATATTGGCCCTTTCCAGTACGTACAAAATGGTGGCACCCATTCTACATGGGCGCTGCCATTAGGACATCACGACTGCGCTGCCTACAAATGGGGTGGCGTAGACGTGACATCCTGGCACTGCAAAAGGGTGCCTGTGGCGCCCTTTCCACGGCGCAGGAAGGAGCTCCGAAACAGCTCCTTCCTGGGTTTGTGGTGCTGGCGCGGCCTTTACATGGCTGCGCCAGCGTCACAAAAAAGAAAGGGGCCAAGCTTTCCAGGCCGCAGGAAGTGGCCTTTTGCTGCTTCCCGCAGCCTGGAAAAGCGGCGGATCGGGGCCTCAGGGCTGCCGCTGTGGCAGCTGAGGCCCTGATCCGTCGGGAAAAGGCGGGTACAGTATACTGAAAGTATATGTTTATTAAGTCTTCCTTCACCATCTGCTGATGCTGAAATAATAATAATAATAAAAACTTTCCAGCTAGACCAGTGGGTTGGGCAGGCATAAAGGCAACTTTGCAAAAAGGAGCTTCTTTGTTAACTGAAGCAGTGGCATCACTAGGGTTGGCATCATCCAGTATGGTAACACCACGTCCCATTCCCTTTGACTTTTTCCCATACCACACCATACAGAATGCTTCATAATGTTTTTTGTACTAATGTTACACATAAATCAAGTAACTTGTAATTCCCATATGCCACTGAATGTAAGGGCAATAGTTGTGACATAAACAAATAACAAAATTTAAATTATAGCTTTAAAATATATCATAAGCACAGCCTAAATATATTTACATTTATATAGTTTCATGTGATTAAAGTGAAAATTTGGTAAGATATAATGTTTTTAAAGGAACTTTTAGGAAATAAATAAAAAAACAAGGCCTGTACTTACTCCACCCACTGAGCCTTGCCCACACTCATGCCTTTTCTTCCACAGAGCTCTAGGGTTTGAAAGGGATGCAGGTGAATGTCGTAGCCCATTTCTACCAAAGCGCAGACATTTGGGGAGCAGTGGTGGCACCCAGAGTGATCTGCACTCCCCCAAACCCTGTGATGCTTAGTGATGCCTCTGAACTGAGGTGTGTGTGCATATTAAAATTGACCAACTCTGATTTAAGTTATGAACAATTAAAGGGAATAATAACAGGTTCATGTAAATGTAGAAGAATCACAAAACAAAGGGCAATGATGAAGATTCAATTTAATTGGAGGCAGGGTGCAAAAACAATTTTTTTTATGCCAGCTTGATCTCAGACTATGCCAAGGAATTCATGTAATTCTGTTACATGCACCTAATGTTTAGAACAGGACAGTTGCAATTTAATATGTGGATGTATTATGAGGAAGATTCTTAAAGCCGAACATAAATTGGGGGCTGTAGTTCGACTATAAGCATGTAGTATCCCATTGTTTGCCAAGATAAGAATGATTCAGTGCTTCATCATTCCAAATAGATTGTTGGAACATCTTTCTGACCCCAAAATCAAAAATGATTGCAAGGGCCATGGGAATTGTCTGGATTTACTTTGGCACTCACAAGTGTTACAAGAATATTGGAAACTACTCTTGGATATGTTGTCATTGTATGAATATAAATTAGCTCTAGGCAGATTAGGTGGAGATTGAACTGGGAAATTCTAATTGAGGCCTTAGGCCAATAAATTTCTACAGTAGGGCCAAATCCTCTTGTCATTCACATCATAAATCTCAAGATTTTCACTGAAAGCCAGTGATGGAGTTACTATGGATTTAGGCCAGGAAGACAGAGGAAAAAAATCTGGCCTTTGATTAGTATATGTAGTTTTTAAAACATAATTTAATATTAAACATCTATTAATCCTTACTAACTCAGTCTGAGACAATATAATAGGGCGAAGTCCAACTCATGCATTGTTGGCATGATTCCCTGGTATGACTAACATATGGGAATGAAAGGGATGTTGCTACACACAAATAACTAAGCATGTGAAGAAATGCCTTCTAGCTAAAGTTCCTAATCAGCCACTCCATTCTGATACCATTTAAAGTAGATTTTAGAATTGTGCTTAAGAGAATTATAGGCTCAGTTTAGGGTCTTTTTGCATCTTAAAGCCAAAGAGCTATTAAATCACATTATGGGGCTCTACAGACTGCCCCTAAAGGGCGGCGGGAGGCTGCCCCTTTCCTGGCTGGATCAGGGACACAGCAACCTCACACCACGGCCCCAACCCAGCCTTTGGAGGGTGCAAAAAGGCGCTGCAAAAAGCAGCTCCTTTTGGGCACCATAACCATGGCGGCATGGCTGTATGGCACTCTGGCACTGCATCATCTGGACGCAGCGCTGAAGGCACGCCATGATGCCGCACGTCATCTGGAGTGGTGTGTGCTGCCCTGGGGATAGAGTCAGGCCATATGTAATCAGGACACTGCACCCTGAGTCTGCCCACAGGCCGGCCTTTCGAACCTTATTCATCCAAAAGGTCCTCCAATTTTGTTACATAAATAACAACCACCATATTTTGCACAACAGAGGACCTAGTGTCACAATCTTAAGTATGTTTGCTGTTCTAGATGGTTAGTCAGTGTTGTGAAAAGGGAGTCAGATACACAACACACAACACAAACTTTATTGGGAGCAAAGAGGCCACAACTTCAGTTTGACAGCTGTATAGAGTTGGGTTGGCATGAGAGCTGGATACTACATCGAGCAGCTCAACTGTTACCTGAATTATTCTACGTTGGGCCCAACTGCCAGAGGAAACAATCAAAGTGATGAGTATGGAATCCACATGGTAGCATAGCTACAGCATGGCTCCCTGTCACCTTGTGATGAGGCATGCCCTTCTGCCCCTCAAGCCATCCCAAGGCCCCCATTCACCCTCCACCTGGATCTAGCCCTAATGCCACACCATCACTAGAGGGTATATAGGAGCCAACCTATACAAGTTGAGTCTCCCTTACCCAAAATGCTTGGGAGCAGAAGTGTTATGGAGTTTTTCTGATTTTTGAATATTTGCATATGCATAGTGATATAGCTTTTAGATGGAATCCAAGTTTAAAAATGAAATTCATTTATGCTTTGTATACACCTTACACACATAGTCTAAAGATAATTTTATACACAATATTTTTAATGATTTTGTGCAAGAAACAAAATTTGCATACATCATACCATCAGAACACAAAGGTGTCACTGTCATCAGCCACCCATGTGGACAATTTTGGGTTTTGTAATATCTCAGATTTCAGAATTCTGGATAAGGGATATTCAGTCTGTACCAGTGGTAGCCAACTCATCAGACCAAACCAGATCCCATAAAGCCACTCATTCTGTTCACAGTATGAGAGATGTACAGTGGACCCTTGTTATACGCTGGGGTTTGGTTCCAAGATCCCCCGTGTATAACAAAATCCGTGTATGCTCAAGTCCCATTAAATATAATGACATAGCAAAATGGTGTCCCTAATAAAAAATGGAACATCAAGGTAAATTTATACTTTTTTGGAACATTTTCAAACCGTGTATGCTTGAATCCATGTATAAAAAATCTGTGTATAAGAAGGGCCGACTGTATTACATTACATTAAGTCCCATTAAAAGCAAATTTCCATTTCATGAATAACCAGCCAGCTTCTCTCTTCCACAAAGTCTCTTATAGCTTGAATGTGTGTGTACCTGAATGTTTGTGTGCACACACATGTGTGTTCATTTGTTTGTTTTTGCTTTGTCCTATCACTGTTACCTGGGTCCTCAATTCTTCTCAGAATGGAATGAAGGACATATGGCAAAGAAGGAAAATGGTGGCTTCTTCTCACCCCACACTTCCAACGGAGCTTTAAACCTGCCGCCCAGTAAATCAATTGCTTACTCTAGGTCACACTATACTAAGCTGAATTTACTACCTATTAAATGATCTTACAAGTACAACCTTTGAAACTGAACTGGAAACCAAAATATATATTTCTACCATAATTTCAAAAGCCTGTCCTACCCAAATCCAATTTGTGGGTTACAGACTCACCAACCTTGTTGTATTATCTAATAGCATAAAAACAAAGACTGCCGGGGGGGGGGGGGGTCATGTTTGTGAACACTCACTTTGCATTTCTGTATTTTTTATTCTAGAATGCATATTTATGAACCAGTATTCACCAAACTTGATACTTTGAGACTACAGGCTTTTTCATATAACATCTGTTTTTGGCCCATTTTGCACTGAACTTGCTGAGAAACAAATTTAATGACTATGGGTGCTACCCGTTAGATGTTTGCTTTATTTAACTCGTAAGTAAATTCACCAGTACAAATGTCAGGTAATTTCCAACTTCATAAAATATTTATGAATGCTCTTTCTACCCACAATGTTGCATTTTAAATACTCATCCAAAGCCAGCCTAGTCAAAATATCCTTTACAGCCCACTTAAAGCTTGGCAAATAGGATGGCAATTTGACTTCTTGTGCAGGGAGACCTGTATTGCCCTACCCCAAAGATCAATCTTCCTAATTCAGTTGTGTGAGTTCTTGCAATGTTGCTCCTTTAGGTCATTGTATTCTCTGTATACATTTGTTCCATTCCTTTGCAGGGATATTGGCACAGTGGACCCTTGTTATATGCTGGGGTTTGGTTCCAAGATCCCCCGTTTATTACAAAACCCGTGGATGTTCAAGTTCCATTAAATATAATGACATAGTGATATGGTGTCCCTTATAAAAAATGGAAAATCAAGATTGATATTTGAAATTTATACGTTTTTTGAACATTTTCAAACCGTGTATGCTTGAATCCGTGTATAAAAAATCTGGGTATAAGAAGGGCCGACTGTAGTCCACCACCCTGGCCCAATTTAGGAAGGACCTCAAAACCTTCCTATTCCAACAGGCATTCCCCGAGTAAATATCCTGTGGGCCTCCCTCCTCTCTTTCGTGGCCAAGAGGTTGGGCTTTGGGGCTTTACTGTTGGTTTATTTTTAAATATGTTTTTATTGGAATTGTTTGTATTTTAATTATGTTGTGAGCCGCCCTGATTGGAGGAAGGGCGGCATATAAATAAAAATTTTATTATTTTATTATTATTATTATTATTTCTTGGATCTGCACTAGCGCTCTTGCCAAGTTTTCTTTTAAAAGAAGAACTACAGCCATGATTTGGTGAGGTGAGCCTATGGTTTGAAGGACAAATTGTATCCTTTTAAAAACAATTTTTCTTAAGAGTTATAGGAAACTTTGTAGCAAATTGCAGGTCATTTTGACCCATGTTAATCCCCATTTACCCTGGAATCAGGCCAGATCCATGACTGATCTGCCAAGATAGACCTGGCCTAGTTCTGGTCCTCAGGGATTGGCCTGCATCATCCAAATACGACGACACAAGGCTGGAGAGAACATGGGCCTTAGGCCCGTGCAGAAGCTCCAAAGAGATTCTTCTGTCCTTGTCAGTTGCCATCTCTCTTCTACATCTTGCTCCTCATACACATGTAAATACAAGGTCAAGCGACCTGTCTTGTTCCTACTTTGTTTCATGTACAAAATTATTTAAAAATATTGTATAAAATTACCTTTCGACTACATGTGTAAGATATATATGAAACATAAATGAATTTCTTATTTAGACTTGGGTTACATCTCCAAGATGTTTCATTATGTAGGTTTCCCCTTTGACATGATTGTCTAATCAGGTTTGACTATAGGGGGCAGTGCTCATCTCCATTACTAAGCTGAAGAACAAGCATTGTCAAAGACAGCTCCGTGGTCATGTTGCCAGCATGACTGCAAAGAACAACGTTAATCTTCCTACCTATTTATCTACTTGCACTTTTACATGCTTTCAAACTGCTAGGTTGGCAGAAGCTAGGACTAGTGATGGGAGCTCACTCCGTCACGTGGAACATGGCTCTCAAACTGCCAATCTGCCAACCTTGCAGTCGTCACAGTTAGTGTCTCAACTGCTGAGCCACTGCATCCTATCAAAACACCTCTCATCTCAAGCGTTCCAGATAAGGGAGACTCAACCTGTATTTGTGGTTCTGTACTGTTACTAGATGCTGAATTACACCATAACTTATGTAGGTGATGTAGCTGTTGAGGTGGTATTGGATTTTCTGTTTGATTTCCATTGTACTTTCTGCAAGGGAATTCTTCATACTACATCCAGTCTTGGCACACAATGCATGACAGTGGTTTTTGAGGCCTAAATGTGTTCCTTTCTGCCTCCCTATCACACCCACAGCCCTACCCTACTTTAGCTATCATTTATAGCTAATTATAGTTAGTTAAAAATGAAGAAATAGTTAATAACTATTTAACTATTTAATTAGTTATTTGGGCATAATCATAAGTATTCTTCTGGCATATTTTTCATGCCAGAGGTGTACCTCAAAATCTATAGGTACAGCAGGCTTAAGAGCTGGCTCTACTATTAGGCAAGGGAAGGTGATTGCCTCAGGCAGCAGATTGTGGGTGTCATGAAAGAGCAGAAAATCCTTAGTTATTTACTTTGGTGTTACTGTCAGGGAGCAAAGAGGTACTTGTGGAATTTTCAGCCTCAAGAACTAAAATAACTTGTCTAGCTTTGGGCACTATGTATCTTGAAGTGGATCCCCAAAGGCACCATTTGCTGCTTTGTCTCAGATAGCAATCTAGCAAGGCTTCCACTAAATCCTGTAACACTTGGCTGGCACCTGAAGTATAAGATTGCTCTGATAGATACAGAGAAAGAGAAGCAGAGAAACTTAAGTGAGCATAGTAATAAGTTTGCTGCTGCAAAATTCTTTTGCTAAACAGGAGAACAAAAGGTAGAAATGAATTGCAGAGCATGTGAGAGCGTGTGAACTGAGTTTGTCCCTTGGACTTTGAGAAATCACTGTTCTAAATATTTCCACAAATCCTGGTTACACTCCACTGGCAACTACCTTGTCACAGAAACAGGCATCTACATGTCTGGTCTACTTCTATAACACATTTTGCCAGATTCTTCCACCAATATCTACGTTTATTTTTATGAATATGTGAGGTGTTTCTAAAACAGAAAGAAGTAATTTTATTGCAACCATTAGAATTAGGAGATGCAAACTCTAACACGAGTTAAAGATGCACTCTAAATTTTCTGCATAACTACCTGCTACTGATAGCATTACAGTCCTTAAAGTGTTTTTTTTAAATTAAACAAATTGTTATATATAGTTTCATATAACTATAAACTAATTTTGGTTGAGTGTTAGGGTATATCTCAGAAGAATATTTGTCTTCTTTTTATCCAGAGGAATTGAATGGAAAATGTTAAGATAGAAGAGAAATGTTCTTTATCAGAACCATTAAAATACTTCTGTTTTGCCTAAATGATCTTTCTGTTTAGTATGATCTATAAAATGCAGTTACCTCATTAATTTGTTGTCTTAGAAAGCTAGTAAAGATTGCAGTCCTTTGTGGACTTACTTGTGAGCCAGTCCAATTGAAATCAGTAGGATTTACTTATGAATAAAGTTCGAAAGCATTTAAATAGGTACCAATTCAGTGGGAAGGTAACATCGTTCCATGCAGTTTAAAAGGTAAACATAATTGGGCAAAGGAGTCAGAGTTGTAAAAGATGACTCCATGGTCATGTGGCTAGCATGACTGCATGGAACACTGTTACCTTCACACCAAAATGGTACCTATTTATCTACTTGTGCTTTTACATGTTTTCAAACTTTCAGTGTAGGGTTATTTCATGACTCTTAAAAGGTGTAAACTCCAAAATGGGTGAGAGGCAAACCTTGCTGTAAGCCTCTTGGGTTTCCCATTTTGGGAGAAAGGCAGGATAATCTCTACTACGCACACATATACATACTGTATGCACGCACGTGCGCGCACACAGAGAGAGAGAGAGAGAGAGAGAGAGAGATGGGGGCAGGAGATTGAGTTACCCTTATCCAGCATTCTGAAATCCAAAATGTTCCAAAAACCGAAACTTTTTTCATGGCTGGCTGAGATAGTGACACCTTTGCTTTTTGAAGGTTCAGTGTACACAAACTTGGTTTCATGCACAAAATGATTAAAAATGTTACATTACTGATAATGGTACCAGTTTAGGACCACCACTGCATCCTTGGATCTGCAGGTCATAGTACATAGTACCCAAATGACCAATTTCTCAGCATTAAAAACATACGAATAATAAATTAACTAACAATTTTTGGTCTCTTATGATGCTCTAAAAGCATTTGCTTTACTCTGTATAGTGTGCTGGTCATGGTGAGGTAGTCCCCCATCCCCACCAAAACAGTGTGGATTGAGCATGTTCAGAGGCCACAAAATGTTGCATGTCGAAAGACTAGGGGATGGTACCGCTGCAAAGGGGCAGCTTAAAGAAAGCCTGACTGGAGCTGTGAAAACCATATGTTGCAGCCCTAATCTACCTTTTTGCCAGCCCAAAGAAGTGGCAAATTGCTACTCCTTTTTGTGCCAGCAAAACTTGGCTATTTCCATCCCACCGCAGCTTTAAGGTGCTCTGTCGGCATGCAGCATGTAAATGCTGTGCCAACAGAGTGCCCAGAAGCTGGCTGCCATGCAGGCAGCCAGGCACCGTGAAGCCAGCTTCTAGGAGTCATGGGGGCATGCTAGAAGCCAGTTTTTCATGCCAGTCTGTACTTCCCATAAGGGGTGAAACACTGAATTCCAGTAGACAGCCTTACAGCATGCACAACTGAAAACTGATAGCAGGAACTCTAAACCCTATGCTCCTGCTAGGTGATGAGGAAGTAGGTCCAACTAAAATAATAATAATAATAGAAACGAAATCTGCTTGAAGTGTGTGGAAAGCACTTGAACAAAGCTCAAAAAGTTACTTTTTAAAAGCAATCCATCTCACTAACATCCCACAGGTGCAGCTGGCAAGGACTCAGGAGAGACTCCTACTGTGACTTCTCCTAGACCGTGAAATTTCCTTCCTTGGGAGGTCTGGGTGGCCCCCTTGCTTCTGGCTTTGACCACAAGGTGAAGACTTCTGAATTTTAACTGTGGAGCTGAAATGTGTGTGTGGGGGGGGGGGGTAATGTGGTGTACTGTACTTTTTAATTTTTTACTGAAAATATTCTGTAAACATGTTTTAAGTGTTTTAACTATTTTAATCATGTTTTAGTAATGCTGAGAGTTAATTCTCTTTTAACTTTTGTAATCAATACTTTAAGTGGACTGTTCCCATCTCCTGGGGTTTGGTTTTGCCCTCTTGTCTGTGGATGGAAAAAAACATGGATGATCACATCCCATATTATTCAGTGGATGGCCATGTCTGCATCAGCATGTTGACGTGCATGCACCACAATGGAATAATATGGGGTATGGCAAGCCATGGCTGTTCCAGTCCATGGATTGCTGGTTCACCAATGCATCAGGCCCACTGTACCTCACTTAACCTTATGAAAGCAAATACTCTCAGTGCCACATGCTGGTTTGGAAGTCAGGTGAAGTAGTAGGTGCAACTGGCCTGGGATGAAGGGGACACAAGGAAATGCAAATGGTCCAAAGAAACAGAGGGAGAAGAAGGAGGAGAAATGGTGGAATGATGAAAAGAAGAGACTGAGCATGGACAGAGACCAAAGAAGGAATAGGTTGGCAGAGAAGATGAGGAAAATGACATAATCCTACTTGAAGACCTAGGACAGTGACTTTGTTCATGCATGGAGTGGGGAGAAAGGTCCTCAGTGTCTGGGGCCAAAAATAAAGTTAGAAAGGCAAGGAGAAAATGACACACCAATGTTTGTTCAAAGCCTGGTCTTTTACCTGTACTTTAAGACTTCTTGCCTGAAGATCTGCTGACAGTGCATTCAATACTCGGGAAGGAGGGCATCTTACTTGATGTTTCCTCATGACACCAGAGCTATGTGTTTCCAGCTGCACATTGCTTGGCAACATAATTATATATATGTCTATTCAGAAGTGTCACTGTCTTCTAATCAGGCTTATTTTCAGGAGAATCTGCATAGGATTTCATCCTTTGAATACTTGTATATGGTTGTCTGTATTGTTTTGTATTGTATTGTTTCTTTGAAATGGAAGTGTTCTTTATGACAATCTGTATGACATTTGTAATAATCATAGGGCAATAGGGAAAATTGAAAAGGTCTAATCATATGTCATCTGTAGTTTATACAAATATACAGCAGAGTGCATAGATATTATACAGCTGGGAGAACTACATGGCTTTTATTTCTAAAGGCTATCTGATAATGCTGTGTTCACTACAAGGTGTCAGTGAAGTGGCATTCTTAGTTGTAGCCAGGATAGGAATTTATGTGACCAATAGGTGAAGTCTAGGGATCTCTAAGCTCTTTCCTACTAGCCAAAATTGCCATTTCACCCTTGTATGCAGACAGAAGATCAAAGAAAGATTCTAGTGGATGATGATACAAAAAATGATGACCCATGAATATACCCACAGTGCCACAAAAGTAAATCCTCAAATAATTGCAAAACTATGTGCTTATATTTCTTTCCTCTCTCTAGACAAGTTAGAATTTGATCCAGCAGTTGAACTGAGCTATCTGAAAAATATTCTTTTAATACTTAACAATCCACCTTCTTAACTTAATACCTATTAACGCAAATGCACATGCACACCCCCGCAAATGATATGATTTGGAATTTTCTGGGTCCTTGTGTTTGTCATGCAAATTCTCAGTTCTGTTCTTTTTATGATAATGTAAAATAAAGTAGTGTCTTAAGTAACATTGTAAATCATTTGCTTTCTATTACACACAGCTGGTTTTGTTACAGTAATGATTTTGTGTGGGTGCACACTTGCCATGCATTTTAAAGGCATTCTTTTCACATGGCACGCATGCAATTGATGTTTGCTCAAATATGTGGAGATAAAGACGGAAGAGTAATTTATTCTAATATATTAGCATGTTTTTCCCAAATGCACCTACCATTTTAAACACTTACTTCTGTTTACAAAAACGACTTCTCTCTTCCCCACCAACCTTTGTAGACACTGTCTAGAGTTTTCAGCTTACTAAAGATCCAGAATGAAATTAAAACCAGCTGCTGCTGTTATGTGGCTTGGACTTACTCAAAAGAACATAAGACAAACGGTAAGAATTAAAAAAACCCACAAATTATTTTGGACTGTCTGGTTTATATTAAAAGTAAACTTTTCACTGCTGGTTGTTGTTTCAAAACTATCGCCTCGATTTTTGATACTCTTCCTTCTGATCTAATACAAACGATGTCCCACTAGTTTAATCCATTGTTAGTCCAGGATTAAAAATTTTTATTATTATTATAGTCATATGCCCTGAAAAATTTCTCACTTTGTTTTCTTGGTTTTGTGCCAAAGAGCAGCGCTGTTTCAAGTGGAATGGAAATGCAATATTAAAAGAAATATTTCCCTTTGTTGTTGGCACATACCAATTTCACACCTTGAAAACAATCTAAACACATCAAAATGGGCTTTGCCTGCTTCCAGTATTCTGATGAGACTGAATTTCAAAGAAGGAAGTGGGGACTTCAGAAAATCTACAAGAGCACAACATCAGCAACTGTATCAACATGTTATTTTGCTTGATTAACAATTGAAATATATGTAAACTGGTTAAATAAATGCTTGAATTACTACTTTAGCCTTTTACAGTGTAGGGAAATACACTGTCCATAACTGGCTGTGAACAGCCAGTCACATATACCAGTCATAGGTAGAATTTAGCTTGTGCTTATTCATGTTCATGTGTCTTTTGATGGCATGGCAAGAACTAGTTTGGAACCAATGGAGTGGGGAATGCTATTTTAAAAATTAAAAATTGTGAGGGGACAAAAAGAAAAGAGGAAGGGCTCTCTCATTTTCTGTTCTGAGTAACACAAGTAGAAATTTGAAAACTCACCTTTCTGGACTACAACTATGAGCTGCAGATCTCTGGGAGATAGAACTTTTAAAGGAATGTTTCCAAGCTCTAGGCAGAAGCCTGTCAAGACCCAGAAAGTTCCTCCATCATAAACTCAGGGCCAGCTTAGCAAAGGTGCAGTTGGCAGCAACCACTCAGCCAGTTCTTCTTATACTTGCTTCCTAGATTTCCCAGTGTCTCTGTTGCCATCTGTATTTGGCATTGCTTGATCAACTGAATCTAAATATGATTTTATGATTTTATGAAATGTGTGAGATCAGGCTCTTGGTATCACAGAATTTGTGTGGGAAATGGGTTCACACCTGAAGACTTTTCTGCAGCTGTCTCCTGTGGTTTGCAATATATGTATTCCTTATTTCATTTCTATTGCTCACCTATATGGCACACATTATTTGAGACAGCTCCAGGGTTCCAACCAGCTTAATCCAGCTTTACATAAACTCTCGTCACATCACAACCTCCACAGTTTGTTTTACCATTGAAATACTGTAAATGAATGGGAGTTCAACTAATCTCTTACTTAAATGTGAGGGGCACTATTTAGGTCCAGGATGGAGATTGTGGCCCTTTAGATGTTATTGGATTGCAACTCTCATTAAGCACACCCCTGATTCTTCCAGACAGGACTGATAGGAGTTGCAGTAGAACATCTGGAAGGCTATACATACCCATCATCTGATTTAGGTGAAAACTTTTGAAAGATGTACTCAGGCAAAAGGGATTCGTAGTCTTTTTCCTTTTTTAAATGTGACTAACTGTATGGTAATTGGATCACATTCTGTATTCATCACTTGCTTGCTTTCATCTTTTCTGCCCGACAAACTGGCTTTACTTTTAAGCTTAAACACATCTGAAACCCATAAAACTATTTCTGCACACTGTTTTAAACACTAGTATAGTGACGCCTTTACAATAGGTACCCATATAAGGGAAATCCTTCAACAGACCAGATAATACTGAACATGCTTTTAACATTCTGGAACATCAATAACCTTGGGCAGCCAAAACTGTAAAACAGTGTACTGTTTCAGACATCTGCAGATTTTGATCTTATAACTATAATGAAGTTTTCTCTCTTTTAGTACTGATAAAAGGAAATACCACAGCCATCATATATGAAAAGTAACCAATACTTTAAGATGCAAAAACAAACAAAAAAAACATAAATCATGCCATTAAAGTTTCATTCATTTGGACTTTCTCCTGATGCTACTGATCCCCCCGCTCTTTATTTCCCTCCCTTTTCCTGCAGTTATTGATCATTTGATCCCACTCCATTTCCCATTAACAGGATATAGTTGGTAGCAGGATGAATTCCTAATTAGCTAATCCATCAAAACATAAAAAGGCAGTACAAGGATTTCTTCTGTTCTCCATACCAATCCCTAAAACATGTTAATAGGATTTAATTTACCCCTGATCAGTTGGAGGAAACACATCATAATAATATATTTATGGAACTTTCCTCCCAATTTGTATGTGTCTTTTATTCCCTTTTTTTTTTAATTTATTTTTTTACTGTTGTTGATCATTTGATCCCATTCCATTTGTACATTGGAACATTTGTGTGTCATTATGAATGTGTGGCCTGTGACTTTGGCAGGCTGAATGTACAATATTAGCTCAGTATATGAGATAAACCAGTGTAGCATAGTGGTTTGAACATTTGACTATGACTCTGGAGACATGGTTCGAATCCCCACTTGGCCATGGAAATCCACCTTGGACAAGTTGCACACACTCAGCCTCAGAAACCTCTGTAATAGCTTCACCTTAGGGTTGCCATAAGTTGGATATGACTTGAAGGCACACATCAACAACAGTGTGATGCATACCAAGTGCATGGAAGTGGAGATGAATCATCCAACATACCAGTACTGTGACTACTCAATGTCCAGTGCCCTTTATGCCTTTTACCAGGGAGCCCTGGTGGTGCAGTGGTTAAATCCCAGGGGTCCAAGGTTGACTCAGCCTTCCATCTTTCTGGTAAAACAAATACCGAGCTTGTTGGATGCAATTGGCTTACATGTTGTAAACTGCTTAGGCAGTGCTGAGTTCACTGATAAGTGGTACAGTATAGAAATGTACATGCTATCACTATTGCTATTGCTATCTCTTGTTTGTGTGTATCCCACATGATAACAAATGTAGGACTCGCCCATTATGGTGCTGTTTCACCTATGCATAATGGTTGCTGTTGTAACTATATATACACTAAAGAAACATCAGGGATATGTATGGCAGTAATAGCGGCTATGAGAGAGTGGTTATGGCAAGAGACTGAATTAAATAGTGGGACTTCCACATTTTGGATCCCAAGTCAGGAATTTGGGGGCAATGCATGCAAATGGCTGTAATCATACTTTACTCTATACTGCAGCATATGGCAGCTTGTTTCACCCATACTACACGATCACATGAAAAATGTATACCTTCCAATTCCATCCATATTTGACATTTTTATATTTGAGTTTATCCTCCTCTATATCATAAAGATCAAAATCTTTAATACATCCTGATTATTCTGCGTAGATCAAAGGATGGGGGAGGGGGAGAGAACCAGAGACTAGTTTTCTTTGCCAAGATACTGTTTTTGACAATATCCAGTGTGTTTCTTCAAGAAATATATGTCAATTTAGGAGTGATGATCTATGTTACTTGCTCTTCATACATTCCTCTTTACTCTATACCAATATATTTAATAGGTTTTGCTGACATGTTGTCTGTCTTTTTATCAGTGGCTTAAAATAAAAGAAGTTTGGTTTAAAATACAAGAAATCTGGGAGTACAGCCGTCTGTTGAATTAAAACAAGATATAGAGAAGGCCTAGGAGCAAACTGGAGGTAGCCTTTTACTGCTGTGAGCAGTGATAAGATCACTGCAGCAAGCTCCATTTCTGACCTCCACTTGGATATTAGGAGTGAACCTATGTGTAACCTAGGGCCAGCCCTGCCCTTAGGCAGTTGCCTCAGGCAGAAGTTAGCTAATTTTTTATTATTGAATTTTTGCTGCTAGGAAGAAAGCAGGGGCACAGATGAGATTTCCTGTCTCAGATGCTAAAATAACTTGACTGGCCCAGGGTGTTATGTACTTTGGCTTTGTCGGAAGGCTGCTATTTACTACTCTGCCTCAGGCAGCAAAATGTCTTGGCCTGCCCTCTTAAAAGTGTAGGTGTGACTAGAAGGCTCACCTTTGCAGCATTCTTTTACTCTTCTTCCTCCTACTTCCAAAATGACTTGTATAATAAACTGACATCTTTATTCAGCAGTTAAGTCACATAACATGTAGTGGTATTTTCCCCCTTAATCTTCTTGCCTCCAAAATCCAGGATCAAAATAAAAATAAATCATATTTGATTCCAGGGGAAGGCTAAGACATGCACAAATTCAGTAGGTGAAGCATGAGAAACATGAAGAATCCTGCCCTAACTGTCCTACCATGAAAACAATAAAAAGCACTCACAGTTTAGTTTCCATGTCTTCCCTCTGTCTTCATTCTTAGTCCTGTTCCTGTTCAAATAAAGTGCAATGGTGTAGGTTTGTCAGAATTAATTAAAAGTTTTAAATTTACAACCACAACAAACTGGGCTGCTTTGTAAACATGAACAGTTGTACTCTTCAGCTTAAGATGAACTTCGCAAGAGGTTGGTTGTCAACAATACACAGCTGTCTATTTTTGCAAGCCCCACTGCTCCCATCTGCTCCACCTGTTGGGACTAGAAAACCAAAACTAAACAGGAGTTTATCACATGAAGAAATAAGACAGCTTACCTCTTTCACATTTGATTCAGGATTTGGGATGCCCCCGGATGATATCAGACCTAAATTGCTGCTGAACTAGTGATGATGCTGCCGCCTGGATGCATCCCGGGTCAAAGCCTCGCTCAGCCAGCACTTTTTCAAAGTCAGAGAGTTTCCGACTTCAAAAAATGGCCGGCTGTGTGAGGCTTTAACCCAGAATGCATCCAGGTGGTGGCATCACAGCTAGATTAGCAGAGATTTAAATCTGATAACATATGAGGGCATCCCAGATCTAGAATTGAATGCAGAAGAGGTAAGCCAGTTTATTTTTTCTTGTGATAAGCTCCTTAGTTATCCAACAAAAACAAGACAAGAAAGGCACACACCTTTCTTCTAACCTGTCCTTCTAGAAGGGAAAGAGACATTCTCTAACCTGTTAGTTGACAGATGCCCTGCAGATGCCACTAAATTTTGAAAGCAAGTATGCTAATAGCATTATTAGTCAAACATCTTAAAGGTAGCAGACCCTATTTGGTCTTGGAAGCTAAGCACAGTTAGCTCTGGTTAACACTTGGAAGAGAAACTGACAATGAATATTAGGCACTATAAGCTATATTCAGAGGAAGGAACTGGCAAAACCACCTCTGAGTATGTCTTGCCAAAGAAAGCGCTCTGAAATGATGGGATTGCCATAAGTCAACAGGCAATGTGAAGGCACATAGGCGCACATACTGATGGCAAGATTGAAGATGGTTGTTGAATTTCAGCAGCATTTGGTAAGTGGGTGGGAATCAAATATCCCCACTGACACTGGGATGTTGCAATCCTTTAGAATTTAAAAGACATGTATACTATAACATCACCTATTGAGGACAACTTCAGTGCTAGCCCCAGTTTTCAGAGGAAGGTGGATTGATGTTGAAAGGATAAGGTAAGGTATTTATACTACTATAGCCTACAACTCTCCCTATTTGACAGAACCAGTTAATTTTCTGTTGCCCCAATTTTTCACTTGCTTTTAAAATGTTCCAGTTTCTTTTGCCTCCCCTCACTTTCCCCCTTTTTCCTCAGTCCAAAGGGTGCAAACTGAGTTCAACATGCAAAAGTACTTCTCAACTCAGCAAGAGGAGCAGAATCAGGTCTTGCCCTGTAGGAACAGGCAAAAACAAACTGCTGCAGCCACTCCTAGCTTGTCTATTCTTCCGTATTAATGGTCTCATTCCCACTTACAAATAAATCGGTGTGCGATTTGAATCGATGGATTGATTCGACATCGGAGCGTGGTTCACACTACATTT
Source organism: Sceloporus undulatus (assembly GCF_019175285.1). Taxonomy (NCBI): domain Eukaryota; kingdom Metazoa; phylum Chordata; class Lepidosauria; order Squamata; family Phrynosomatidae; genus Sceloporus; species Sceloporus undulatus. Next base: position 197,896,643 of record NC_056524.1, on the reverse strand, counting down.
GCCCCAAATTCATTTTCTTGCTGCAAAATAATAATAATAAAAAATAACCCACTTGTGGTTCACATTGACATATGGATTGATTCAAAATGGACCCACTCCAGCCAGCTGAAGGACAAATTTAAATCGATTCCGATCCACATCTGGTTCACACTTGCGCAGAATTGATTTATCCAAAAAGATGCAGAAAAAATCAGCGTCAAAAAGACGTGGGTTAAATGGGTCTAGAACATCCCCCTTCTCTGAATTGATTCAGCAAATTGATTCAAGTGGGAACCAGGATCATTTGAACCGGTTCAAACTGATTCGCAATCTGGTTTAAAAGGTAGTGGGAATTAGGCCAATAACTCTTCAGATTTTGACTACGCTCTGAAGTTGCTTAGCAATTTGTTTCCCAGTTTTATCTATGAAGTGTTGGAGGGTATGTTCTACTTATACTATGGCATAGACAATCAAGCAGGCCCCTAAAATTATCATTATCATGCTCTGGTGGTGGTGGGGGGAGTGGATGTGCCTCAAGTCCTCTCTTAAATTTAATTCCAATTGTAGCATTTGAAAGTAACAAGAGAAATATTGAACTTTTAAAATCCTTGAATAAGGAAGTTGAAACAAACAAGTACAGAAATGACAATTTTACAACTCCCCCCCCCCCCGGGGGGGCTTTCGGGGGGGGGGGGGACAATGAGATGAATTGTCTTACTGTGTGCCAATAGTCCACAGCCAGCTAAAATCCCTGCAGCCAGTTGTACATGTGCAAGATTTATTTGGTGTCTGTAGCAAGCTGATGGAGTATCATTATCAGTATCATTATTATTTGCAGAGTAGAAACAATGTTTGGAGCTACACAAACAGAAGAAGGCATGGTCTCTGACCCATGGAACAGATCAGTCCAGTAGATCAAATAGATTAACACAGTGAGTTATTAGCCTTAAAAGTGAGGCCTCCAAAAGAATAGATTCTTTTAAAACAAATGTCTCTCCCTATTAGGCAGAGGGCTCTAATGGCATGTGGTTTCTTTTAGTTGTTAAATGCCATTGCGGTGTTATCAGAGGCCTTTTAAAACACCCCACTTCTGTACTGATGTGTTAATGTGCAGATACAGCAATAATGTATTGGGTATGCACTCTTAAAGTAATTTTTGCCTTGTCCTTTCCTTCAGTCTTCCAGATGTGTCTGGCTTGCATCTATAAGGGTGAGGGAATTGTTTCCTTTGTGTAATCCCAGAAAGAGGCAACAGGCTGTTCCAAGTGGGTTTGGTTTTTTCAGCTCCCTCTTTTCAGAAACGATTAGCTTTGGCAAGTATGCCCATGGATGCCCACCTGTGTCACACTCCATGTTTGTTACAGGTAGACTATCTTTCCTTTTCCCTTCACTTCCCACCACTTTTATTTCAGATTTGGTAAGAAAATTAAGAAATTTATAGAGGGATAGATACAGAGGTTTGGAAAAAGTTACTTTGTGGGGATTTGTAACTTTCAGAATCCCCCAGCCAACATAGAGAATTCTGGGAGTTTGTACTTGCACACCATGCCCCAGGTCTCATGAATTCAATAGTGCTTAGCAGCAACCAATGAATAGAGGGAATGAGGACATTGCCCTCCAAATAAGAATTTTGCCCCTTCCCAATGAATTTTTCCTTTGGTCCTCAAATTTATATCTTTGCAGAGAGAAAGAGAAAAAAAATCATTCACATGTAGAACTCCCATACTAGATTTGCTTGCCTCTTTCCTTTGAATGGCTGAAGTGTAGTTCCAAGCCCAACTGACGATTTCAGTTAGTGCAATGCTAGAAATTTAGGGAGTGAAGGATAAATCCTGTTGGAGGGACCATGTCCTTCCAGACCTACAGCCCTGACAGGGACCATGCAGCCCTTCAGGCAGAGATTTTTTTTCAACCTACCAAGAGTTGCTGTCAAGTGAATAAGGTGATCTTTGTTTACAAGGTTCTCAACCACTGAACTTACAGCCTTTTCCCAATTTATTTCCAGTTAGTCCCTTGTTTTTCTTATGACTCATTGATTTGTTTGGAATCTACCTGCAAGCAAGTAACAGAGAAACCCTACTTACTGCATCACATCCACCCTAAATGCTGGCCTGGGAGAAAGATGGGATAGAAATGTAATGAATGAATATCCCAAACTCTACCTGCTCACAGCAGTTAAGACAGGTAGGTGTTGGCAAGGTGTGTGTGTGGTGATGCTGCTCCTTATTGAACATTTAAAAAAATAGTGGGAGGGATATAAATAATCAACTCCAGATCTGGCATAGTTTCATGGATTTCTTTGATGTAATATCAGTCGGGTTTCTGATCTAAGTCTCCAGTTTTCATTGATTTCCAAGATCCCACAATTCTTTTCCCAACTTATTTACAAAGATTTTTCTCCCTCCAGTAGCTGTCTTAGTGGTATCAAGAATTGGAGGTGGGATATAAAAGGAAGCAATGAGTAATTTTCACACATTTCCTTCCTTCTGAGAGAAAGACTTTGAAAATTAGTTTTTGAAGTTTGTTGGCAGGTCAGGAATCGTGCAAAATCTATGGAAAGTAGCATTTTCTGCACAGAAAACAACATTTCCTGTATAGAAAATGCTGCTGCCCATGCCAAAAAAAAAAAAAAAAAAGTTTTTGTGGTTCCTTTCCAAGCAGAAGATGAAGGTTCAAATTCTCCATTTTAGTGGGCTCTGCTTCAGGTAAGAGGAAAGGACTGTGTGCAAATGTCCAGCTCAGTTTGTAGAGAAGCAGCTTCCGACAGTTGACAAAGCTTAACTGTTTCTTTGCAGGAAAGTCTCTCCAGGGGATCTATCTGTGTTTACTCAGTTGACTTTCTTCTTCCCTCTCAGTCATTGTTGCACCAATGCTAACTTTCCACTGTACTCTCCATCCACTTTCTGCCAAGTAAGCTAGATGAAAATGTTCCTTATCCCACCTCTTTATATCGATGAGAAGGAATAATCCCCCCCCCCATTTGTTGTGTGTTAAGGTTGCCATAAGTGAAAAATGGCTTGGAGGCACACATCAACAATGATAATCAAAATAATTTTGAGGCACAATATGCTGGATTGTAGCCGTACATATACATCAGTGGAGTTAGACACGCAAACACAAAAGTACTGAAACCGTATCTACATGATACCCCAATATTCTGAAGCACTGTGTCGCTTTATGATGGTATCCATCCCTGCTGTTATACAGAGCGAGGCCTTGGGCTATGCACAGACTTGGGCTATGCACAGATCTGGAAGTGGCTCCTGTTTATACATCTAGTAAAAGGGAAATGCTTTTGTTGGGTTGTAGCACTTCCTGATGTAGGATCTGGAGTAGGGTTGTATGTTCAAATTCCCTCTCCTACAACCTAAGCAGCATGTTGCGGGGAAGCATTCGGCATTGGTTTCTACCTCTAAGGCTATATTTCATGAAGTTCAAACATGCCAGCTGTCCACACAGAATCAAAAAATGGTGCAGTTCAGGGAAAACTGTTCTATTTATAAACTGGGTTACAAGGTGGTTTCTTATTTGAAGGTGGTTTCTTCTTTGAAGCGATTCTAATTCTGAAATCCTCCAATGTGCTGTTTGAGAGAGTTGGGGTCTATGATTCTAAACCATGTTGATAGGACAGAACTATGATTTGTAATTTTCTTTCTGGCTTTGTTAAACTGATGACTTCTGTACCTTGTTTTCCCTTTTCCTCCTGCTGCTAGCCTAATTTGAAGTATTCTCCAGATCAGCTACTTAACAATGATTTAATTTGACAATTTGTAGATGGTATTCTTGTATTGACCTTAATAACAATTTTTTTCTCCTTTAGTGGAGCATTAAAACATTAAAGACCATAAATTCCACAGTCACCTGTATCCATTTATTGTTAATTTATTATGGAACATATCATAAAACTTTGCTTGACATAAAGGTCTCTTCATAACTATAAATCTTTTTTCAACTGTTTAGATAACTTATGCTTAAGTTCAAGAAAATACCTTCAGGAGCAAACATTTAAAACATCTATGTATTTTGCAGTAATAATGATACATATAGGTTAGTCATGCTGAGTGCAGTATGAAATATTAATCTGCATTTGCCATATTTATGACATCAAACTCTCATTAAGACAAATCTTTTGAAAGGAAAAAAATAGAGAGTTTTAAAAATCCCAAGCTGTACGCTAAAATTTATTTCATTAAATGCTTTTGGAGCTTTCAGACAATTAACCTGTTATTTTAATAAATGCAAACTTACATAATTCAGTAAGGCATGTTCTTGATAATGAAGCAGAAAAGCACTGAAGGAGGCTTTCTACAGATGATACATGGAATTTTAAAAGTAAATGGAAAAGAAGAAGATGCCAGTAAACAGCAGAAGAAAGGCAGGATATAACAAATAAATTAACACTTCCCAATACAAGCTGTAAGATACGTTAGAGTTTAATAAAAAAAATCACTTTATCCAATACATTTCATTTCACCAGAAAATGTATTTGGCAATGCGAAATTATAATTGGTTCGGAAACTCAACTATCCCAACAATATTCTCTACTAACTATCTTCATAAATGTTGGCCAGTGTGACATAATAGTTTGTGTGCTGGACTGATATTCAAGGAGACCAAGGTTCAAATCCATGCTCAATCATGGACACCTATTGGATGACTTTGGTTAAGTCCCACTTTTCTCACATGTTCAGTACATAATCTTTTCATTTTTTCTACAGTGCTATTATTATTATTATTATTATTATTTTGCTGAAAATCACCAGAAACAATCAAAATATATAAATACTAGCATATTGTCCAGAGGCAGGCTCACTTCTCTGATTTCCAAGGTCCCAAAAGTCTTTTCCCAATGTATTTAAAAAGATTATTCTCCCTCCAGTAGCTGTTTTAGTGATATCAAGAATTCCCTGAGTTGTTCTGCATCAAGAATTGGAGGTGGGACTAGGGATATCAAAGGAAGCAATGAGTAATTTTTACAAATTTCCTTCCTTCTGAGAGAAAGACTTTGAAAACTGTAGTTTTTGAAGTTTGCAGTTCAGGAATAATGTGCAAAATCCATAGAAAGCATCATTTTCTGCACAGAAAATGTTGCTGTCGATGCAGAATAAGTTCCAAACTGTAAGGATTCATTTTGATTCTTAGTCCTGAATTAAATAATTTACCAAAGGTGTTAAACCCTATCCTAGCCAAATAGGTTCAGCACCTTGGATCGATCCTTTTAAGTTCATATTCAAGACCAGAGCAGATCCACCATCCTACTAACATGGAAGCCACCAGCTTCCACTGCCTTGTTATCTAGTTGTGATTCTGACTTTCTGTTTTATTATGCCCTTTTAAAGTATATTAGTATATTAAGTATATTGGTTTGTTTGTTTGCTTGCTTTTGTCAACTGCCTTGGAAGCTCTTTTCAGAACTGAAATGCAGTGTGAGAAAGGTTTAAACAAATAAGTTTTAAAAGATATCTATTTATTTCCTTCGTAATAAATGCATTGCTCTCACATACCTCAGCTGATGTTGCACTCTAGTTTTGCTTGGTTATACTTTTGTCAAACAATCCTATACTGACTTGCTTCAGATGAGAACATATTGCTTATTACAGGCTGAATTCAACACAGTTGGCCCAACACAGCATGGTCAATGTCACACTAGGTAACCTAGAGATTAAAGAGAACACTTCTGTAGGCATTTGTAGGGCCTCTAGCACAATTCTGTGGTCAAATTCTGGCAAATGTTGACCACAGGGTTGCAGCGGAGAACCTAGAGATTCCTGGAAAGGTTTACTCTCAGTTTTAAAAAAAATAGTGGTTTTTTTATTTGTGGTTTTTCCACTGTCATGGGGTCCTGTGCCCCTAACCCTAGCAAATGTGAAGGGCCCAGTGCACACACCTTCCTGGGAATAAGCCTCACTGAACAAAACAGAGATCTGAAAAAATGGGCTAAAGGATTAATGGAATGCATTTAAATGTTAGTTTACTAAGGTCCAAAACACACTGCAGAAACAATAGAGTCTGAGACTTCTTTAACTGCCCTGGCTTAATGTTAGGGAATTCTGGGAACTGTAATTTTGTGAGACAACCTTCTCTGTCAGAGAGCCCTGGTCCCACAGTAAACTACAATTCCCAAGATTCCACAGCACTGAGCCAGGGCAGGTAAAGTGGTCTCAACCTGGATTATTTCTACATTGTGTTTTGGATCTAAGTTCCCATTGATTCAGTTCGCCTACTCTAGTTGGAACCAATGGTTGGATTTAGTGCAACAGGGACAGAATTGAATTATAAGGGATTTTCAGGTTGCAATCCTAAACATGGTTAACATGGAGAAAGACCCACTAGGGACAATTGGACTTCTAGAGTAAGTATGCATATGATTTTTTTATTGTAAGTCATGGATCTTGCTTCCATGAAGAAGATGGAATTTCACTAGGAATTCAGTTAATTTAATTAGTCTTAGCTGCAATCCTGTGCACAGTCCCACTGAGCTCCTTTTTATATATAATGGTATTATTTTCACATGATGGTGAAAATAATACAATTCCCATTTACTATTGTTCTTTTACCTGCTTTGAAGCTGTATATTTCTAATTCATTAATAAGGGATTTGCTTCAATTAACATCATCATATTATTTTACTGTCCAGGTTTTCTCCTTCAAACATGTTTCTAAAGTGAAAGTACTAATGGATGATTGAATTATTATGTTGCCATCATGTGATGATACAAACAGATATCTATGTTATTTATGATGCTAGTATTAACTAAGCTCTATATAAAATATTCCAACATTTATGAGTGTATACTTTCTCAAGCAGAGAAAAACAAGCAAGCTGACAGTAGACAATCAACTAAAGCAAAACTGTAGAATCTTTCTCAAAACATGTCTTTAAAAGATGACATGTGCATCTGTCACAGTGTTTATAAAAAAAACGGAAAGGAAAAAACACACACAAACACACACATAAGACTCCTTATGCCTGCCTGAAGATGGATTTGCTTGCCTGTGTTTCTTCTAAATAAATTAGGGGTCATTTGGAAAGCTGTAAATAAACCTTTCAAATTCTTTACAGAAAAACTAACAAATCTCTAAGAGGAAAAGGAGAAAAAATGATTTATTCTATTTTCTCAGCACTGCTAGTTTCCAGGTGTTCACCTTTTGATCTGGCTACAGGCAATGATTTTCTGAAGTGGTTACTGATGGTGTTTGACATCATTTATGGCGCTCTTGAACAATCTTGTAATGTGCTAAACTACACAAAATTAAGTGAGTTAGTGGCTAACAAAGAGAACCAAAAGGGCCATAAGGATAGTAGACATGTTCCTACCAGCAGCAGCCTACATCAGCTTTAGGATAACAGTCTCTTTCTGGTATTTCAAGGTACATTATCAAGAATAATTAATAATGAGATATTTGTAAGATTGATCAGGAGTCTCTGATCAGGACCAGTTTTCCACTAACCATCTCCACTAGGACACAAACTGTGCTAAGCAGGATTTTCAAGGGTAACATGTCTCTGAGGATGGCTTGCAAGCCCTCCAAGCTGTTTTGGCAACCCCTAAGTGGAGAGGGGAGAGACAGGGAGGGAGAGAGGAAGTGAAAAAGAAATGCTGGTTTAAAGGGTTTTTTTTTTAATAGTCTACTACTGGTTTCATTGCTACATTGTGAAAATCCTTTAAACAAATGAGCTCCTTGTTGTAAAGGTTTGCCACCCAAACTTGATGGCATAATTTCTCATTGAATGTAATTGGCACAGATGTATTGAAGCAGTCTCTGGCAGCTTCAGGGCAGGGGCGGGACTTTGTCCCCCATATTTTTTTTTAATTGCTCACACCTTGCCGGATAAAGGGAGGGAGGAACCTGTGGCTCTCCAGATGTTGTGGGACTCCAGCTCCTATCATCTTTGCGCAGGGGATGGACTCTATGGTGCTGGAGTCCATCTGCTAAGACTTTCTAGAAAAATGCATTTTATAATCATCATAAGCTGAGACTTGAGAAGATGGAAGAGAAATGTGGAAAAGCAATGTGTTTACTTGCCTCAATATGGAATTGTGCAGTACAGGCAAATGGATGAGGGGAAGTTCAAATGTTTAATGTTTCCCTACCTTACTCTCTCTCTCTGGCTTTTCTTCGCAAATGAAGATTCAGGAAGGACTCATCCCATGCTTACTACAGGCATGTTGATAGCTAAAAAAGGCCAATCCGAGATAAACAAGTCTGGTTGCAGAAAGTACAGCAGAAAGTCTCCTTGGGTGATGTTTCCGGGTTGTGGTTCCTTCTGCATTGTTGTTTTTCTTCTAGACTCGTTATGAGTGAGTTTTTGAAAAAGGCTGCAGCATCGTAGATAGTGTGTCTCCATGCCTCCTGATGCGAGGCCATGGTGGACCATTGTTGGTAATCAATTTGGCCGAGCCTGAGATGTTGTTTCAGGGAGTCCTTGTATCTCTTCTTTGGAGCGCCCCTCTTACACTGACCCATGGCAAGTTCACCGCAGAATACTATTTTTGGGAGGCGATGGTCCTTCATCCTAGAAACGTGTCCTGCCCAGCTGCGTCCTCAATAGCATGGCCTCAATACTGGTGGTCCCTGCTTGCTCAAGGACAGCAACATGTGTCACATAGTCAGTCCAGTGTATATTTAGAATTGTGCGTAAACAGCGCTGATGAAAGCGTTCGAGGAGTCGTAGGTGTTGGCAATAGGTCACCCATGTTTCGGACCCATAAAGAAGAATAGACAGTACAATGGCTCTATACACACTGATTTTGGTGCTTTGCCTCAAATGTTTGTTACTCCAGACTCTTTTGTGAAGCCTTCTGAATGCACTATATGCCTTTGCCAGTCTGTGATTGATCTCTTTATCAATCTTAGCGTCTGAGGAGATGATGCTTCCCAGGTAGGTGAACTGCTGGACGGACGTAAGCACAGATGTGTCTACAGTGATGTGGGGATGGTAGTGTTCCTCCTGTGGTGCCAGCTGGTAGAAACCTTCAGTTTTCTTCATCATTAAGTCCTGGCAGTTAAACCTGTGTCAAAGTGCATCAATTCTGCAGTGTAGATGCAGCCATAGTCCAAGAACACATTTTAAATGAGCCCTGAGCGATACATGATATTAAACATTGGTTTAACACTGCATGTATCTTTTTGCAAAAATGAATAGGAACTGCTGAATGGGACTCATGATCAGGAATGGGACCATAGCTTGTGATTGTTTGTTTGTTTGTTTGTTTAATCATTTTCCTTTTCTACTGGCAGTCCCCCAAGGGTCTCCGGAAGTTCTACAGTTGAGTACCAATGTTAACCCTGCCACAGCTGGTGCACCATGCTCCCAATTCTGATTTTATCTATCCAACCCAACATCCTAATGGAAGGTGCTATTTGCATTTTTAAAAAAATGTGTTCCTGACAATTAAGACCCGGTACAGACTGCCAGAAAGTGACAGTCTGGGGCCAATTTTAGGGCTCAGGATTGCAGAGCAACTGCACACTCCCGAGCCCTATCATGTGGCGGTGGTGCCAATATGGCATGGCCCTGTCCATATGGAGGCCACCATGATGATGCAAGCATGGTACAGTGTCCACATGTTGTGGCACCGTGCTTGCATCATTGATGTACAACAGTGCACTTCCTCTTGGGCAGGTTCCAGAGGGTGATGCAGTTGCTCCTCAAAAATGGAGCTTAATTGTGGCATCCCTCAGGGTGCTATCCTGTCCCCGATGCTATTTAACATTTATATGAAGCCGCTGGGAGAAACCATCTGTAGACATGGGGCGGGGTGTTATCAGTACGCTGATGACACCCAAATATATTTCTCCATGTCTTGGGCATCAGCGATGATGACAGATCAGTGTCTTGAGGCAGTAATGGACTGGATGTGGGAAAACAAACACAAGCTGAATCCAGACAGTAGGGGCTCCTAAACCAGGTATTGGGCTGCAACCTCCAATCCTAGAGGGTTTCACACTCTCCTCAAAGGACTGTGTTCGCAGTCTGGGGGTGCTTCTTGATCCGTCACGTCAGATGAGAAATCAGGTGAATGCGACGGTCAAGAGCTCCTGCTATCAGCTTTGGCTGATATGCCAGCTGCGCCCTTTCCTGGAATTGGATGACCTCAGAACTGTAGTACATGCACTGGTAACCTCAAGACTTGACTTTTGCAATGCGCTACCCTTCTGCATAGTCCGAAAACTTCAATTGGTACAGAATATGATGGCCAGGTTGATCACTGGAATATCTAGGAGTGACCATATAACACCAATATTAAAGTAACTCCACTGGCTGGCTGTTAGTATTCGAGCACAGTACAAGATGTTAGTTATTACCTTTAAAGCCCTACATGGCTTGGGCCCAAACTATCTAAGGGATCGCCTACTTCCATATAATCTGCCCCGTACTCTCAGGTCCTCTGAGAAGAATTTATTGCAACCTATAAAAACTAGACTGACTGCCACTTCCCAGAGGGCCTTTTCTGCAACCACTCCCAGCCTGTGGAATGGCCTGCCGGACGAGATCCATAAAATCACCAACTTAGACAGCTTCAAGAAAGCTGTCAAGATGGATCTCTTCCGGCAGGCCTTTCCAGAATAAACTACTCGGCCATGTGGTGATTGCCCCCTCCATATATTATGACGCTGCCTCTTTTATTGGTTTCAATTGTTATGTAATTTTAAATTCTATATTGTTTAATTTTCTTTTCAGGGGGTGATACTTTGTATATATGGATGTATTTTAACTCTTGTAAGCTGCTTTGATTGTTTTTAACAAAAAGCGGGATATAAATAAAAGTTTTATTTTTTTATTTATTATCCGCCGCATGCACCTAAAAGAACCATGGGTTCTTTTTGGTGTGGAGGGAGGCTGCGCAATTTGGCTGCTGTGGCCTCCCTCAGGAGCAAAAATGGGCGCCTCCAGCCAGCCCTTTTGGGGCGGTCTGTCGAGCCCCTATGTTAACATTTAATGCCACATATAGTTTGACCCTAATTGACTCCATTCTTATTTGCTATATCACTCTGACACAGGAAAAAGTCAAACAACATGGAACCTTATGCTGGGAAATGGAGCAGACACTTGTTCTGTTTCCAGTAAAGTTGCGGCATAACAATCACACAAATAATTATCCTAAGAAGAAAATGAGGAATGGGTAGGGCAGCTATGAAAGAATTAGAAAAAATCCTAAAGAACAAAGATATACAACTGAGTACTAAAGTCAGAATCGTCCAGGTCATTGTCTTCCCCATGTATTGGGGAACACCTGTCATGTATGGATGTGGGAGCTGGACAGTAAAAGAAGCAGATAGAAAGAAAATCAACACATTCGAGATGTGGTGCTGGAGAAGAATTCTGGGATTTGTAGTTTTGTGAAATATTTACCATATAAAATTAATGGGGTCGCCATAGGTCAACAGGTCACTTGAAGCAAAACATTGTCACACAGAGACAATGTTGGGACTGTCTGCAGATAACAAAGAGAGGAAGTGTTTGTTTCAGAAAAATCTGCATTTGGCATTCTGTTTTTTTTCTTTGCCTCTCTAATTAAGTGGTGTTTGGAAGGAACAACAAAACATCTGCCCACATGTGTTGTGTTTCTTTGTCTTATGCAAGAAGCCACATAATACCTTCCATTTGGCCAGTTCTTCTTGGCTGCTTGCCTGTTCCTTGGGTTCAGTGTAACCCACTATTTTATAGTTCACTGTTTTCTTCCCACTGTTGTTTGCTGAACATAGGGATTGGCCCCACACAGCAGGCCTGGAGACAATAGTTTCCTGTTTTGTTTTGTTTATAACAACCAACTGCCCTCCATTAAGCTGTGCCCATGGAATTTATCTTGTTGGCAGCCAACAGCACTTGTTAACTATTCTTCTGCTTTTCAGGAATTCTGTGTCTGGCACAGATTGCAAAGGGCCAGCAAACATGATCAACTGTAAGGAAATATTCAGCACGAAATCCTCTAGACCTGGATTGGAAGCAAAACTTGGTACAGCTGAAAGGAAAGGGCCTTGAATTCCCCAGTATTGTGCTGAAAATTTCTAGGGAAAGCTGAGGGACAAAGCTGTGATTTCACCAACGCTTTTCCACATTCATTGTTTCTGATCCATTGGAAAGTATTCTTATTTTTAGTATGTTTATGTTCTGACAGCTGAAGTAGTGCTCTGAGTATTGGTTTAAGACTCTGGCAGACCAGGGAGTGGATTCCCATTCAAACATGTAAATTCCTTAGCAGAGGAATGCAATGGCAAACCTTCTCTGAATACATCTTGCCAAGAAAACCCTAACATAGAGCTTCCAAAAGTCTGAGTTGACTTGATGGCATGCAATAACACTTACATTCTGCCTTTCAGGAATTGAAGGTAGTTTATATGGGCATTCTCAGCTGGTCTCCCATCTAGGCTGTAACCAGATGTAGACCTGCATAGTCACAGCCAGTTAGCAGCACGGTGTGCCCTCAGGCCACACACTGGGACTCTTCCCTAAGTAAGGCAGAGGAAGAGAAATGAAGGAAGGAAGAAAATCTCCACTGTCTTTGGACAGTGATAGGAAGGGATAGTGGGGGATTCCCTTCTGGGATGGGGCCTAGATAAGGGGATGGTATTCGAAGAGGGGGCAAGGCTTGCTCAAAAGCTTCCACAACTGAACAAGGAACCTTCAACTGCTCAGTGAGGCTCATGGGCAGAACATTCCTCTCCCCTATAATAGATGAGAAAATGTCTAAGGTATGTGAGTGCGAGTGTATGCTTGTTTATATGGTAATTTAAAACAATTGCCTTTAAATATTTGTTAACCGAAGAATTTGGTACAATGACAGTAAATAGCAACACTGCTTCTCATGTTGGTCCAGCTTGTCTGTTAATGACCATAAAAATAAGAACACCAGTGATATGGATTTCAGATAAGAAAACAATATATAAGAAGCTATCCACAGACATGCCAGTGAACCAATTATGTTGTTGCAGCATAGAAGTTAACCTTAAAAGTCTTTGTTTTCATATGTGAGATAAAATTTATTTGAATTTTGGACTTTAATAAAATTACATTGGAACAGTAAATATAGCTGAACAAAAGCACAGACACAGAGGAGAGATACTGTCATGATATCTTATTAACTGATAATCATTCTGCTCCTTCCAAGGAATTTGGGACAGATGTATGTGCTTTTCCATTTCAGCAAATGCAAAGAGAAATATATTTTTATTTCAGATTAAATAAATTTGCCTGTTCATCTCAGTATGTGGGACTGTCAAAGTTTATAAAACTGCCAGCATTTTAATATGATCATTCTGGTTTCCTTTAGATGAACTTATTAAAATGATATATTTTTATGAAAGCCAGAACTCAATGGGGGAAATGTTTTCATCTTCTGCTGTTCCGTTGCTGGTGAAGAATTCAAAGTCTCACTCTATTTAGATCCAAACGGCTGAAAAGTTTGATTTGGAGGATTAAAGCCAAAGGAAAATCTGTATGGGATACCCATTTAATTGTTTTCGATCACACTCCCCCCAATCTCACAAGAGCCTTGTATTTTATGCCATTAACAGCAAAGATTCTTTGTATTTGTATGTTTGTGTGTTTCTCTCACATCCATGGATTTCTCATTATAAAGACAGCATAGTTTCTTTGGTGAATACAGCTTGGGGTGGGTGGGTTGGATGGATGGATGGATGGATGGATGGATGGACGTACGGACGTACGGACGTGTGTGTGTGTGTGTGTGTGTGTGTGTGTGTGTGTGTGTGTGTGTAAAGCTGTGGATCCAGACTGAGGAATATTCAGACTAGGCTGGCAGAAGCAAACTTTACTTCCTCTTCCTCTTCTTGAGCCCCTCCAAGAGAATGAGGGGAGCTATAATGGCCAAGGGAGGAGAGAGAAATCCTCCATACTGGGTGGAAGCATCTTCTGATGAGTAGTGCTCTCCTGAGAAGAAGTAATTTGAAATCTAGGTGTTTAAGAGTCCTAGCTAAGATCAAGAAGCTGTTGAGTAGTTAATGCAGTCCAGGTCAGCCACAGGAAAGCTAGCAGGAGGAAGGGAGATGCAAGAGGGTGGTTGTCAGCTGGTCCAGAAGTCACCAGCCTAAGGGGCTGTACAGATGGGAGGCTTAATGCCACCCCTTTTTGCCTTAGATGGAGGCTATAGCAACAGTATACCACTGGCCTCCAGAGGGAGGAAAAAGAAGCTGTGAAAATTGGCTTCTTCTTGCTCCTTGGAAGGGATGTCATAGGTGCGGTGGTGCACCATGATGATGCCCCTCCCATGCTGCGTTGTTTGGGTGCTGCGCTGTAGGTGCATCATCATGGCATTCACTGTGTAGACCAGCGCGTGCCACAATGACACCATGCCAGCAGCTGTAGGGCTTTGAGCGTACAGACACTCAGCCCTCGCTCCATCCACAGGCTGGCGCTTTTCGCCGGTCTGTACAGGGCTTAAGATCAGGAAAAACATGAAGGCAGAAGAGTACTGCTAATAATCAAGAAGGATGGTTTAAAGCAACAAAGCTGTCAGGGAGTGGCTGGGACACTTATAGGCAGATGCCTCAAAACACTAGGTGCCTAATTAGGTCAGTGTCTCCTATTTATCAAAAACTGGGATCAAAAATAGTATTGGGTCTTCAGTGCCTGCAACCTCCTCCTGAGTAACAGAAACTCCCTCTGTCTCAGACCCCAGCTCCTCTGACTTGGAGACCACCATCACCAGATGCTGCAACTTCTCTCCTCCTCTCCATTTGAATTGTCTAAATCTATAGGGTGAATTATGACACGTAGGCTGCCATCTTCTTAGTGACTTTACACTTCAGTATCTTGTCTAGTTCCTTCATGGCTCCCCTCCCATTCCTGGTCTTCTTATTTCTTGACTGCAGTCTCCATCTGATCAGTGTTTGATCCAAGGTATGTGAAATCTTTAACTATTTTGATTTCCTCATTATCAAGTTTGAATTTAGGTAGATCTTGTGTGGTCATTATTTTTGTTTTCTTTTCATTCAGTAGTAATCCTGCCTTTGCACATTCTTCTTTTACCTTCCTTAGCAATTATTTCAAATCTCCAGTGTTTTTCACTAGTAATATAGGAGCTTATCCCATGGGGAAATAAGCCAGTTTACCTCTTCCGTTTTCAATTCTGGATCTGGGATGCCCTTGGATGCTATCATAACTAAATCGCCACTGATCTAGCCCAATGCCACCACTCAGATGTATCCTGGGTTGAAGGCTTGCTCATCCCACACTTTTTCAAAAATGACCGGATAAGTGAGGCACCGACCCGGGATGCATCCAGACAGTGGCATCGCAGCTAGATCAGTGGCAATCTAGTTAACATCCTGGGACAGCCCAGATTCAGAACTAAAGTCAGAAGAGGTAAGTCGGCTTATTTTCCCATGGGATAAGCTTCATAGTGTCATCTGCATATTGTAGATAGTTGAAGTTCATTCCTCCTATTTTCTCTCCTCCTTCTTCTGAGTCTAAATGAACATGGATAGAAACTGAACAAATGAAAGAGCAATAATGTTAGTTATTTGCATTCAAGCTATGAATACTTCATATCAGTTTTCCCATTTCATTTTATTTTTATATCCCCCCTCTTCTATTGGTATGAGCTGAGGTTCTGCCACAAGAATGAAGTTAAGTATTAAACAATCACTGAATTGGAAAAAAAATGTCTAGGTCATGAAAAGCAATGAATATGAAGGTGTTTTTTTAAAAAAGAAGAAGAAGAAGAAGAAGCCAGAGAAAATTTTATCATGTCAGTTGACATTAACAAGGCCCAAGGGTAATGAATTACTGCAACATGATTATGTCCATAGAAAAGTATTTCCACTCCATTGGGCAATGCAAAGCGACCCTGATTAAGGTTCTCCATTTAGAATTGAGACATAATAAAAACTGATGACTCAATAAACTAATGATTGTATTCCTTTTATTTTTAATTGCTGCTGCTGCTGCAAAGGAGGCCAAAGGACTTTCTGAGGTCCTATATTCAGGTTTTGAATATAGCTGCTAAGATTCATTTAAGTAGATTTGAAATTAACTTTTTTTGGTTTTGTTGTAGCAGGCTAATGCTCTGGGAAGGAAGGATAAACTGACTACATGTTCAAGCTAGAAGAAAAATAGCACTGGGGTTGTAAATACATATCCCCCTTTCATCCAAGCACTAATAATTGTTGTGGGTGTGCCAAACAGACTGAGCCGATAATAGTATCCTTGAGTGTTAGAACTGGAAGGAATCCTGGAGTCTGCCTAGTACAACCTCCTGCTAAGTACAAGAATCATACACCTATAGCATCCCTAGCAGATGGTCATCCATCAAAAACTGACATGATACCACACCTATGAAAGCTGGATTTATAAAAACTTGAAGGTTTTCCTTGTGCCTTCAAGTTGTCTGCTACTAGATTATGTCTAATTTTGTTTTTAAAAATTATTTGTATAACATATTCTTACACTGCCCAGCAAAATTGGTTGCCCTTTCCAGTTCCCTTGCTAGATAGCTAGATAGACAGATAAAGGGAGAAAAAGAAAAAGACAAAAACAGACAGACAGAAAGATAGTTTTGGAGGATTTTGGAAGATTCTACTTCCTCTGTGCAGGAAGCTGGATTGGACATACTTCACAGCACATCTGTAAAACACATGCATGCCATCCGCAAGATCCCAGCTTGAGGACCTAGCTGACATCTCCATGTAAGGTTTTAGAACTGGCATGGGCAACTGTGGAAAGGTAGGAAAGTGCATTAGCCCCTCAAGAGACCTTGGAGAGCTATCCGTCCACCACCACACTAATTCTTACTAGAAAAAAAGACAGTTTTAAGCCCTTAAGCACCCTCCGGGGGACATGGGGACATTTTCAACATGAAGAAGACTTTTTTTTAACAATAGGAAGTGAGCATGATGTTACTGTTTCAAAAAGAGTCTCTTCTTGGCCTAAATTAGTTCATGGGTCAAAATGTGATGGAAATGCCCCCTCAACCCTAGAGGGCATTTAGGGCCCCAAATCCTATTTGGAAAAATCTTTGCAAAATTGTTTGACCAGGGATGGGGAGTTGGAGATTTTTAAATGTCTACAATATTTAAAGGGCATTTGAAAGCATTTTGATACATTTTTTTTAAAAAAAATTCTTTAACTCCCTGCAGGTCCCCCCCAAAAATGACCCTCAAGTTCACACTGTGCCCTCACTGCTTTAGAAAAACTTAGGGATCCTGGGATCTATGTTGGCTGAGGATAATGGGACTTGTAATGGAAGCCATAAGGCAAGGCAGGAGAAGATTGGAATAGGCTGGGTAAAATACCTGGGCCTCAAGATGTTTAAAGGACTTACTAGAGGATTTTTTAACTGGTGGTCCAAGAAACAGGAAGAGATTCCTGGATTGCTGATGATTTAGAATTATGACATGCCCCAAGATATTTTGATGCTTGAAGAAGAAAAACCAAATAATATCTCTCCTACAACAGTGATTAAAATACAGCATAACAAACACATTAAATCCAGTAATTGAAAACCTAGCAGCATTTCTTTAACAGTACCAGAAAGTCTGTTGCCTGGTGTGGGCCACTTCACTTTTCCTGGTGATAGGACTGGCCCTGTCATTATAAATGCTTATTAAAATCCTGTGCTGAGTTAGAGAACAGGCTGTCCTCCTATCTGGTCCATTCAAAAGTAGAAGCAGTGGGTAGGTGGGATCACTTGATAACTCAAGCAGAGAACAAAACACATGTTTCAATGTTAAGAGCAAAAGTGGGGAGGGGATGTCTGTTTTTCTCCTTCCATCAAACATCATTATACAATTTACAGTTCCACCTGACGCCTGACCTGAGTAATAACAGCAGGAGATGATTCAGCGCTGAGTAGCATAATCCGTCTCTTGAAGATTAAGACTTTTGCATCACAGTTTCTCCCAGTCATTGCCAGGTTTGGCATGCCAATGTACAACACATCAACAGCCATGAAGCAGCACAATAGTACATCACGTTGCCAGACAACATAGCCCACCTAAGACTTGCATATTCTCCCCTTTCTTCAGTAAAAATAAAAATAAAAATGACATGACAGTAATAATGGATAATAGTTCCTTTAAATGAACTGAGATGAATTATTTCAAACCCAAATGAGGCTCAGGCATCTTCTTTCTTCTTCTTTAAAGCATCTGGAATTTCATGAAATTGTCCATCAAACAAATAGTAACACATTTCAACAGAAATAGCTGATTCGTAAAACTCTCCAAAGCTGATCTGTGACAGTCACTGTTTTGTTACGAGCCTTAATGCAGTTTTCTTTGTATAGTCACACAAAAAGGGGGGAGAAGGAGGAACTGAACCAACTTGGATAAAAATGAACAATAAGAAAATCTGCCATGTCTGATCTTCAGTTCTATCACAAATACCCTCTATCTCTGTAACCTTCCTGCCATGGAAGGAGCAAGAGGGGAAGACAACAGCAGCAAAGTACCTCTCTCTTGGTATTGCACTGGGATTTATACCCTGTTCCTTGTTCTCCTCTCTTCCTTCTTCCACAGCAGAGACTGGGATGGTGGGACAGGCAACTTCTGGCAGTCCTGACTGACTAGTAGATGAGAAATTTCACCCTCCCAGGACCAGCCTATCTCTGCATCTTCTTGTTGGCCACTATCTGAGCAGACTTCGTATAGCCAGATAGGCTTTGAGTCCGATTCCACATAGCTCTTCAGTGTTGTGACTCTTGTCACATAGTATGTGATGTTTTAGCTATGGACTGAATCAATGGACAAAGCTGAATTTGATCTGGGGAGATCACAGAGCAAATCCCCCTTCAGTCTTGAAGTTCAACATGTCCCTTTTGGCAGTCATCTTTTCTCTACGTTTCCAATCTGACAGAGACAAAAAGGCCCCAATCCAGGGTGCTTTCCAGCATCCTGAAAGAAAATGCATGATACTCCTGTGATCAACAATGTGTTCAGTTGTTGTGTGTGCATTCTGCTCTAAAGGCTGATGTACTTCAGAGAGACAAAATACAGGAGACATCCAGTGGATAAGCTGCAGTTGGTAAATGGCAGTGCTGAGGTTCTGAAAGAGAAAAGGCAATTAGAGGCAGGCAATAGATAAAAGGAGCTAAGTGTGTCTTGTAGTGGCAGGAAAACAAGAGAAGTTAAGTGAAGAAGTGATTAAGATCCTTCCTCTTCAAGGCTTTTGGAAATGACAGGTTTACTGAAGCGCACCTGACACTTGTCAGCCACATGGGATGATGGTGATCCCCACGCACTGATGGCTGCTAAGGCCTAACAGTGGGCTTTCACAGGCACTTTGTAGAGTGTCATGAAAGACTCCCCCACCTTCATGTAGGTCACCGGTCAAATCTCAGATTGTTTTTGGTCTTTCCCAAGATAAAAAATATGAGGCTGCCATACTCTTTTGAAAATGAGAGGGGGGGACGCTTGTTTTATATATAATGACAAAACTAGAATGAAAAGGCTATTGCTGGCACCTTTATTAGAATACAAGAAAATGCAGTGTTTGTAAATAAAGTGCCAATATTGATTAACTTTTGTGAGAAGAATATAGAATCTGCTTTTGTGTCTTGGACTGCTTGGCCTTTTTTATCCATTTTGATCTTATTGAACATTAAGGCTGGATCCTATGGCAGACCAAACTACAGTAGCTCAACTGTATGGATGGTTATTCAACACGCATGTAAGAAGATTTTCACACCGGCACTTAGGGTGGATTAAACACCAGTAAAGCGCCGGTAAAATAAAAGCCACTCATGCTTCTGAAACTTCAGTGATATGCCACCCTCGCCTCTACCGTCCTTGAATTGTTTGCAGATCAACCATTTCCTATTAATGCAAAGTTCCTGTTAATAGGAAATGGCTGCTCTGTGAATGATTCAAGGACGGTAGAGGCAAGGGGACACTTCACTGATGTTTCAGAAGCACAACCGGCTTTCACACTCTCATGCTTCAGGGGCATTTTACCGGTGCTTTACCGGTGCTTAACCCACAGTTATGCGCAGGTGTGAAAATCTTCTAAATCCCATTGATTCAATGAGTCTGGTGTCATGGGACTATCACTAGGATTCAGGCCTAAGATATTCTGCACTCATAGACACATTTCACTGTTTCTCAGAATCAAAGCCTAGACTTACTTTTCTGTACTACAACTCCCACAATCCTGCAGCTAACAGAATCCCTGGCCATGCTGGATTATAGTTTTGTGAGATATTTAACCTTTTCTGTTTAGAGAGCCCTGGTGCCACAACAAATCCCAGGATTCCATAACATTGAGCCATGACAGTTAAAGTGGTGCCAAACTGCATTATTTCTGCAGTGTAGATTAGACCATTGTAATTATTGGAAGTCACATTTATGGTAGCTGCATCATTATAATGGCCAAAAGTGCCCCCCCCAAATAAAACCACAGTCTTCTGAAGCTCGGTCACTCCTGCTCGCAACAGAGGATTTCAAATGTAAAAATCTATGTGCATAAATGACTATGCTATAATAAAAATTATATAAATAAATAAATCAGAAGGATTTCTGAAACACTGGGGGGAGCAGTGCAGTAAACAGTGACACATACAACCCTCCGCCTGCCATTGAGGCACAGCGTGGCAAGCAGTGGCACAGACCTCTGTGGAGTCTTGTCACATCAGCTTTTTTCATTGTATATCACTACCAGGAGAATGCTGCACACATCATTGCTTTCTGTCTCTCTCTGCAGTACTTCAGCGCTCCTTCTGTAGGTGGGAAGAACTATTTAGAATTAGTTGCTCTCTATCTCTTTCTAGAAGACCCCTGCCTTGGACAGCTGATTTGAACATCATCAAGCTCAAGAACCTTCTAGATTCACTGGCTTTCTAGAGGATTGTCTTTCTCCAGACCTTTTATTTTCCACGGCCATTTCTTGCACCTGTAAGTCTGTGAGTAGAGTAGGGATTGTCCATTTTACGGCTTAAGCAAAATTCATTCACATGGTTATTCAAATAAATGGCTTACTTGGGTCACTCAGCGGTCATCTCTGCTGTTGTTCTGTGCACCTTTAAAGAGACACCATGGGAAGAACGAGATGATTTCTTTATGGAATAGTGCTATTTATAAAATAAATATACCATCTAATGTCTCTCTCTCTCTTGCACAAATGACAGGTTAAGAGAACTCTAGCAGCTGTATATTTGTTGAACACCAGCCCCCTGTGAGTATAAATTGCATCTTACAGGGCAGAAATACAATATGATCCACCAGAGATTTCCCTGCAAGGTGGAGCTGCTTGGCTACGGGCAAGTAATGACTTGCGTTTTCAGCTGCTTCTTAGTAAGAGCCTTAGTAATTGGAATCAGTTATTCAAAACATCTCTAAATGTGATTTAAATGGCAAGGATTTAATAACATAGAAAGAAGTCATTACGCAGGTTCAAGCAGGGGGAGAAGGGAATTCCGTTTTTGAGAGCAGAGGGAGAAAAATAAAGCAATTACTTGATGTAAAGGCCAGCAACAGAACTCCTGCTGTCACAGAGAAATCAAATCTGTCAGCAATTAGTGGGATCTTAGGAGGCAAAGAACCCTTCAGTGTGGAACAGTGAATAAGGGGTTAGCAATTATAAGAACTGATAAAAGTGTTCTGGTTTTCAAGCAGCAGGTTAACAAGACCCACTTTTTTCATAACTTGATGCAGATGTGATGATTCACACTTGGTGACTTTTTCAGTGACTTTCTATGAAAAGTTGTGGTTTTGGTTTGGTTCCTCCTCCCTCCTTCCAAAGCCCAAATGATGCATTGGGCAGATGCTTTCACCACTGAGAAACTGCAAACAACAACTCAGTTTGACATACAGAGCAGACTTCTTTTGTTGATCAAAAAAAGTATTGAACAATACAGATCTGGAAAAATCACATTTCAAACATAACGGGCACTGTGCCCTCTCCATGTCAAGCCCATCTCTGACAAATACAAAACATGATGGCCTTTCTTGTCAAAATCAGGATTGTAGTCCTCACACAGTAACAGCCCAGTCTGCTGTAAAGATTTTGGTTCCATAAAATGATTTTGGTTCCAGCATAAATGCTGGCATTAAATTAGGTGGCCCACAATTCATACAGGAGTCAAAAGCTTCCTCTGTTCGGACAACCCCATGCAACTTTAAGGCATGTCCATAGATGTATATAGATTTAAGAAAGGTTTGCATACTGTTGTAAATAAAGGAACAATATATTCTGTTGCTGTGTTCCATCAATGTGCTTCTTCAAATTAAAGTCTCGACATTTTCAGCAGAAATTATTTCCATGTACCTATGCTTGAAGGATAACAAAAATAACTAGTGATGCTCCTGAAATTTGAAATTAGTCGACTTATAAATCGAATGAAACAGTTTTGTATATCTTGAAGGCATAACAAGCCTTGATTGCTATTTTTTTTTTTTTTACCAATTTTATAATTATTCAAACCGAAACAAATGATTGTGTGGATTCTGTATGAATGTCTTTCTGAACATGAATGTCTTTCATGCTCAGATATTGATTGCCCTAAACCAAGATCAAGACTGAGACTTTTTTAAGAGTGGGCCTTTTTGGTTTATAAGCCAAATTCTATAATATATATATATATATATATATATATATATACACACACACACATACTGATTTTAGTATAACAGAAACAAATTGTAAGCCCTAGCCTCCTAATACCACCCTGATATCACACCCTCCCTGATAATTCTACATACAAAACAAGGATAAGGAAAGTATGTCTCCCAGGCTGCATATGGCCTGACAACGCACATATGTGCCCTGAAAAGTACCTCCTGAGTCCCCCTAAAACCCTGAATCCCTCCCAATTTTTAATTTTTAATTTTTTTTAAAAAATTTTCAAGCTGATATTCGGGCAGTTTTTGGCATGAAGATAACTCCCAATACTACCAAGTTGACTGAAATGTGTCAGTTCACTCCAACACCCCTGAACATCCAAACTGACCCCTAACTATAACACACACACACACACACACGACAGCAGAAATAGCAACTGGAAATGATAGCAACTGGTGTAACTGGATGCATGTGCAGTTTGAGGAGGTGAAATCTGCCCCCAACTGCTTACACTTTTGCACACTCCTCATCTAGAAGCTCAGCTATGGTTAATTCAAAAACAAGCAATAAATTTATTCTAACTACTCCTAATACATCTTGCCTGATGAAGAAGCCCATGGAGCTTCAAAAGTATATTGTGCATTTCAGTTGGCCAATAAAGGTATCACTGATGGATTTTTGTTTGGATTTATTAAATGGCCAACACATCTACCA
The DNA here is from genome assembly GCF_019175285.1 of Sceloporus undulatus. Classification (NCBI taxonomy): domain Eukaryota; kingdom Metazoa; phylum Chordata; class Lepidosauria; order Squamata; family Phrynosomatidae; genus Sceloporus; species Sceloporus undulatus. The sequence continues at coordinate 197,873,431 of NC_056524.1, read as the reverse complement.
CTGCATTTTTTTCTGTACTGTGAGATACCACATTGTAGCTGCAACAGTGGGACCATGTAGAGTGGGCTCTGGACTGGGACCTCCAACCAAGGTAAAACAATTTTTTAATCTCTATACCATCGAAATGTTCCTGATGCAAAAAACATGAAGACTTCTTCAGGACTCCATTGTTCTCTGCCTACAAAAAGGCCTGTGACCTCACTGGAATGGAAACATATTGGATTGCAAAAGAGGGGTCCTTGTTGAGATGCAAATGGATTTTAAATTTCCTGGACTTTGAAAATCTCCCTAATGCCACATAGCCAAAAGAAGAAGGAGCCTGCCTGCAAAAGAAAAATCTTCCCCAGCATACCATCTTTATTAAGGACTGAAACAACATGCAGGCATCTAACATCTCTAATTGTTTTTTAATCCAGTTTGGTTTGTAACATCTTAGCTGATGAAGAAGCCCATGGAGTTTTGAAAGCTTGCAACAAGTATACAGTGTGACCTTCCCTTATGCAGGGGATCTGTTCTGGATCCCCCCATGAAGGGGAATTCTGCGTATGTTCGTGCCCCATTGCAAACAATGGGGTATATGTGCCATTTCTTTCATTGTTGCGCAGCTTCAGCGTATGCTTGAAGCGGCATATAGTGTACCCGCGTATGGTGCTGTGGTGCACTGTATTGTGCATTTCAATTGGCCAATAAAGGTATCATTGATGGATTTTTATTCCTAATACAGCTGATCCTACAGTAATCATGTGTGCCTGCCAGCAACAGGCAAGGTAAACTGCAGATGCCTCCAGAATCCCATACTTAACTTATCCAGGAGTAGGCATGTCGACCATATAGCAAAGTACAGCAGCATCCAAAATCCACAGTTATCACCCAATAAAGGTAGCACTGTTTTGTGGATTTTGGAATTTCTTAACATGTGAATAGCAAAATAGAGAAAAAAAGGAGAAGAGCAAATAAGCTTGCCTCCCCAGCTCTCTCCCCATTCCCATGTTAAAAACAAACAAACAAACAAACAAACAAACACAGAGCTATAGTTTGGTCACCAAAATGGAAATTATATGAAAAGTGGAGGCTGGTGAAAGAAAAATTCATTCCTAGGTGCATTTTGGAAGAATTCTTCAGGTGGTCTCTAGAAGGTATGAAATGTTTTTCTTTACTTATGGAGTCTTGCCTGAATGGGTTGTTTCATTTCAAATATACATATTATTAGTTTTGAACAAAAAGTTTACTTAAACATGTTGAACCTTGGGATTTGTAGTTTTGTGAGCTATTTAGTTTTTTTTCTGTCAGAGAACTCTGGTGCCACGACAAAGTACAAATTCCAGGATTCCATAGCACTGAGCCATGGCAGTTAAAGCAGTGTCAAACTGTCTTATTTCTGCAGTGCAGATGCAGTCTTTGCATTTTTCTTTCGGCCTCTGGTACCAAATATTTTGTTAAAGATGTGCTGCCTAGGAACATTTTTATGTTGTTTACTGAGGTATACCTGTACAAAGTAATGGTTTTGAATTAAAAAAACAAAAACAAAACAAGACCTGGATATTTGAAAGACCATCTTCTCATATATGAGCCTGCCTAAAATTCAAGCTAGTCAGTGGAGGCCCTGGTTTATATCCCATCACCCCAAAAGGTTATTTTATTGAGTACATAAGACATGACTTTCTCTGTAGCAGCGCCTCAGTTGTGGATGTCCCTCCCCAAGGAACCCAGGCTGCATTTATTCTTGATGCATCAAAACAGGTAGGCAAAATGTATCATTCCCTATGGCCTTCAGGTCTTAAAACTGATTTTTGAAAATGGCTTGTTAATATATATATCCTACTTTGAATAATATCTTTATCTTTTTTATTGTGTATTGCCCAGGGAGCCCTGGTGGGCAGAAAAGCTGTTGATAAATGCATTTAATAAATAATAATAAATCAAATATATCCAGATAAACCCTTCTCTGTCAGCACAGGTGGTTAGTAGAAGCCTTGCAGCATCTGCAAAAGTAATGCCCATCTGCATCCATTAACATTTTTTAAGCAATTCCACCTCCCTCCCTCCGCCACCACCACATCGGTATGTTTGAGACTTAGCTGAGCTTTGTTCCAATAGCCTAGGGGAGATGGGACTTGCCCAGTATATAAAACACACACACACAGCAAGTGCTTGAAAAATTGCAATGATATGGTTGTGTTGGCAGCTTGTGATCTACTGAAATGAAATGTTACCTAGACAATATAGGTTGAGCTTGGGTGCTTACATTTTGCGAACACCCTTTTGAGTCAACAAAGAGCTATACCAAGCAAATACCTTGCTGCTACAGTAATTTTAAAAGATATAACATAGCTGAACCAGTGTGTGACTGAACAGGCTTAGATTATATTAGCTTCTTCAGCGGCAAGCTGTGTGATGCACTGACATGTTCATAGGTCTTAAGGCAAATTCATGGCTGTCCACCTCCCTTTGGGATGTTAGTTAAATGACTCAAAGATAGGCTGTAAGGTGAAATTTCAATAGTGTGAACAAGCCTTGCAAAAATGTCTAGTTTTAACTGTCAAAGGCGGGTTATAGACCGCCATTTCGGATGTCCTCAGGACGTCCCATTTTAAAAAAGGGGGCGTCTCTTCTAGACGCCCCTTTCCCTATCACGGACTCAGTTTGTGACAAATGGCAGCGGCCGTTCCACATGGCCGCCGCCATTTTTACGTCCAGACGGGTCGCTGCGGTTATGGGCACCTCGCGACGTCATATCGGCACCGCAGGAAGAAGCTCCATTTTGGAGCTTTTTTGCTCCGCGAGGGAGTCGCGCGGTTTGTATGCTGCGACTCCCTCGTGGAGCAAAGAGCAGCGCCGGCAGACCGCCGCAAAGCGGCAGTTTGTAACGCCTCTAAATCTTGTTTCTTTTGAGCTTTCTCATTCTTTGTAATCCTCTGTGGAAAGCCTTTTTTCTGTCCTATCACCTTCACAGTTACACTTGTGGGAACAAGGGAGATGGACTTCTTGGTAGCTGCTTCCATATTCTGGAGCTCCCTTCCATAAGAGGTTAGACTGGCACCATCCTTGTTACGCAGGTTAAGACATTTATTTTTATTTCTTATTTTGGCAATTATTTGAAGACTGACTGATTCAGGGGACTGGACTAGTAGAACAGAGCTGTGCTGTCTGTGTTTTGTTTATTTATTTGTTGTTTGTAATAGTTTTTTTTAAAAGTGATATTAATTTTATGGGTTATGATATTTTTAACTTTTGTATTTGAGGATTTTTTTTTAGCTGTTCTAAACAACCTTGAGTGAAATAAACCACCAGAGGTGTCACTGCAGGGGGGGAGATATGGACCACACCAGGTGACACCCTATAGAGGATGACACCACTGCTCCCTAAACATCTACCTTTTGGCAAAAACGCCTGCATCCCTTTAAAATGCTGGGGCTCGATAGAAGAGATGGACCTTACCGCACAGGGGCTCCAGGCACGGGACGAGAATGGAACGAAAGTGGCTGGGAATGAGTGGGGAATGAATAGGGGACACATTTTACTGCACACAGAAGTCCCTGTTCTGTTCCCTTCCATTCCCAATCTGTCCCAGAGGATGTGATTTTTGAGAACTGTTCAGAACAGTTCTCAAAAATCGCCTCCTCTGGGACAGATTGGGGACTGAAAGGAAGGGAACGGAATGAGTGAGGGACTTCCTCTGTGCAGTAAAATGTGTCCCCCCCTCGTTCCATTCCCTTCCTGGCCCCCTTTGGAGTGTTCTCATTCCGTGCCTGGAGCCTGTGCGGTAAGGTCCATGGTGTGAGAGGTGTGAGGCTCAATGGGACAAAAAAGGAGAGGCCCCAGGTTTTAATTTTTTGGGGAAAAATAAGTATAAATTATTAAAATGTAAAATTTAATTTTTAAGCAAATTATTCTTTGGAATTTTTCTTTAAAAACATCACTTCTTAACAAATTTTCACTTTAACCACATGAAACTACGTACATGTAAATTCATTTAGGCTGTGCATAGGATATTGTACAGTAATTTAAAGATATAATTTTATTTTTCTCTCATTGTTTATGTCATCATTCTTGCCATTATATTATGAGCGAGATTAGTACAAAAACATTACAAAAATATAATATAATATAATGAAATGTAATTAAAATTAAGTTTTCATCTGTTTGTTACCACATCTTGCAAAAACATCAGGATGGATTTTCATCAAATTTGGAATATATGTTTGGAATGGTCTGACATAGCATATAGGCTGTGGTCAACAGAACATTCACTTGGGGCTTATTGTTTTTTCATTCATACAGCTAGCCCACTGTACCAATGGATTCCTTATCCATGGATTCAACTGTCCACAGCTTGAAATTATTTTAAAATACACATAAATTCCAAAAAGCAAACCTTGATTTTGCCATTTTATATAAGCGACACAATTTCACTTCACCAATGCATTTAAAGGAATTCGAGCATTCACTGATTTTGGTATCCACGTGTGTGTTCCTGGAACCATACTCTAGTCTAGTGGATACCAAGGGCTTGCTATAGTTTGTTTGGTGGTCAGTTGAGACAGGCAAGCTTTCTCAAGGGCAACTGATGATCAGTATGAGGAGCCTTTGAATGCCCCAAAGAGACAGGCAGGCACTCATCTTCTGGTACACTTGAGACTGAACTGTGATTTTCCTCAGTGACACTGGGTACTACAGCTACTACAGTCGCCCCTCCTAACTCGCAGATCTGAGATCCACGACCTCAGTTATACACGGATGGGAGACCTCTGTTACTTCTAATGGTGTGCACCCTATTTAAGCCTATGAGGCTTGAATACATGCGGACCTCCGTGTTCATTGGGGGGAGGGGTCCGGAACAGATCCCCCGTGCAAACAGAGGGCCAACTGTATAATGATAAAGTAAATCACCCTACAGGTTCCAGATGTAACCATACAGATACTTCTTGAGAAATTCTTGAGAAACAAAGGCAAGCTGGGGCTCAAATGACCAAGAAGGGAAGGGCCCTTGCCTGCATTGTTTCCTCTCTAGAACAACTGAACTACAACAATATGTGATACAAAATGTAGGCCTGTGAGTCAATCATCATCACCTGTTATCTGTTTTATGATTTCAAAATCTAATTTAAAAAAAAAACAGTGGAGGCTTGAAACCTTGCATGATGAATTTGTGCATTTTGGTTGGCCAATAAAGCTATCACTCTTTCATGGATTTTGGATTCTGGTGTATTTGCTGACTAGCCAACACAGCTACCTCTGAATAACACTCAAAGGCAGTTTGAAGACCTCACTCTGTCTAAAGGTAGGGCAAGATTTTCTGCTTCTTCTTTTCAATGCTCAGCTCCAAGCAATACCTTGTCCAGTCTTTTAAATACACTCTTAGGCCTGTTACAGACTGCCAAAATAAAGCTGCTTCGGGTCTCTTTGGAGGTATGCTGTTTAAAGGATGCATGCACCCTAAGAATCCAGAAGCTGCACCAAAGTGCTTAGGAATGGAGTGTGGCTTTGGTGCGACCTCCGGACTCTTAGGACCCATGCATCATTTAAACAGCATACCTCCAAAGAGAACCGAAGCAGCCTTATTTTGGCAGTCTGTAACAGACCTTACTTCATATTATAAATCATTGAAAGGAATAAAAATAAATAAATAAATAGATTAACAGGACTGTGGTGGCCTCTTGGGAACTGTACTGCAACAGTATCTGGAGGACAACTGTCCCTGCTTCCCTAAATTTTGCATGTATCAAGCCAACAATTTTTTTCTTCCTGAATTTACAATAAAATTTTCAAGCCTAGAAGCATATTCCACTGGGAAAAAAGTATAATTTCAGAAGTAAAGTCTAGATTTATCCATAAGAGGACTTTATAATCTTTTGTCATTTTTATGTAACATACGGCATCTAGTTATTACACTTTGGTCAATATTTTCACTTGTTCCGAAGTAATGCAGTCGAAATATTTCCCCCCTTGACAATGTTTTTGTGCCAAGATTGTATGTAGCTTAAAGCAACTTGTCAATTAGGCGACTTAAATTAATTTTTGGCAGCAGTTAATTGGAATTGGAACCAGTGTCTCTTGTCTTTTAACTGCTAATCCCAAACAAGAAAATACAATGATTAAATGTTCTTTAAACAGTACAATTCATATATTTCTACATATAGCATTTAATTATGATCTGTGCTCAATAATATTTTTTTAAAGAAAAGATTAATGTAATTTGAAAAGAAGGAGTGCTGTCATGATCGTTTGACTTGAGCTGTTGAAGAATGCTTGTTGTGGTTGTCCACTCCTTGTTCAGAACAGATCTTTAAAAATCACAAGGTTAAATCTATTGGTACATTTCCGTTTATGCAGAGCAAAACACCTTCATCATTAGTTTTCCAAGCTCTTTCCCCAGTCTGCGAGAATGAAACAGGATTGGAAATGAACAGGTACTTTTTAGCCTCACATCTTTTCCCCTAAACTGCTGGTTTTGAAGTTTGGGAAAAGAGTGTGTAAAACCTTCTCTCTTTTTTAGCTCTTGTTTTGATTACAGTTCCCAGACCAACAAACACAGCCAGACAACATGTGGGGCAAAACAGATGGCCTCTTTGTGCCAGCTTGGGGGCGACATCAGAGCATGGCGTTTAGATGTTGCATACTCTGATGCTGCCCCCAAACTGGTGTTACACCACCCGCCAGACCACATGGTTGGCAGCTTTGTGGCACTCTGGCAGAAAGGCATTTATATGCCACATGTCACAGGACTGCTGCACAGCCGTGGCTGTGAAAAAGCTGGCTTTTTGCTGGCTCAAAAAGGAGTGGCATTTTTTAAAAATTAAATTTAATGAAATATTTTAAAAAAACATATTACAATCTTTATATACATACAACATTATCACTTCAATATTACATATTAACTACAAGCAAATTAAAGTAATCTTATTTTGCAAATATCCCTCCCCCCACTATACCTTGTATTCTAAATTAATACGACTTACATCTGCCTTATATGCAAGGCGAGCTTTTACAGCAGTCCCTTATTATTCCTCCTTTCTACATTATATTTCATCTTTATCAGGTTTTCCGTAACATCTTCCCGATTAAATTAAAGAGAGTGTCTACATTTACTACCTAATCTTCTTAGTATTCTTATTCTACTTTCTAAGTTTATATTTGTCTTAATCTTATATAACAAATATGTCTAAGTCTATTTCTATATCATCTCTAACCTTACGTCTGATACACTCTGTGTATGGCTCCAAATATATTACAGACATGATTACGCTATCTCCATGCCACTTACCCTTACATATACATTTCGTTATATAACTTATATTTCATCTTTCCATCTATTTTCACAATATTTTATATAAGATTTCCAATTTACATGATCCTCTTCTTTATATATCTCATCTCTCAACAGTTTGGTCAGATTGTCCATATCAATAACTTCGGCAGATTTTATCAACCAATCATTGATGGATGGGGTTTCACTATCCTTCCATCTCCTTGCTATTGTTGTTCTTGCTGTAGAAAGTAAATGCAGTATTTGTGTCAATTTTCCCCTAACCTTTACATCTTCAACTATATTCAATAAACATATTTCAGGTTTTAATTCAAACTTAATCTGCAAAATTTCCTGTAAAATCTTATGGACCTCAATCCAACATTTCTTAATTTGCGGACATGTTCACCACATACGGTAAAAAGTTCCTGGACTCTCTTTACACCTCCAACACATGTTCTTTGCATCTTTATACATTTTAGCTAATCTTGCCAGAGGTAAGTGCCATCTATAAAACATTTTTATGGATTTTTCTTTGATGTCTGTGCATGAGGTAAAATTTAAATCTGTCCCCCAAGCTCTCTCCCAATTTTTTAATGGAATGTTATGTGCTATATTCCTTGCCCATGAAATCATGTTAGATTTAATTGTTTCCGTCCTTTCTATTTGTAGGTTTAGGCATACGTTATAGAATTTTGAAATTAGACCTTTTTCATTCTTTTCCCAAAGTATGTCTAGTTCTGTTTTATTAGATGTTATTCCTTTTTGTCTCATATCCTTATTAAACTTTTCCTTGAGCTGATAATGTGGGAACCAGCTTACATTTACTCCTTCTTTTTTGAGCTCTTCTTGGCTTTTCATGATCAATCCTCCTCCTCTTTTATGCAAAATATCCCTGTAAGTCAACCATTTATTATTTAAGGTTTCCTTCCATATCAGGAAAGCCTCCTGAGGGGAAACCCAGTCCGGCATGTGATTGTAAATTTTGTTCTTATAAGTTTTCCATATTTTCCAAAGTGAATGTCTAATTATATGGTCTTTAAAACCTTTGTTTTGGTCTGATTTATTATACCAAAGGTAGGCATGCCACCCATAAATGTTATTAAATCCTTCTAAATTTAAAAGGTCTTCGTTTTCTAATTTTACCCATTACTTTATCCAATTCATAGCGCAGGCATGATAATATGTTTTTAGATCTGGGACAGCTAAATCTCCTCTTTCTTTACAATCGATCAATGAGCTCCATTTTATCCTTGCCCTTCTTGCTGCCCATATGAATTTGGCTAAGTCCTGTCTCCATGACGTACAGACTGAATTGTTTAGTATAATTGAGAGATTTTGAAATACAAATAATATCTTGGGTAAGATACTCATTTTTATCAGTGCTGTCCTCCCCATGAAGGATATTTTTAATCTAGACCATTTTGTCAGTTTGCTTTTACTTCCTTGCCACAAAGGTTTGTAGTTTTTTTTAAAAAGGTTTGCTGTTTGTTTGTTTTTTGTTAATTTTATTCCTAAGTATTTGACCTCTTTTCTCGACTGTATTCTCACCGCTCCCTGTAATTGATCTTGCTTTGCCTTAGTCATGTTAGATGTTAGGATTATTGATTTATCTTTGTTTATTTTAAGCCCGGCATGTCTTCCATACTCATTAATTGTTTCCAATGCTATGGGTATTGTTGTCATTGGTTCTTCCATAACCAATACCATATCATCAGCGTAGGCTCGGACTTTTATTTCTTTTCCCTTGATTCTAGTTCCTTTAATTAGATTGTTTTCCCTTATTTGATCACACAATATCTCCAAACACATAATAAATAGCAATGGGGAGAAGGGGCAGCCCTGTCTAGTTCCCTTTGTAATTTCTAGAGTTTCCAATTGACTGCCATTTACAATTATTTTAGCTTTTTGTGTGTCATATATTTTACTTATCCAATCTATTATATTTTCTCCTAAATCTAATTTTTCCAATAATCTAATTATGAATTGCCATTTAACATTATCAAATGCCTTCTCGGTGTCCAAAAACAGCAGTGCTGCCTCCTTCCCCGGATTTTTATCATAATATTCAATTAAGTTTATTACTACTTTCAGATTGTGACTAATGTACCTTTGAGGCAAGAAACCACATTCATCTTTATTTATCTATTTACTCAATACCATTTTGAACCTTTCAGCTATTATGAATGTAAATATTTTATAATCGGAGTTTAAAAGAGATATAGGTCTATAATTTTGGATTTGTGTCACGTCTTTGCCTTTAGGGATTAACACTATATTTGTTTCTTTCCATGTTTCTGGAATACCACTTCTATGAATTTCATTAAATACCTTTTTTAATGGGCCTACTAACTCTTCCTTACATTTTCCATTTTGCTGCTTCTTTTTGTGCCAGCAAAAAGTCAGGTTGGGGGCATAGCATGCAGCTGCTGAAGCCCCAGCCCAGCTTTCAAAGGACTTTCGTCAAGCCATCCCTTCAGGCCTGTCTGTTTCAGTTCTTAGGATAAATTCCAAATAAATATAAACTTTAATTAATATTTTAGGAAGAGACATTGACACTGGTGAAGCATAAAGCACCACAGGTAAATGTAGGTGGATAGAATCTGCTCTTGCTTCAAGTGACATGGCAGCAGAGGGACTAGTCCTTTCCTCTCCCTTTTCCCTCCCCTACCCTCCAAAAATTTACAGATGAAAACTGGGACACAGGTGGCCAAGCAATATCAAAGTGTAGTCAGGATGGCAAAAATTATTAGTGTCAAAGAACATGCAAGTAACGAGAGGATGCAGCCGTTTGCTTTTGCCTGAGATTACTGTGTAGAGCAAAATTCTGCCCCTCTCCTCTCTTCTCCTCCCTGTAGAGTTAATTGAGTGTGAACTACTTTTGCACTTTTAACTTAGTCTGCAAAAGCTGAAGTAAGCTGAAGACAAAGAGGGAAACAGGGAGAATGAGAGAGAAACTGGGACATTGTAAAAGTAGCAGATAAAGTAGGAGGGCAGATGATTAACTGGGACTGTCTATGACAAATCAGGACAGTTGGAGGATATGCCCTCTTTCCTCTTTCAAAAAAGATGAAAATGCATAAAGGCCCTGCTCCAGAGTGAGAGGGAGGAAAGTGGTTCAGTCATTTGTTCCGGACCACTCTGATAATTGCAAGGTGCTGCTGCTTCTGCGCTGTTATTTGGGATTGGAAGTAGAGCTGGAGGTATAGCAGACAGACCTCCACCATATGAACATCACAATGATGGTAGAGATTTGTGATAGCAAGTCACTGTCCCCCTCAAAACCCCCCCCCCAATAGCCCTTGCTTCCAATGCCTGTATGGGTGATGGTAAGTGCTCTGTCCAAACAGCACATGAGGAGGGAAATGGTTTTCATAACTGAATAATGAATGCCTTCTTACATAGATGTCTAAACAATGGAACTGCCAGTGTAACATGAATCTATGCAGCAGAAGTCCACAGGAGGATTCCAGGGCTAACTAGTATATGCACTGGCACCATTCAATCAACATTTGACTCACTGAATGGATCAATATCAGCAAGCCAGGTCCGGAAGTTTTTGTTTTCAATAGATTGAGTATTTTGCAAAACTAAGGGGCTCAACAGACCACCCCAAGGGTCTGTGACACCCCTTTCCTCACCAGATTGGGGTCATGGCAACCAGACACCACAGCTCTGATCTGGCCTTTCCGTGGCATAAAAAGAAACCCCAAAAAGCAGCTCCTTTTCACACCATGGTATGGGCGCCCTAATCACCATGCTGGCAGCTTTTTGGTGTTCCTTTCGGGCAGCATGTTTAAATACTGCACCAATGGAGTGCATGATGCCCCCGCCATGCAATTAGACATGTGGCATGGTGGCGGCATAGGGGGGCAGCTTGTGTACCCCCGACACCAGCGTATAACACCAGTCTGTACAGGCTCTAACTGATCTTAACTGCCTATTCAAGACAAACTAAGGGGCTATAGAGACCACCCCTAAGGAGCAGCCAGCAGCTGCCCCTTTTAGCAGCAGATTGGGGCTGCTGCAACTACATAGCATGGCTCTGATCTTTCCTTTCCATGAAGCAAAAAGGAGCCGCAAAAAGCAGCACCATAGATGCCATGGCTTTTGGAGCTCCTTTGATGCTGCGTCATGTAAACACAGTGCCAGAGGAGTTCCATGATGCTGTGTGCCATGTGGTGTGGTCCGTGGCATCACGCTGGCCTGGAGGCGTAGGCGGGTGTGTGTTGTGCAGGTGCACCACCCTGACTCTGGCCCCAGGCCAGTCTTAATGGTCGGTCTGTACACCACCTTACTACAAAATATTTTGGATTATAAGATATAATTTCTAACTATTTTTTGGTTTTTTTGGCTGAGAAAATCATAACATTACTCCAAGAGAGCAAGGAAATGTGTGTATGTGTGTAATCCTAAAGGACATCACATATCTTACTAACAAATAAGTCCTAAAGATTCCAATTTTTAGCCTCAGCAAAATGTTAGTGGTATATATTACAACCATTGTATTTACAGTATAAATCACTGGTTCCAATTCTTTAAAAAATCCCTTTCTTCTCAAGAATATTTGAAGAGTGCTGGCAAGTAGAGTAGCATAGTAAGGATACAGGCAGGAGTAGGAAAGTTTGACTGAGATAAAACTCTCCATTTTAACTAAGGTGAAATCATGAATAGTTGTTGTTTTGAAACATTTTCCATTCTGCCATTCTAAGACAGCCTTTGCTGACCTACTACAACTTTAAAAAGTCAACAACTGTAATATCAAATACTATTTATCAAGAACAAATGCTTAAATGTGTGTGGTAGTTGAAGAAAAGATTTAATGATTTTTATTAGAAACAGGCTCTTTAAATTAAAACTCATAAATTATTCGGACTGATATTCCCATAAATTCAAGTGATGAAAATGCATCACTCAGGACTTTAAGGGAAATTTTAAAAGTAGCAGATCTGAGTCTTTTGTGTTATTAAATAAAGTGTCACCTGAAGACATTACTGAGAGAAAACAGAAGTTCACTGAAGTGCTGTATTATTATAGTCCAACAGTAATGTCTTTTCCTGTTTGCCCATTCTCCCTGCATGCTTCCATAGTAACAGCTGCTTATTTTATTATTGTGTATTTGTATTTTCTGCAGTGCTTGACATCTAATTTATTTCAATTTGAAGTCCTGTCCTTCATGTTTAAATATTAGGGACACAAACATAGCCAATATGATAACCTCTTTATCTTCTATGATTGCTAATGCTGCTAAATCAGTGATTCCTAAAGTGATTCCCTGGGGGCGGTGGAAAGATCCAAGTGGGCAGTGAGGGGAAAGGGGGCAGCAAAACAAAACAAAACAGTTTCATTTATATATCGCTTCATACTGAACTAACGGTGTTTAAGCAGTTTACAACTGTAAGCTAATTGCCCCCAACAATCTTGGTACTCATTTTAGCGACCTTGAAAGGATGCAAGCCTGAGTCAAGCTTGAGCCATTTTGCTGGTATTGAACTCTCAACCTTGTGGTTTTGAGTGAGTGGCTGCAGTACAGGCATTTAATCACTGTGCCAGGGCAGGAGGCAGTGGAGGGAAAAGGGGGCAGCTGGGGCCTTTCAGTCAATATATTGGTGTGCAAGAAAGACAAGGGCAACCAGCAGCTTTTAGGGCCTTGGCAGGAATGAGGGTTGCATGAAATTTCTTTTCAGGGTTCCTCAAAACCACCACACAGCCTCCCTGATTGCTTTGTGTGCTGGTGTCTCCCACCCTTCACCTCCTTACATGGGCTCACTCCCTCAGCCATGTCCTTTGATAATTGTAGTGGTTGGGAAATCAGTTGTAGGGGCAGTGGAGGAGAAGTGGCAGCAAAAAGGAGCTTTCAAATTTGGAACCCTGCCTAAACTTTGTGAGGTTTGCCAGGACTTGGCTGGCAGTCTGCAGTTGCACTGCAGTTTCTGCTTTCTTTTGTTGGACACACCAAGAGAAGAGATAGTAGAAGAAACAGTGGCTGGTTACAAACCGGCATTTGGGACGTCCGGAGGACGTCCCATTTTAAAAAAGGGGCGTCTCTTCTAGACGCCCCTGGGCCTAATACGGACTCCGTCCGTACAAGATGGCGCCGGCCCTTCTACATGGCCGGCGCCATCTTTGCATATCGGACACTGAGCGTCCGTACGTGTCGCGTCCTTTGTGATGTAGCGAGTGCGCCCCTGGCGCCTCGCTACGTCGCAAACGCGACTCTAAAAGAAGCTCCATTTTGGAGCTTCTTTTTCGGTCTGCATAGGAGCTGCGCCGTGTGGAGGCTCCGACTCCCCCGCGGACTAACCGGCAGTGGCGGCAGACCACCGCAAAGCAGCGGTCTGTAACCCGCCAGTGTTTGAGCGAGGCTATACTTGAAGCTGTGTGGGGATGGCATGTCTCTGGGGAAGGAAGGGAAGAAGTATCTAGGGTCAATTCTCGGAAACAGTGCTTTGCCTTGGAAAGCCTCAAGTAGTTAAAATCTTTCCCTTTCCCCATCCTTGCCAGTCTCCTCTGCAGACAGAGCATGTGGCCCCTGTAAATTGGCTACACACTCACACATCACCTGCTCCTCTGTCCAGTCTGGCAAAGGAGGATTGAGAATCCTTCCTCATCGGGGAGAAGCTTCTCCTTTGCAACTGGTCACACTGGGAGCAGCAACTGAGCAGCTAGCTGAGCAGTGATCAAGAGGTCTCTTGCTCACACTGGCCTTTACTGCAAGGCAGTGGTGTCACTAGGATTGATGTCACATGGTGTGATAATTTATAGTGTCATTCCACTCCCCATTTACCCGCTCCCCTTTCAGACCATACAGAATCATTAGTAAGATGGTGGCTGTGGTGCCATCTCACTTATGGTGTCACCTGGTGAAGCCCGCATCCCCATACCACTTAGTGACACTTCTGCCACAAAGCTGGCATGGGTGAGAGGCTTCTCAGTCACTTCTCAGCCAGCTACTTGGTTGCTGCTTCCAGGGTGACCAGGTGGCAAAGGGAGAAGCAACTGAGATTGGTTGTTTTGAATGTACTGTAGAACAATAGATCTAATATCAAGAAATATGGAGGGGGGAGCGCTAGGGTTGTCACCCAAAGGGACAGGGGGTGGTAGTCCAAAAAAGTTTTGAGGCCAATGTGCTACATTAGGAACAATACTTTAGCCCAAAAGTGAACCTGGCTTTAAATAAAAGTGCTCTTACAGAGCAATTCTTCTTGGGCACCTCCAGATTGGAGGGGGGGGGAGTCCCTGGAAGTCCCAGGTTTTTGTTTCTATATACAGTGCACCTGCGTCATATGCGGATGCACCATACGAGGTTTTCAGCATACGCTGAAAGCCACGAGGGAGCCTGCGGGAGCACGTGGGTGCAAGGGGCGGCATGTCCCATTAAGACTAATGGGGCGTGCTGCCATGCCACTGTGCCATGTACGAGCCCCATTATTTTCAGTGGGACTCGAGCTTACGCATTTTTTTACGTGGGGGGGTCTGGAACGAATCCCCTGTGTAAAAAAAGGCACACTTTACATTGATTTTATTTTGGAGATCCACATGATGTTTTTTTCATCCCAAAGGATTTCCTGGGGTAACCTAGCATTACCAAAGACTTTAAATTCTCACTCTCCAGGCCAGTTTAAATTCACCCAGTACTTTCCAAAATTAAATGTATGTATGCCTGTGTGTGCATTCCTACTGTCTCAGTACCAGTAAAAATGGCCATCACCAAGTAAACACATCTATTGTTTCTAGGATTTAACAGAGATCAAGCAAGGGAAAGAAGAATGTTGACACCAAAACAAGATGATCTTAATGCTTAACTAGTATAATACTGCTAAAGTACATTAGCACTTTGGCTATGGACTTTAACACACCACTCCTATTCCTACTGCGATTCTGTTAATGAAGGGAAGTACATCCCTTTATTAGGTGATCAGGTTGTTGCTGGTCCTGCACCCTCTCTTCTGCCCTTGTTCTTATCCCCACCTTCCTATCCTATACCCTACCAGCATGCCTTTCATTTATGTGTGTGTGTGTGTTTTCCTTTGTTTTTCTTAATGCAATTCCAGAGTTATGCTAACTCTGTGGTTTAAACTCCATAGCTTTAAAAAATAAATGAAAGTTTAAAAAAGAAGAAGCCTGTTCTGGATTAATGAAGGGAAGGTGGGACAGGGAGAGGAGATGACTAGGCTACTCCACAGCTGCAACAGGATAATTTATTGTACCTGAGAACTAAACTGATTGGGAGCTTATTGATGGGTTTCCCCATCAATGGCAAGGTGTGGGCTAAGATTTGGAATACAAGTCAGTGACCAAAGGGAGATGATGTCATGAGATGGGTATTGCCAAAAATGCTATTATAGATGGAGAGAAAGAAGTTGGTAGCATAAGCTTTTGTAGATTTAAATCTACTTCATTAGATCCATGGAGCAAACTGCATAGGAACAGGCCTTAGTAGCTATGAATGAACAAGTTGTATATATGAATGCAGAACTTGAAGGTATGGTGAGAAGTGAAAAGTTCAGTTTTTACGATGGCCATGGGGGACAAAGACAGGAGAAAAGTTCTTGCCTAAAGCCAAGGTTAGTCGATAACCATATGAATGGTGGTAGGATTTATTGGAATGTAGTTGCTGGCTGGGAATCAGAAAAGAGATGTGATAAAATGGCCAAGAGAGTCCTCATGAGGCTGGGGTGTAGTGTGTTGTGTGCCAGAAAACCATTCTCTCTGTTTAACCCACTGTTGATGGACTAGAGCTTGTGGATATATTCTAATTCTGCTGTTTCTGTGTGGAGTCAAAGGCTTTCATGGCCAGCGTCCATAGATTTCTTTGGGTTTTCTGGGCAATGTGGCCACATTCTGGAAGAATTTATTCATGATGTTTCACCTGCATCTGTGGAAGACATCTTCAGGGGATAGTGGTATGGAATTATGTGGGGTATATATACTTGTCTGACCCTTGGTTGGGAGGAAGTGATTTACAGGTTAATGCTTGTTATGGTCTGTTGTTGAATGGCAAGGCCTCAGGATGGGAAGATATGTGTGTATATTTAATTACAATGTATTGCTAATTAAATAGAAACACATATCCTTCCACCCTGAGTCCTGGCCATTCAGCAACAGACCAACACAGAGATTAACATGTACATCTCTTCCTCCCAACCAAGGATCACATGATTATATATACCCCACATACATACATCCGACCACCCTCTGAAGATGCCAGCAACAGATGCAGGACAAACATCAGGAATAAACTCTTCCAGAACGCAGCCACATAGCCTGAAAAACCCACAGAAAATCTGCTGTTTCTCTTTGCAATCTTCCTTTGTAGATTTGTTGTTATTGTTGTTGTTCAAGGACTGTTATTCTGTCGTCCGAGATCAAATGTCCAGGAAAACTGATGTGTTCTTGTGTTCCCATTCCTAACGTCTGATTGATGTCCATTTGGGTTGAGGGTTTTGGTCTTTGACATACAGAAGGGTCTTCTCTGTAATGGCTCCCACCAGGTTGAATAGTCATCCCATTGTAATCTGGTGGGCTTCTAAGTGTTTTAACTGTTTGTTGATTACCTATCAGTTTACCTGGCCATTGTCAACCCTGTCAATTACCCCTGGTTTTTAATGAGTAGTTTTATTGAACTATTGGAAGACAGCAAACTATGGGGAGAAATTATCTAGGTTTGGATAGTTCTCTTATCGTTATTTCATCATACAAGAAATGCTGGGAACATTTGATAATTTTTTGTTTTATTTATCAGAAAATATAGGTTGCAGCAGATTCATCCCATGCTTTAAAAATAAGCAGAGGAACGTGTAATAGATAATCTGAAAGAGTAGTATTTTCCTCAAGGAAGAAAACTAGCTCTGCTTCATGTTCATAAAACAGATGTATGATGTAAAGAAATACAGCTGATTCTAAATGAAATAATGCCATTGTTTTAAATAATATAATTTTAAAGAAAATATAATCCTTTCTAATAGTCTAAGGACTTTATCAGAGGATTAGGGGTTTTCAGTGCTGACAGGACAGCAAGCTAGATCCTAGCTCTGCTTAGGGATGGATGATACATTTGTTCCATGGAGTCTTTCCAATGGATTTACCCACTTTGCACTTCCCAAGCCTTTGAGTAACCCCAACTGAGGCCAAGCTCTATCCTGGAATTCATGTTGTGGTGAATTTTGACAGTCAAGACATCTTGAAGAAAATAAGTACAAAATGGGGGAACAGGAACACACACTACATGTACATGTTTAAAGAAAGTATGCCCACAACTGCATTATCATAGTGCAAAATGCTCAGAGAAAAAGCAAAATTAAGAGACATATGTTTTTTGGGGGGAAATCCCCACCCAAAAGTATTGAGTTCAATGTGAATGTCATCTATATACTCAACATACAATTATATATATATAAAACAACATTAAAGAACTGCATTTTATTAAAAATAATAACAATGCAACATTAGGAAAAATACATACATTTTTGGAAAAATCTCCACTGAAAAGTATGGATTTCCATGTCAACTTCAATTTTAAGATATCTTCTAACATTATATGAAGGGTTGCCATATTCCAGTCCCTCATATCTGAGCATCTAATTTGCACATTATGCAAATTATTATAATTATGCATGTTATTAATTTGCATTCTGATTATGCCAATTTAACACAGTAATCATTGTACTTTTTCTACCATTATGTTTCAACTGCAGTACCAGTACCAAGCTAGCAGCTCTTTTACAATTCTTTTTCCCCCAGCTGGTGGGAAGAGAAGGAGGCTTCCAAGCAGTCATAAAGGGATTCCTTTTGCTATTTCAAGGCTGTTTGGAAGTGAGGTTCCACCATGTTGCCTATCCCGAGGTTGAAGTCACTAACGCAATCAGCACACAACATAAAGCCATCTCTGTTTGCTTCCTTTCCTTTCCCATCTTCTGGGCCTAGGGGGAGGAGTGGAAGAATAAGATGACAATGCTATACCTGCACAGTAGCAACCGGAGCCTGCAGGGTGGAATAAGGCTCCTACCAGTTTCAGGCTTCTTGCATGGTTTCCTGCTTCATTGTCACTGCCACATTTTGATCTACTCTAAGATGAAGGAGAAATGTGGAATTTACTACTTCAATTGGCCTAACCAGTCAGGACATTTTTAGTCCCTTCAATCTGGGATTTTCCAGTTTTCCAGGACAAATGGCAACTCTAATCATATGAATCGGAGTCCAAAATTTCTGAGCTGTATCACATGACATCTATATATGATAGAAGGTCCCAACCCTGACATTCATTTTTGGTTCTTTTTTTTTTTTTTAGCTTAACTTAAATTTATGTAGAAATGGAACAGAATGAGTTTGGTCTTTAAAATCTGTTGAGTTTTGCAAGGCTAAAGTGTAAGATTCATTCATTGCTTGCTATGGAAGCAAACATGCACCTTTTGCCTGACATGATTGTCTTTTATAAGTTATTGATTTTAAAAAATTGCAGCTTTCGCAAAAAGAACATATCTTATCACCGATTTGTAAAATTTATTTTTTACTGTGAAAAATAACATTAGTCTAAAACACACTATAGAAATAATCCAGTTTGAGACCACTTTAACTGCCCTGGCTCAGTGCTAGGGAATCCTGAAAACTGTAGTTTATTGTGGCACCAAAGCTCTCTGACAGAGAAGGCTAAATGTCTTGCAAAACTTCACTTCCCAGAATTCCCTAGCATTGAGCCAGGGCAGTTAAAGTAGTCTCAAACTGGTTTATTTCTGCAGTGTGTTTTGGACCATAGTTAATAAGTTGGATTGGCTGATGTTAAAAGCTTTTTTTTATATGGTAAAAAAAGACATGGTTTTCTGGATTCAAGTACTTTTGATCAATGATCAAGCCGGTGATCCTGAGAAATAAGTTGTGTCCATGCACCCTTTCAGAGGAAATTTGAGAGAAAAAGGAAAGGAACCTTTTTAAAAAATATAATAAGGTTTATTTAATATTTAATATATAATAAGAATAACTTTATTTATATCTGCCTACTCCGATAGGATCGAGGAGGCTTACAATAAAAACAATCTGATACATAATAAAACAAAAGTACTCAATAAACCCAAATTCTTCCCCCTAAAATAACAATTAAATCAGGTATACATTAAAATCAACAAAACGGAGGATGGGGTGCAGACAGTGAGATGGGCTGGACGATGGTCAATGATGGATTCAGTTCAGTGGGTGGCTGATATGCTATTCTGGAAAGGCCTGTCGGAAGAGATCCATCTTGACAGCTCTTTTAAAGCTGTCCAAGCTGGTAATAAGATGGACCTTGTCCGAAAGGCCATTCCACAATCTGGGAACGGTTGCAGAAAAGGTCCTCTGGAATGCCACAGCTGACCTGGTTTTTACCAGCCGAAACAGATTCTTCCCATTTTCCCAGAGGACCTGACGGTATGGGGATGGATTTCCTTCCATTTCTTTCTTATTTCCCCAACACCACCACATTTCATCCATCCCTATTCTTTTCCCTTACTCTCAGAAGAAGCGATTTCCCAGGGTCCCCCCCTCTCCCTCCAGTCCCCTGCATGTCCTTTAAAAATGCTTCTTAAAGTTGAAGGACTCTCCAGAACAGCATGGAAGATGGAAGAAGAGGTAGTGAGAATAATAATAATAATAATAATAATAATAATAATAATAATTTTTATTTATATACCACTTTTCCGCAGATCAAAGCGGTGTACTAACAATTAAAAAACCATAAAAAACATTGCATAAAATAAATAAAATCCCATAATAAAACCGTGCAATCACAAACATTTTAAACACAATCGTTCACATTCAAGGGTAAGCGTAGGGAATCGATGGCAACAGAGAAGGAATGAGAATCAACAGACCTTACTCTCCTTGTTTCTTTATGCAAAGGGCTCTTGTAGCACCTTTGAGACTAACTGAAAGAAAGAAGCTGAGAGCATGATCTTTCATAGACACGCATCTACTTCCTCAAATGCATGGGATAGAGGGTCCAGGAAAAGATTTATATAATCAGGCTGTGTGTTAAATAGTAATAGAAATGCAAACTTGTGGGTATGGTGATTAGATGTCAAGTTCAGTTTTAACTATGGTCATTGGGAAACAGAGCAAGAAGAAGGATGTTGCCTAAAGCCAAGGTGAGAGGATAACCATATGAATGGTGGTGAGAGTATTGCAATATAATGTGGGAATGAGAAAGAAGATGTGCTGAACTGGCCAAGAGAGCCCTCATGAGGCTGAGGAGTTTGCTAGTGTTATATGTGCCAGGAAACTACTTGTTCAACCCATTATTAATGGACTGGAGTTTGTGAATATATTCCAATTCTGCTGTTTCTCTTTCCAAATCTTCCCTTGTATTTTTGTTGTTGTTCAAGGACTGCTGTTCTGGGTTCCAAGATGGAATGTCTGGGAAGACTGATGTGTTCTGCAACCAAGTTTTGTGTATTCCCATTCCTAATGTCTGCTTTATGTCCATTTCTCTTTTGGCACAGGGACTTCTCTCATTGCTCAGTGCAGAGTGCTGGAGGGCAGTTTGAATGGAATGTGAATGGAAGCTTTTGCTAGACCTCTAGTTCTCACAAAAGAAGGCTGTTTCTCATATAAGAAGATTTTTTTGTTGGATAGCAGAGCCAAGCTTCATCTGAAGAAGAAAGAAAACCTGTTTCACTTCCATTCTATGGATTTTATCATATGTCAACTTAGATAAAATAATAAACTAAAACACAACGTATTAATCAATTACAATGTATTCCTTTTGAGTCAGCCCTAAAAATATACCTATAGTTATATTGCAGTAAATATCCACACCAATTTCTCTTGAACAGCGATAACAACAGAGGTAAAAAATTTATCTAGATCAAGGGTAGGAAGTGGTGATCTCCAGATATTTTTGGACTGTAGCTCCAATCATAGCCCATCATTGACTGTGCTGATATGGGATTGTATGCTAAATCCTTCTCAAAGGCCACAGTTGCCTCTCATCTGATAAAAGAATCCTTATCCTAAGGATAAAAAAGGATCTGTCCCAGATTCTGTCTACCTTGTAGAAAATTAAGAGCATTTTGCCACTGGAACTTCAGCAACATAGAAGCACCTACTGAAAGTCCAGCTCCACCACTAAACAAAATGAAGTGGCCAACTCAGGCAGCAAATTCTGAGTGTTAAAAATGGGTGGCACATTGTTAGTGACTAAATTTTTCCATGTTGAATTTTTTACTTCGAGCTGAGAGAGGCACCTGAGAGAGGTTCTTCCTGTGATGGGAAAAATGACTTGAGCATCTTGATTTGTGTGGGAAGCGTTATTTGCTACTCTGGCTTAGGCAGCAAAACTTTGTGGGCTAGCCCTGGTCTACTGTTGCATTTTTCTAGTGAAATCTAAGAATTTTTATCACATAACCAATTTACACAGCTTCCGAGGGAGTTTTCCCCCTAAACTGAATGCTATTGTTTAAACTTTCTTTCAATTCTGTTTATCAAATCCTTGGATTTTAATCAGCACTAAGCTAATTTTCCTATAACTAAGTGGAGATAGGAGACCAAATGTTCCAAACAAGAACTGATTCCATTTTCGCCTTCCTTGGGTAATCTGGAGACCTCAGGATAATTTTATTGACATTCACTCTGTTTTTCACTCTTGGCAGTGCAAATGAACCTGCTATGACCTCTTTGGACCAAGCGCTTTTGTCCAAAAAACTACTCAGAGCATCTTGCAGCCAGATGTGCCTGCCTACACTCTAAATCTTAACTACTATTTGTTGTTGTTTTTCTTATTACCTGTACTTGTTGGATTATTGGCAAAATAGTAGCTAGCTTTATATTTTCACAAAATCATCTAAGAAGGCAATAAATTCAGAGGCCTATTAGGAAAGAAAATACTTGATATATCTGCATCTGGCCAGTTCAGCTACCTGATAACTGTGTCTTATCCTTCTGTTATTTTGAGTATCACCCTCCTCCTCCTCCTCCTCCTCCTTCTCCTCCTCCTCCTCCCCCCTTTCTGGCATTGTGGGCTTCCAAACCAGACCTGCAACCCACCTTTTCCCTTCACTTACAATGAAAACTTATTTGTGTTCTAATCTGTATATCATTTACTCTAGTGTCAGTATTTTTCATTGTTGTTGTTGTTGTTGTGTGTGTGTTTTCAAATAATTTCTGACTTATGGAGATCCTAAGATAAAACTATTCTATGATTTTCTTGGAAAGATTTGTTCAGAGGGGTTTGCCACTGGCTTCTTCTTCTATTTTTCATTTATTATTTCCCTTCATTCCATCCCCTTGTGCTCATTTTCTCCCTTCACCTCCAATTTATTCCTAGTACACATTCTTTAGAACCAGCATGGTTTAATGGTTTGAGTGTTGGACTATGATTATAGAGACCAGGA
The DNA here is from genome assembly GCF_019175285.1 of Sceloporus undulatus. Classification (NCBI taxonomy): domain Eukaryota; kingdom Metazoa; phylum Chordata; class Lepidosauria; order Squamata; family Phrynosomatidae; genus Sceloporus; species Sceloporus undulatus. The sequence goes on along the minus strand of NC_056524.1, from coordinate 197,850,823 downwards.
TTCAAATCCCTGCTCAGCCATGGAAAACCATTGAGTGACCTTGGGCAGGTCATACTCTCTCAGTCTCAGAGGAAGGCAAAGGCAAGCCCTCTCTGAACAAATTTTGTCATGTAAACCCTGTGATAGGATTGCCTTAGGGTCACCATAGGTCAGAACAGTTGCATCACTAGGGGTGTGTGGGGGTGCGGACCACACCAGGTGATGGGGGGAGCATCCGTCACTAGTCATAGCTTTTGCCAGTCTAACAGTTCGAAAGCATGCAAATGCAAGTGCCAATGCTCAGAAATATGGGGGAACAACAATATTGAAAAAAACTGAAAAGTACCCACACATTGATTCTGAGGTCTCTTGCCACATACAGCCCATCACCAGCATGTTTCAGGCAAGAGTCACATTTTATGTAATGATAGTTTTCCATCTTTTCCCTGCTCTCTTCCCCTGAAACACATTTGTTTTCACGGTGCTGCCATCTCTACATTCCTTTCATGCAGTTTAAGCATCTGGAAAATAGACCAATATATGAGGTCAGAGAGACTCATATCATTTTTAAATAGGCCAGTTCCTTTACAATAAGACTTTCACTCCCCTGTCATTATTGATACTCTTTGGTGCAAAAGGACAGGAAAAATGCCCTGCAGTACTAATGCTCATTGTTAATGAGCATGAATTATAAAATATTCTATGAAGAGTAGCTATTGACTATACTTTTAACAAAAATCTGATGCTCACAAACAAGTTGAACACTTGACGTGGTGTAATGTTCTTTTTATCAATATGCTAAGTCTGAGTACAATCCTAACCTGCCAAGATGACCAAGAGCCAGTTGAATCAATACTAGGCCAGAGAAAACTATGCTACATCCAAACCTCTTCCAATTGGGAATTATTTAAGACTGCCTTTCCTTTTTTATTTTATCCTTGTGCTGATGTTGTGTCCCAAGGCAGAAGACATTGGTTCTGGTGTAACTCCATTCCTCTCTTCTTCTGCTCCACCTTGTTTGTGGTTCTTCTGCTGACTTTTCTAAAACAACAGTTCTGTTGGCAGAACACTTATTAGAAGATCTCTGAGATCAGCCAGGAGCAGGTGGTTCCACTGACAAATGGGCATTTCTGCCAGCAGAAGAGGGTTTAGTCTCATTCTAAACCTCTAGAGCTGGCATATCTTTGAGTAAGGACTGCACTATCAAAGTCATACCATCCAAACCTCCACCTTCTATCAACTTAAACGTAGTCCATAAATGAGAGCCTGTGAATTGAAGCACCATATGCTAAAGAAACTGCCTGATTTCATTGGCCCATCTGATTTAGTACTGTCTTTCTGTGCCATCAACTTTTCATTAACTAATTAGGTTTGGACTTTTAATGCTGTGTGGTTCTGTTCTAAATCTGGTATACAGTCTTTTCATGCATTTTTATTATTTTTTAGTATCTAATGTTTTAACTTTATAGATTGAATAAATCTTATATTTAAGCATTGATATTTTTGTATTGTTTTAATTTGTATGATTTTAAATATCTTGTTAGCTTCCTTCAGTTCCATTATCAAGAGAAAGATGGATGAAAATGAGGAGGACGAGGAGGTAATCCGACTCCGCCCCCAGGCCAGCCTTTATGGCCAGTCTATCAAGACCCTGTGAACCCTGAACTAGTCAGAGCATGTGCTCTGCCACTGTACTATCGCCCCTCCTTTCAATAAAGATATCTAAAAGAGGGGCACAGTAAAATGGTACAATCACTATGGCCTGCATGTTATTGGTAACCCCAATTACAATAAAACCCCCTGAATCAAGAACTGAATGATGTGTCAACACTTATGTAAATTGCATTAACTCAATAGGTCTGTTCTAGGAGGACTCACCAACATTATTCAAACCATGGTGTATACATAGATATAACTGATTTCCAATAAATAAAAATGAAATACTTGCCTCAAAAGAAAGGGCATTACTGCCTACTTGCTAGATAAAAAAATGGCAGGAATCCTTTTACGAAGTGATGAATGTATAAGCTAGAGTTCCACACTCGTGGCTGTTTCATATACATGATCCCTATGTTGTTCCTAGTTTAGGGGATATGTAGGGACTGTGAAAGCTGGGAAGTAGCTGGCTGATGGCCTTCCCACGCCCTTCATACCAGCAGCCTCCAAAGCATGGGGGATTTGCCGCAGGAATCCTGCTTCTGGAAATTGCACTGGAACATCAAAACAGAACTTGAAAAATTACTTTTAAGAAGAAAGAATATAATAATATGCTGAAGCTATTCAAAACTAGGTCCTAGAGAATCATTCCACTGCTCATTTAAAATAGCTTCAGCATGCTACAACAAAAAGAGCGTGTAACTTGCTGCCATCCATAGGCCTTGTACAGATGGGCCAAAAAGCACATACTCAGTACGTGCTAGGGTTGCCTGGGAGCGTCCTTTTCAGACGCTCTCTAACCCTAGTACGTACTCAGTACGTCAAATTGGCGGCGCCCTGTCTACATGGGTGCCGCCATTTTGACGTAACGGCCGCATTGCATCCAAATGAAGTGGCGCGGCCATTACGTACTGGTGCCGCTGAAGGGCACTTGTGCCGCCCTTTCAGCGGCACCGAAAGGAGCCCCAAAATGGAGCTCCTTTCACGCTGCGTATTGCTGGTGCGGCCTTTACATGGCTGCATCAGCAATACAGAAGAGAAAGGTGCTGAATGACCCCTTTCTCTGTCTCCCCGCCGCTGTAGGGGGGCGCTTGGGGCATGAAGCCCCAAGGACACCCCTTTCCAGGCCATGGGGAAGCGGCATTTTGCTGCTTCCCCAAGGCCTGGAAAAGTAGCAGATCGGGGCCTCCGGGGGCTGCCACTGTGGCAGCTCAAGCCCCGATCCATCGGGGAAAGGGGCAGGTGCAGGCCGCCCCAAAGGGGCAGTCTTTATCCCGCGATAGTTACTGTACTATAACTAGGGCCCTGGAAACTCAGGGACAAATCCTGAGTTCTGGCAACTCTACATATAACTTATGGATACCATACAGAGGCACTGGGGTGGGGGTGGGGGTAGTTAACTGGAATCCATTAAATTTCAATATTGCTTCTGCAGAATTACTGCACAATATTTTCCCAGAATATAGAAGAAATAATATTATTATTATTATTATTATTATTATTATTATTATTATTATAGCAGTTCATAAATGATATATGAATGTTAAGAGCATAAGAAGAATCATGGCGTGTCAAAAAAAAAGGTCTGTCTGGTTCAGAATTATGTTTTCACAGTGGCTAATTAGTTGCCAGATAGTTGCAAAACTTTTAAAAGTGTTTGCTGTTCAATAAGCTCCTAATAAATCCTCTAGGCTCATGCTTACGAAACACATGTAAACAAATATTGACTCCCTTAATATTTTAAAAGTTTCTTTTCTGCTTGAGATGATGGAAAGTACTTTAAACAAAATCAGACTGTAGAGCTTATGTGTTTATATGTGGTGTAGTATTTTCAGTCTTACAACCCTGTTATGATAAGTTTGGCCTGAGCTGATTATTTTGGCCTGAGCTGATTATTTGGCCTGAGCTGAATATTTCCTTTAAGTTTTGGCCTGTAAGCAAAGCATTTGCCACTGTAAATTTTGCTTACAACTTTGTTTTGCATATTTAAGAGACAGATCTGCTAAAGTTTCTGCAAATTGCCTTTACAGGATGGAATTCACAAAGGCAGTTGTAAACCGCATAGAGACTGCTTAGGCCATAGACTGCTTAGATGGTATGAAGTGGTATATAAATGAAACTGCTATATGTAGTCCTATTGCTAGTCCCAATTACAATAAAACCCACTGAATCACGAACTGAATGGTGTGTCAACACTCATGTAAATTGCATTAATTTAGTAAGTCTATTCACCAATAGTATTCAGACCATGGTGTATACTTGGATATAATATCTTATTTATTTATTTATTCATTTATTATATTTATTTATATCCTACTCTTCTCCCAAGACTGGGACTCAGGGTGGCTTACAACATTAAAAATAATACAATTAAAAAGTTACAAAAATAATACACTAAAATAATATTAAACTACTACAATAAAATAAAAAAGAGATAAAAATGTCTAAAATACATTAAAGCAATATAGCATCCCAGGGCATTCTTTAAAAGTTTTCTGTTTTGAATGCCTGTTTGAAAATGGAGGTTTTTGCCTGTCGACAGAAGGCCATCAAGCAAGGCGCCATTCTGGTCTTCTTGGGAAGGGGGTTCCAGAGTCTAGGGGTAGCTACAGAAAAGGCCCTCTCTCGTGTCCCAACAAAAGTGCTTGTGATGGTGGTGGGATGGAGAGAAGGGCCTCCCTAGAGGATCTCAGAGCCCTTGCCAGCTCTGAGGGAAATACTATTAACAACTGTTAATATCTGCTAAAATGTGACATATAAGATTGTCATGTTCATTTTAATAGCTATCACACATAAGATTATATTTGCTTCACACAATATTGTATGAAAACTGCATGCAAAGAAATTACATAAACTGGCATACGACGTCTCATCCTGTACTATACGGCGGTCCCTTCCCTTACACGGGGGATCCATTCCGGACACACACACCCATGTAAAGGAAATTCCGTGGATGCTCAAGCTCTATTAAAGATAATGAGACTTGTGCCCATGGCAGCCCACAGCGGCATGTGGCAGCACACTATTGCTTTTTCAGGCACGCAGGACCACTTCTTCCAGGACAGATTCCAGCATATGGAAGCTGCATAAGGCATGCCCGCATATAACGTGGGTGCATTGTATTTTATTCATAGAATCATAGAATCATAGAGTTGGAAGAGATCACAAGGGCCATCCAGTCCAACCCCATTCTGCCATGCAGGAACTCTAAATAAAAGCATCCCTGACAGATGGCCATCCAGCCTCTGCTTAAAGACCTCCAAAGAAGGAGATTCCACCACACTTATTGTCTCATCCTAGATATTATATAAGGCCCTTTTCCCATGAGCAATCAGTCCTCAGCAGCCTGCTAAAACAAAAACATATTCACATGCCTATGGGAGCGTGTGGCACTCTAACCATTCTAGAAAGGGAGTTTCAGAACCTAGATACAGCTATGGCATATCTCCAGTTATCTAGCCTCTGATGAAGGCTCTTCTGGAAAAGGGCTTCTGTGGGAAGATTCATGAAGAAGCAGGCAATCCTTTTTTAGGAGATATCATTGCCCCATATATGTGATAATTAACTAATGGTTTTTAGGAAATAAGTCTGATTGGACTTGAATGAGAGTGATGCAAGAGCATTTTAACACCCTGTTTGATAGTTGCTCATCTCAAGAAGATTTGCCCAGGAGACCTTCCACTGCATTGTGCCCCATATCTACCCTGAACACAGGATGTAGTCCTGAAAAATGTTCCCAGCAGTCTCAAACAAATTTTAGGAACAAAAACAATGAAACTGGAGGCCCATGGCTGTATTAACCTTGTGAACCTGAATTAATAGTGACTGATTGTTTCATATTCCAAAGCAAATGACTGCTTTGGCCAGGCCTGTTTGGTATCCAAACCACTAAAGGAGATGGCAGTAGCCACAAAAGTTCAACTCTGATCCAGCTTAATCCCTCCAGGGAATCATGGAAAACTTGAAACATAAGGGTAGTGTAAGCATTTGTATATTGTTGAGATTAACATTCATCCTACCTCAGATAAAATGGATTGCAAGATTGGAACCATTGCCAAAATCTGAAACCTCATCTCCCCATCTACGACTCTAACAGTGTTTGCTTATATCAGGTGCTTTTTTAAGTGAAAGTTTGCACATGGCACTCTCATTTGCATTTAATGTACTTCAGATTACTTCCTTTTGTTGTGCTAAACATTTCTCTCGGTTGAGCCTAATTTGATCAGGTCATGCTGTGACCCCTGACCCTTTGGTTTCAAAGTGAAACCATCTGACTATAGAATAAGTGAAGGGAACCCTTTTGCTTGTTCACAGACACGATATTTGCAGAGATGCAGCTCCATTTAAACATGACTCATTTGCCAGGTTAACACTTGTCTGCCAAAAGGAAGCCAGCAAATTCTCACCAGATAAGAGTCAGATATCCAGAACAGAAATGGAGCACATTGATCCATTGCAGAGCTTTGGAAAATATTTTTTCAGATTGCAAATCCCCCTAGTCAGCATGACTAGTCATAGTCCAAAAAGGAACATTTCCAAGATCTGATCTGATCAGATATGCTTGCAGTTTTAATATTTTCTGTAAAGCAACAGCAACAGCAACTTCTCTAGTTTGTCTTTAAAATGACACACACACACTTTTCCTGATTTTTGTATGGTTTAATTTGTAGTGGTTTTAACAATTTGTTAGCCACTTTGAGTCCAAGTATTGATGGGGAAGTGAGATAGAAATGAATGATGATACAATAACAACAGCAGCAACAACATAAAAAGCTGCTCTGGAGAGTTTCTCAGTTCTCTGAAATTTTTAGAGTACTTGGGGGAATGAAAAAGAGAGGAAGTTTGATAATGGCACAAGCAATGGTATTCAGTTTAATTACCCAGTTGGAGCCTCTCCTATAAAGGTATTTAAAAGCAGTTATAGTCACACCATAAAAGGAGTAATGTGCATCAGTTATGATTTAATCACTGGGAATATTATTTACAAGTACAGTTAGCTCTTGGTTTCTGCTGGGGTTTTGTTCCAGTACTCTCCTGGATACCAAAATCAATGTATGCTCAAGTCCCGTTAAATGGTGTCCTTTATATAAAATAACAACATCAAGATTTGCTTTCTGCCTTTTAAATTTTTGAAAGTATTTTCAAACCATGGATGGTTGAATCCATGAATGCCCAGTCTGTGGATATGGAGGGCTGACTGTAACTCATTAAAAGTTATTCCCATTTTTTTCAGAGGCATTGGGATCTGGTGTAATTACCAATAAATCTTAGCCATATTCAGAGGAGAGTAGCCTCACTGCTTTGTATTACCAGGTAGAGCTTAAAGAATTCTGATATATTTTTTAAAATACTGTATATATTTTTTAAAAAGGTTTTTAGTTCATTACTTTTTATTTTGAATTGCAAAAACATTAACAGCTTGCTTTTTAAATTGTAACTATAAAAGTATCTAACTACATTTAGACTTAGAACTGTAACAGAAGCTAGTTACTTTTTAGAAGTAGACTTCTTTGCTCTTGTTAGGTTTTAGCTTATCCTTTTGCCAGCTCTTGATGGGTAAAAAACACTGTTAATAAAGACAAAATAACAAATAGGAAGAGGAAATATGCATATGTACACAGGTGTAAACATGCCTTTGCAGCATTTATCCTGAATTACTTGCTGCAAACTGTGTTTACTGATTGCAACTTGAGTAAGGAATTTCTTCATGTCTCCTCGGTTTCAACATGGTTAGCACAGCTGCCTCAGACAGTTGGGGAGTGTCAATATAGAGTCATAACATGTGTAGTCTAAAGCAACAGAGCTGCATGTCTCTACACTTGCTATCTGCTATTGATCAATGGAAGATATACTGAATATTCCCAGTTAATTACAGTATATCTGATAGATTATCTTTCAAATGCATCACATACATTAAATTATCAAAATTAGTAGAGTGCAGGCATCAAATGTTTGCCAAACTCTTCCAGTTTATGTGAAAATCACTCCCTCCCTTGTCTCCCAAGGGGGAAAAGCCTGTCAAATGGAGAAATAAAAGACATTGTTAGTTTGAAAAAGCCAGACCATGCCAAATCACTAATTAAAATTTAGATTGTATGGTAGCAAGCAGGTGCATAATGTCTTTAGGGAACAGGCTAAAATGTCTACTCTTGACTTTTAATTTTAAAGTGGGATGTGGATGTCCATGATTATGAACACAGAACTGAAGGGAAACCCTATGAGACACATGCATATAGCACTGCATTTCAAAACAGTCCTATTTATGGAGTCAATGCATTTTTGAATGGTGGACCCACAGCATTTCAAGCTCCCAAGGCTATGCAACTTCGCAACTCAGATGGCAGTTGCTTGAACCAAATTGCTCCATATCCAAACTTCTTTCTGCATTTTCAGGAGAAGGACAGCAAAAGAACACTCTTCTTGACATATTAGATTCCCAGGAGCAGGGGAGTCTTCAAACTTCTAGCTCATAGCCATGGCAACACTGAGAAAAAGCAACAACAGTGAAATAAGGCTGGTAGAATTAATGACTACAGCTGAATCTGCATGGCAGAAATAATATAGTTTAATACCACTTCAACTGTCATAGCTCCATGCCATGGAATCCTGTTATTTGTTGTTTGTTGTGGCACCAGAGTTCTGTGACAGAGAAGGCAAATCCCACATTTCCATAGCATTGAGCAATGGCAGTTAAAGCAGTGTCAAACTACATTATTTCTGCAATGCAGAGTTAGCACACAGCATATAGTGTCCACAGTAAACTGGTGATGAATGCGTCTAATGCTATCCAGCACTTTCTCACTGTAAAGTAACAATTGGTTTAAAGGATTTCAATTATCAGCTCTTCTGTGATGGTGACCTGTCACTTTTACAAAATTATAGTCCCATGCACTCCAGCAGTAGAAGCAATAGTAGGAATTCATTTAATTAATACATTTTTTAAAAATTAGTTTTTATTTCCGACCTTTTAGAATAGGTTCCTATTTTTTTAGTAGTAGTAACAGTAGTAATACTACTAGCATTTGAGTGTTACTATAACAGTATACCAGCAGTGAGAGCAAGTGTGGTAGTGCAGTTTGAGTGTCAGACTACAACTCTGGAGACCAGGGTTTGAACTTGCTCAGCCATGGAAACCCACTGGGTGACCTTGGGCACATTCTCTCAGACTCGGAGAAAGGTAAAGGCAACCCTTCCTGAACAAATCTTGCCAAGAAATCCCATGACAGATTCACCTGAGGTTCACCATAATTCAGAAACAATTTGAAGGTACACAACAACAATACCAGCAGTAGTAATGGAATATCAGTGTATATTATTTGATCACTACCAGTGGATGAGAATGTGAAGATACCACTGTATAAAATGATCAGCAGCTAGGAAAAAACATGCAATTGAGAGATTAATCAACAGGAACTGGAACTGGAATTGGAATTAAGCCCAATGCTTCAGGGTTTGCACAAGTAAAAGAGGTTAGAACAGAAGTGCAAGTGTATTTTGGTAGCAAATGAAAGCTTCCTTGGTATCTAATTCATTGGAAGCTAAAAGGATTCTTCCTTACAGTACTTGAAGATTACTCATGTAATCCTGTTTGTACAGCTGAGTGAAACTGCAGCACATTTTCCTCATATTATGCTTTTGAATCTCCAAATGAAATTTGCTTTGACTAAGACACATATTTGGGGCTTGCTTTGCCTAAGAACAACATCTCTGTGCATGCATAGCCACACAGACAACAACAACTTGAAGCCAAGTGGTTGAAAATCATGACTATCCCTTGTTTATTCTTCATTCTTAACAGGTTGTACTACACCCATATCATTGTGCAAACATCTGACAGCTTGACTTTTCCTCGGGCCATTTAGGTCACTGAGGCTGCACATTTACTCTGGGACAGGGGGTTATAGATGACATAAAAACAACAACATTATTTCATATTCACCACTGCCCAAAGCTTGAAGTGGGGTACAACATAGATTAAAACACATTAATCTATTTAAACACATAGGTCAAAACACATAAACCTAGGAAATAAAATAAAATTTATTTATTAAAATAAACCAAAATAAAAATAAAAATACACCAATTTAAATTTCATACGGGGTAATCACACTAGATTTTTGTCCTGAGGAGATGCGAATCGTCACGCCAATGCATATGGGGATTGTTGTTCTTGTTATGTTTTCTGTTCCTGATCTATTGGAGTCATTTTTCCCTCTTGTTATTCACAAATATGATCGTTTCTGGATAAAATGGAGCTGTGTCCATTCCCTTGAATGAATTGATTCAGTAGTGTGTTCGGACTGCCAAAGAAGTGTATCAATGCTGTTCTTTCAAAAAGAAGCGGGTTTATATGGGAGGGGGTGATCCTGTAGGTAACCTGGACCCAAACCATGTAGAACTTAGAAGGTAATACAGTGGAGCCTAGCCTTACATGGGGGACCTGTTCCGGACCCCCCCCCCGCATAAGGCAAATCCCATGTAAGCTCGAGCTCATGGTGGTGTGGCATGTGTGTACAGCAGGTGCGTGTGCCATTCATTTAATGGCGACATGGCTTCCGCATAAACAGGAGGCTGCATATGGTGTGCCTGCGTATGGAGCGGGTGCACTGTAATCAACAATTTATATCTTGCCCAGAAGCTAAATGGCAGCCAGTGGAGTGATTTTAATATAGGAGAGATATGATCATTCCTAGATGCACAAGTGATCAGTTTGGCTGCCATGTTTTGAACTACTTGGAGTTTCCAAATTTGGTACAAAGGTAGTCTAATGTAGAGGGCATTGCAAATGTCCACCTTGGGGGTATTGGACACATACCCTTCCTTTATATTAAGCATGCTGATTATTGTTGCAGTTGTTATTACGTGCCTTCAAGTCATTTCTGACTTATAGTGACCCTAAGGTGAATATAACATGGTGTTTTCTTCACAAGATTTACTCAGAGGGGGTTGTCTATGCCTCCCTCTGAGATTGAGAGAGTGTGAGTTGCCCAAGGTATCTCAGTGGATTTCCATGGCTGAGCAGGGATTTGAACCCTGTTCTCCAGAGTCATAGTGCAACGCTCAATCCACTACACTACACTGGCTGTCATGCTGACTTTAGATAGATGTTTCTAAGGCCAGCCCAAGCCATTTTACCATCCAAGGTAAAACAGCAAATACCCATTCCCACATCAAGGCATATTATAACAAATATAGCTGTTACATCTGCAGAAAATTCTGGAATATATTTTTCCTTACCTAGCATTTAAAAATACAATAATAAGAAAATAAACCACTAAGAAATGGCTCTCTTCTATGCCTCCTCCACCCTGCTATGCTGGGAAAGACAGCTGCCTTACTCTGTCTAATGATAGAGCTGGTCCGGGGTGTTGACACTGGGCCTCACTTGGAAATGTCCTGGTACAGGCATCTGTTTCTGAGGGCTAGGGCTCATTAGCAGCTGACTCTGTGGCTGCCGTTTTCAATTGCTCCCAGCCAGCCAGTTAGTCATGTGCATTTGTGCATCACACAGATTCAAAGGTTTTTCTTCCCACAATTGTCCTCCAGCCCACAAAGCTTTATGTTAGCATGGGGGAAATGGCTGACTGTAGATGCAGGAGCTTCAACATCTGAAAGCAACTTGTTGCGTGGAGGCAGCTGCCATGACAAGCAACTTTGAGTGGTTTCCATGTGGTGCCAGTTCATATATATAGGCCCTAAGGCAAGTGTTTATCTGCTTTTTTCATATACCAAAGAAAAATAATAAACATGTGTCTGCATCCAGTTAAGAGTTATGTCATGAAACATTTTTTTCTTTCTTCACAAAAAGAAATTATACAAAGGAAAGCCCAACTATTGAATTTGAGGCCCACTCTAATAAAACAAGATCCCCCAGGATGGTACAGCTGAATGGTTCTAATTTCCAAAATCAGGTGAACTGTTTTTAGCACCTCTGATCTCTGCAATCCAGATGTTTGGAATGATTCCATCTTTGCAGCCCCCTCCCCTTGATAGTCCACATACCTCACAGAATTATCCCTTGAGGATATTTCAGCATGGGATGGGAGAGATCTGCAAGAGATCTTATAGCAACAGTCACACTGGGGTCCCATCTCTATTATGACAACCCCTTCCCAAATCTCCCATAGGAAGCCCATGCAGTGAACTGCCTTTTCATTTCTTGAAGATTTGACAAGGCATGAATGTAGCATTGCTTTATTCTTTTATCTATGGGTGGTTGGGGAGGGGGGAGAATGGAGGAAGAGAAGGAAACAAAAGCAAGGATTTTCAAAGAGATCAGGTAGTTTATATATATACATCTAAGGAAGAAACAGATCCACATATACATCTCTGGCAAGAAAGTTCCCCCTGTCAGTTGCTGCAAAGCATTTGATTCTGGTGAGTATTGATTAAAGATGACAATAATATGGATGCAAAGATGGAGCAGGGCACAGAACTTCAGAATTAAAGGAAGGAATTAAACCCTGGTGAAAAGATCCTTCTTTTGATCAGCCTTATGGAAAGAATTTGGTTAGTGGAAAATCAGTTATCTAAGCTGGATCCCTGGCTTCTTCCCCAGGATTTAAACCACAAGATTACCAGGAACATGACTCTTCTTCTAGGACTTTATTCCATAAAATCATTTTGGCAGTTGCAACAGATATAATTCTTCTACCATATGTTGCATTTTCCTTTAGCAGCACCCCACCCATGAGAATTTTATGGACTCAAACCCAATCTGAATCATAAACAAATAAAAACCAATATAGACAATCCAATTTTTCTTCAAAGTCCTTTGAAAGAGCCTGCTTCTTAGAGATGCAGTTTGTTTTTAAATAAAAAAAACAAGAGCTCTTGTGCCCTTTATATTCTTTATTCCATGACAAAAGTTAATATGAAGACGATAGCCAGGAGTAGAAAAGAGTAGCATATGACAGTGGAACTAAATGGCAGCATTTTTAATGAACTAGATGACCAGCATCCAATGGTGTCATTTTGGAAGTCCATGTACAGTACCGTAGCTCTGACAAAGGTTACTATAAGTAAGGAGAATTTTCAGCTGCACTATCTTAAGGTAGTGTCTTCCCTTACTGGAATATTCTTGCAGGTAGGAATAGTGAAGCTTATGCAAATAGCTGATGCAGACTATCATTTCCAGTAGGGGGATGTGGTTCACTAAAACTTGCATATTTTACTGCATGCACAAGTGGAAAGTCCAACAAATTTTTGTTAACACACTTTCCCCCCTGTTTTTAGCAGTACTTTGATTTTGTCTCTATAATGGCAGTGGCAGGAAGGCTCCAGGTTGGGAGGCCATTGTTGTTTCTCTGAAATTGTGGAAGGCAGTACTCTGCTGCCAAAGCTGACATTTGATGTCTGTTCATCACTTCCAATGATTTTCAGGGGGCATTTTCAGCTTATATCTTCTTCTTGGTTTGGAAGACTTAGTGTTTTTTGAGGAGGAGGGTTGGTAGGTTTAAGGGACCAAAGAACAGGTTGGAGCTCTTGAAGCATGTGGCCATTGGGTCATACATATCCCATCTTTGCTATAGTCAGAGTGACTGATAGTGTGGGTTTGGGAGTCTATGAAAAAATATCTTCAGGATATTTTCAGGTCCACCCAGCTGTCCACCAGCAACTGTCCTGTACAATAGACAGGGCATGTCAGTGGGTGACCATAGGCCGGCCAGTTAGGTAAGCCTAAAAGAATGGGGTTTCTGGCACTTCATGAAAGGGAGGGATCCAAGAAATGGACTCTTCCTCCTTTCCCAGAGGCTCTCCTTGTGGATGTGCTTGAAGCATTCCTGGTGGCAAGAAAGGCAAGTGGGTAAGTGGCGATGGCATGGGGGAGACCCAAGTGGCTGTTTGGTATAGTAGGTGTGAAGCAGGCTGGAATCTGGCTCAACTGAATTTTATTCTTTTGCTACCATGGTCAGGCTGCTTCACTTGGCAACAGCAGGAGAGATTCCTGAGGAATCTGGCTTCCTTTTCTGGCTCACTCAGTCACAGTGTTGTTAACTGCCCTTGACTTTGACCCATGGTGGCGCTGTGGATGAGACCTCTCCAAGAAACCCTGTCCTCAGCCTCTCTGTTCAGAACCTACAGGCCCAGGCCCATGTCCTCCTTGATCGAATCTAGCCACCTGGCATGAAGTCTTTCTCTCTTTCTGCTGCCTTCCACCTTTCCTAGCATCATTGCCTTTTCCAATGATTCATTTTTCTTCATGATGTGTCCAAAGTATGACAGCCTCAGTTTAGTCCAGGAATAGTTTGAGCTTCATCTGCTCTAGAACCCATTTGTTTGTTGTCTTGGCCATCCACAGTATCTTCAGCACTCTTCTCCAGTACCACATCTCAAATGTGTTGATTTTTTCCTATCAGCTTTTTTCACTGCCCAGCTCTCGCATCTATACATTGTGATGGGGAATAAAATGAGTTGGACTATCCTCATTTTAATGTTCAGAGTTATGTCTTTAGACTTTAGGATCCTGTCCATTTTTTTCATAGCTGCCCTTCCCCGAACTAGTCTTCATTTGACTTCTTGACTGCAATCTCCATTTTGATCAATATTTGAACCACGATATGGGGACTCTTTAATGTCTTGTTTTTTAGGGTGAATTCTTGTAGATTTTTTATGGTGTTTTTTTTAATGTTCAGCATTTCTCCAAGCTTGGCACTTTCCTCCTCGACCTTCAGTAGTTGTTCAAAGTGTTTGTTTCTGATAATAGTATTGTATTGTCTGCATATCTTAGGTTGTTAATGTTCCTTCCTCCTATCTCCATTCCTCCTGCCTCTGAGTTTATGCCTGTTCTGCATCCAGTATTTTCTGTATACAAGTTGAATAAGTACAGCGATAGGATGCAGCCTTACCTGACCATTTTGCCAAGTGGGAACCATTCTGTTTCTCTGTATTCTGTTCTGACAGCAGCTTCTTGTCCTGATTACAGCTTATGCATCAAGACAATCAGATGTTGTGGCTCTCCCATTCCTTTAAGGTCAAGCCATAACTTTTCATGATCAATGCAGTCAAAGTCTTTGATACTACCTATCTGTTTAACTTGTATGCTTAAAACATCATACAAAAAGCAGGATTAGACTCGGAGGAAGGGGAAATTGGAGGAAGGACCATCAAAAATCTAAGATATGTAGATGAAACTATACTAGTAGCAGATTACAGGAAAGATTTGAAACAGTTATTGAAAAAAATCAAGGACGAAAGTGCAAAGCCAGGTTTATAGCTAAACTTTAAAAAAAATATGAACAGATGGGCTACATAATTTGAAAGTAGATGGCCATGCCAGTAAAGAATGTGTCCGAGCTTGTGACTAGTCATCTCTATATCCAAGGGATAGTGAATCTGTTCTGGGTTTTACTAAAGTTTAAAGGTGATGCTCATTGTGCTGAATCTGTGGTGAATCTAGGATTCAGGACCTTGGGAAGGTCCTTTAAAATTCAGGTTTAAAATCCAGAGTGGGTTTCTTCCCACTGGTATGGGTGCCACCAGCTATCACTGGATGTGGGTGGATGACATCTTACTGATAGAGAAAAACTTCCTCACGATGCAGCCAAATAGTGCCTGAAGTAACAAGAGAAACAGATGGCTGAGGGGTCACAGATATATGTATTTCCAAATTCAGCTGATGCAGCCTGCATGGGGATCCTTGTTAAGATCAAACTATCTCTGTTGTTGCTGCTGCTGTTGTTGTTTTATTTTGCGGAATATACAGTAATAATAATAATAATAATAATAATAATAATAATAATAGGGACAGTACTATCAGAGAGGCACATAAGATAACCCCTTCTAGTGCAACACACATTAGGTAATGAAAATAAAGAGAAAACACATGTACTCAATTCTCCTCGGCATCAGTACTGAACTGCTAATCACATGCTGCTACTTGCCTGCATGAATCTAATAAGTTTCTCACACAATTCTGGGATGGATGAGCGATCCCTTTTACTCACAGAGAAAACACATTTGTATTCCTTAATGGTGTTATTTTCCCAAGACTAAGGTAGTGTCTACCTATAGTTTCTTAGCACTTGATGCAGGAGGTACATTTGATTTAGTGATGTGGGGTATTTTATAGATTCTCAGAAGCTGAAGTGTCACTGTGTGTGTTGGTGGGTGAGCTGGTACAGTCTGGCTTCTGACAGTCTATCAGAGGTGCTGTGTCTCCCGAGCTTTGGTAGAAGAAAGGCAATTGTGCCTGAAATTATTTAGTAGCTATGCCCCCTCTTCTAAAGGCTTATGATAACTAGTGAAATAAGACACATAAATTACCTGTGTACACATGTGTGCATGGGGAAATTCTGTTGCACATATGTACAGACCAGAAAAATTCAGGGAAGTAGACATGATTTATGCACCCCTCCTCCCCACAATATCTATATGGGCCACCCAACAACATTTGCTCCTATATGCTCACAAAAAGGTATATATTAAAAGAATAAAATACAAATTTAAAATCACAAAGAATCTTATGACACTTCTTTGTTGCTTTTGCTTTGTTGTTTTAGAATCAACTTAAGCACGTGGATAAAATGACTTTCCTACCTGATTTATTAACATATCATGCCACATATGTGATTTTCTTTCTGAAATATATGAAAGGAGCCTGCTGTTGTGTAATCCTGTATGATCTATGTGTCAAAAAAAATCCCTCAAAACCCATTTTAAAAAGCAAGCATACTGTAATTTGTTACGGTTGAGTTTTAGGCTCTAGAGGATAAATCAATACAATCCTGTCATTGCAATGGCTCATACTGTACATTCTATTGATACTAGGATTGCTTTTAAAGAGAGCTTTTGCTAAAACGGTCCAAATGGTATTTAGGAGAACAGAAAGGTTTTGTTTTCAATTGAATCTGTTGTTAAAGGTAAACTATGTAGCAGTCTATTGATGGGTATGTCAGAAAAATGTGTGGATTTATTTAAAAAAACAATAAAAAGTTTTTATGCCTAAAAAATCAATTACATAGGTTTTAAAAATGAAGAGCACATATAACAAAATGTATGTGCTTAGCAATTTTTTATTGTATTTTTAGCAGGCTCCCTCTGTTGTGGTTCCTTGTGTCATATATAATCATGTTTTAAAACATTGTTTAGCTTAGCCCTGAATTAAAGTTATAGCCACCTCTCTCCCCCTCTCCTCTCCTCTCCTCTCCTCTCCTCTCCTCTCCATTCCTTTCCTTTCCTTTCATCTGCATACATCTGCAGTTGTTGTACATGACATGGAAGGACAAATGAGGCTTAGAATTCCAATATCCTGCTATCTGCTCCTAGACCAGTTCTTTTTTTGAACTACAGAATTCCCCAGCTAGTTCTTGCAATGTTGGGACACCCCTCCACCAATGGTCCATCTTGTGTGGAGTCAGGATCATGTAAGCAGGCAACTGCTTCTTCTGGCCCTATGGGCTCTTGGAGACAAACAGTTGGAGCTTACACTAAGATCCCTCCACACCATCTTGACTAAGAAAACAACAGCATCTTGACAAAATGTGGGACTGTGACTGTAACATCATATTTGTCTTTCTCTTGGAAGTATCCAGCAAAGCTTCAAAAGCTGGCATCATGTATTTTGTGCATTTTGATTGGCCTAATAAACCTTCCACTGTTTTGGGAATTTTGGATGTTATTGTACTTTGCTGCATGGCCAACACAGCTACCCCGGATATGTTTTCTGCACAACAATATATGTTGGTTACTGTTTTGCATAATCAAGTATAATAATAATAATAGTAAAAAAAAGATTCTTCACATTGAGATTACAATTTAAGATGGCTGTGGATGGGATCAGAAAGACAGTGGAGCCTTCATTTTATTTGCTGTTTGTTACTTTCATATCTTGTCTTTCCCCCAATAAGTTCAAAGCTGGCATATGCAGTTCTCCTTTTTTCCACATTCTCCTCACAACAGCCTTGAGCTGCTAGGCTGAAAGAGCTTTTTGGGTCCCTTGCAGCTGCAACTGGCATCTCCCAAATCCTCATCCAACACTTATGCCAGTACACTGTAGTGCATGACTACACAGTGGCCATAGCCTATGCACCATACTGTATCTTTCTATAATGGCATACTGCATAACTTTATAGAAATACTCTGTTTGGCTTGCTTGTGTGTGAGTAGTCTCAAGATGCGTAATCTGATAACAGCTTTCTGCAGTGCACCAGCTATTTTCAGATGTTATCTTATAGCAGATAGTGGTCTGAACTTTGTAGTCTGTCTTTCGAGAGGAAAATAGATAGCCTTGCATTATGGCACTGAACACAGCAGTTCATAGCATGGCAGTATTGATCCAGCCAAATGAGCCAGTTATGACCATGAATTTAAATGCGAGCAAGCCAAGGACAAAGCTGCCCAAGTTTAGCCCATGGGTGAGGAGGATCTGTGGCCCTACAACTATTGTTGCACTGTAGCAGCCTTCACCTCTGGCCTGCATGGCCAATGATCAAGGATGGGAACTGAAGTCTTATAGCATCTGGAGGGCTACAAGTCCCCCCCACCTCCAATTGGTCTAGTTTGTTGATTGTTGTTATTTAATGCCTCCTAGAGACTCTTGACCAGAGCAGAAAGTGCTTAGGGTTTAGAACATTTTTGTTTGTCTTGCCTGCTTATGAGTCCCTCATGGATAAGCAGCCTACCTTAAAATATGTGACAATGTGAAAAGAGGCATTTCAGAAAACCTAGACAGTGTTTCAACAGCTGGTTTTTTGGCTTGGTATGCATAGGGTCTCCTCTGCCAAGAAGCAAAGGCTGCTGAGACTGAATCCAGCAATGTGTTAATGCCCAAGGGTATTGAAAGCAGGATGCCAAGGAGTTCAAGTCCCACTGGAATGATATTTATGATGCAGCAGAGGAGATGGAAGAACATCAGAGAACTGGCTGCATGACTGAAAGAGATCAATCCCATCGTTTGTCGCTGCTCCAAGAACCCTGGCATTTGGTTTTGCAATGCCTTTTGCTTCTCTAATCACTCATGTTATTGCTTAGTCTGTAAATGCTTTCAGCAACAGATCAGTGCCCGGTGGAGATGCTGAGCAAACAGGCATTTTAGAAGAGATCAGTGCCCAAAGCATACTTGCACTGGTATTGTGCTAGAACTAGATGGTGGCAGGAGCCTCATTCCTCACTGGGCACCTAGACCTAGAAATCAAACCAAACAACCCCTTATGCCCAGTCAGAAGGATAAATAATTTTGCTTCTACTCCCACTATAAGTGGAATGTTGGGAGTTACTTTTCAAAAGTAATTAGTTACAACTAACTCACAAAATAGCTCATTGCCTTTATAATCACACTTTCCAAAGGTAATTAGTTACCACTTAAGCTCTAAGCCACACAAATAACTAGTTATGTCTACAGTCACATTTTTTATTTTGAAAAGTAATTATTTACTCCACCTGTTTTTCAAAGCAGTTTTTCTAGCTACCGTACTTCAAAAAGAAACACCTTAATTTCACAGGCTGGAAGTCTGTTGTACAAAGCACACTGTCCTCACATATATCTTGTTGTCACTTCAGTATTCACAACAGGGAACAAGGCGGAAACACAGGCACAGCTTGAGTTAGCACTTGAACCATGTGATATTCCTCCTCTTCTGTTTGGTGAGACCATATTACTATAACTACAGAAGTAATTAAAAAATAATAAAATAAAATAAAAGTTTTATTTCTATACTGTCCTTCTATATAATCAGGGCGGTGTACAACATTATAAAACATTCATACAAATAACATACATATACAATTAAAATTGAATACAGCAATACAATGGCTTTAAAACAATCTAACCAACTTGCCAAAGCTGGCATGGGGGGGGGGGGAGAACTAATTGGGGCATGTGTCAGAGAATGCTGACCTGAACAGGAAAGTTTTAAGCTCCTTTTTAAACTGGGACAGGGAGGTGGCCGAGCGGAGCTCGATGGGCAGAGAATTCCAGAGGGTCAGGGCCGAGATGGTGAAGGCTCTCCTAGACGTGGAGGCTAGCCTGGCCCCTGGAACCCTCAATAACTGCTGCCCAGATGTTCTGAGAGAGCGGGGCGGATTGTATAGGGAGAGGCGGTCCTCAAGGTATCCTGGGGCCAAAGCCATTTAGGGCTTTATAGGTAATAACCAGCACCTTGTATTGCGCCCGGAAGCGAATAGGCAGCCAGTGCAGGTCTTTGAGCACTGGTGTTATGTGGCTGGCTCTGGATATGCCAGTAACCAGCCTGGCTGCCATATTTTGCACTAATTGTAGCTTCCGGGTATGGTACAAGGGCTGCCCCATGTAGAGCGCATTGCAGAAGTCCAAACGAGAGATTATCAGAGCGTGTACTACCGTTTCAAGGTGCCTCCGGTCCAGGAAGGGACGCAGCTGGCGAATCAGCCGAAGCTGATAACAGGTGCTCCTGACCGTCGCATCCACCTGAGCTGTAAGGTGGAGGGATGAATCAAGGAGCACCCCCAGGCTGCGTAACGAGTCCTTCACGGGAAGCGTGATCCCGTTCAGGACATGTGGAACCACTGCCATCCCTGGGCCGGGGGAACCTATCACGAGCACCTCCGTTTTCTCTGGATTCAGACTGAGTCGGTTTTCCCTCAGTTGCAGTTGCAGTTATACCACAAAAAAGTTGCAGTTATACCACAAAAGGAGTGAAACCATCTCTCATTTCCCTAAGTTATA
Organism: Sceloporus undulatus; assembly: GCF_019175285.1. Classification (NCBI taxonomy): domain Eukaryota; kingdom Metazoa; phylum Chordata; class Lepidosauria; order Squamata; family Phrynosomatidae; genus Sceloporus; species Sceloporus undulatus. The sequence continues at coordinate 197,830,545 of NC_056524.1, read as the reverse complement.
ATTACATCTTTGTTACTTGGGAAAGAAATTATATTTAAATTACTAATTATTGTAGCTAATTATTTCCAAGTGCTCAAAATATGCACACCTGCTATTCCTGCTGCCATTATTATTGTTGCCTGGCTCTTTCAAAGCTTAATGCTTTATTTGATGTAAAATAAGCATTCCAGGCAAAAACAAAAAAGTTGCACCCATGAAATAACTGATTTTTAAAAATGAGATTTGTTAGTAATAGCTGTAGAAGAAATAGCTTCAGAGGCCGGAGGCAACAGAGTGGTGGCAGTAGCTTTAAACAATCTTTATTCTATTCCCATAAGATTGCTCATGACTCTCCTCCAGGTTGACACCACTTTGACTGCCATGGCTCAATGCTATGGAATTCTGGGAAATGTAGTTTGTTGTGATACTAGCACTCTCTCACATGAAAAGCTCACAAAACTACAATTCTCAGAATTCCATAGCAATGAGCCATGGCAGTTAAAGAGGTGTTTCTGCAGTGTGGATGCAGCCCATGAAAGTATTAGTCAGTTTTTCTTTCTCACACATACTATTTTCTAAAAATTTCAAGCCCTCTCCATTAGATTTATGTAGAAATTTTTGCTAAGTTATTATTAAACCTCATCTCCAGAACCAAACTAATTGTTCTCCCATTGAAACCTTGAGGTATACCTTTAGAAATCTCTCTGTTTGCTTATGTTGCTCCTAAAAATGTCCTGCACATTGTTGGAACAGTAATATGAAGACTTTGGAAATACTCTAGTCTAGTTCTGATTCTCAAGGGAGAACACTTTGCTTGTCTCATGCAAATATGGTAGGAGATAATGCTTAAAAGCAAATATGTCTTTGGTACTTCTGTGTCTTCTATTTTCTGACTTCCTCAGTTTCTCTCCAATGGATGGAAGAGCAAAAGGTGAATGTTCCCTATAACACCATAATTTCTGGATAAGCATAGAAGGTCTTATCTAGTATATTTGCCTGGTGTAGGAGGGACTATTGTACCTCAACAAAGGTCTCCTAATGTCTGGCTTTTTCAAATAAATTTTAGAAGATGCATAAAAACACTGGCAGAACAAGATATTTTTGCTCCCCTGAGGGAGTCAGTCTGAATCTTCCCAACTGTTAAAAAAATCAATAATTGACATGTTGCTGCTTTTTGTGGTCAGCTCAAAACATGTATCCTGTCACCTGTCCAGAAATGTGATCATCGAGCATAATGCATGATAGTTTAATTCTTCTATGAGAAATCAATCTTGTTGTCTCAGTTTTTAAGAAACAGTACTTCTGATGCTTCTTCCCTTTCTGCACTTTCTATTGTAAAGCTGTTTCTCACATTGCAGATTTTTTACTCAAAGTCTGTATTCACCCTTTTCTCTAAATCCTACAGGGAACTTTATCTACTACGAACACCTTCTTCATCATTAACACCTCTTGTCTCCTAGTTTATGTGTTTGCCTGAGTAGTAATAGATAATATTATAGGCACTGATTTATCTGTAATAATTCTGTTGTATGTACATGATGCCAAGGGTGCTTGCCAAATCAACAACAGATTATCTTTTTTTAACATGTAAAGTGATACTTGATTGGAACAAATCAACTTCTGTATGAATGAGAATACAAGCTTTCAAGGCTGGGTTGAGCAATACAATAATAAAAAAATTACAGGGTGACTCCAAGAATGTAACTCCATATGGGGAGTTCTCCCCTTTCCCAAAGTGGAGTAATATTTACCCCATGGGCTGATGTCATCATAATGGAATTCACATTTTTCTTTATCACTTTTGCTGCAATGAACCACATATATCATCAAGGTTACTATTTTCTCTTCTGTATCATCTTCAATAGACACATTGGCTAGCATTCTGTCACTGAGTTATGCAGATGTAAGTCTAACTTACATCACTTTTTTGGGTCATTACAGAAGTCTGAATCCTCTGCTGATTGGGAAAGAACCAACTCCCCCATCCAACATTTAGATGCTGCAGCTTCCACCCCAGCATGCCCATTTACAATGGGGGTGGTGGCAGCATCTAGCTATGTTCTTACAGCTGGACTCACAGCCATGGCATCCCTTTATGGGACTTCTGAAGGATTCCTTGGAGATCCCACAGAATGCCTGTCACGGCGAGTCTAGCTATAGGAACATAACCAGTATGGCACTTAAAATTCACTGTAGGCAGGCACTAGAGCTCTTCAGCAGAGAAATCTAATTACCTTATAAAACTGCAAAAACCCCAGGATTCCATAGGATGCACCTATGGCAGTTAAAGTGGTGTCAGAGTGCTGTAAGTATGTAATAGGAAAGAGATCTTAATCTTTTGTAGCAAAAGCAACAACAAAAAAGCCATTTGAGAGCTCTGCAGCATTTCAAAATTCATTACAGCATGGCTGAAAAGGGCTACAGTCTCCAAAGGACCATGTTATAATAGCTATGGCAGGATACAGACTGTCCAAAAAGGGGGGGGGGGTATCCCACCGCCCTGGTTTGCTCCACGAGGGAGCTGCAGCGGACAAACCGTGCGGCTCCATCATGGAACAAAAAGAACCCTCAAAAAGCAGGTTCTTCTTGTGGCGCCTTTGTGATGCCGCAATGCGCCAATGGTGCACTTGCGGCATCACAAAGGCGCCGGGACGTGCGGACGCTAAGCTTCCATCACATCAAAATGGCGGCGCCCGTGTGTACTTTTTTTTACGCCCCCGTCACATGCTAGGGGCGAGGCCAACAGAACATGATGGGGGGACCGCAAAGGCCCGTATAAATCAGGCCTATGTTAGTCTTTAAGTTGCCACAATAGTCTGCCTTTTTTTTTTGACAAAAGGATCGGTTTACTAAATCAGTTTACAGTTTTATCAGTTTAGTTTTTTAAATGTGTGTGTGTGTATACAATTGTACTGTTTATTTCCTCTGCATATTGAAAATCTGTCTCCTGTTCACTATGAAGTGGAATTTCTTTGACCAGGGTGGGAAACGTGTGGTCTTCATATAGCTGTTGTTGACTTGTAGCTTCTTCTCACTATTGTCTAAGCTGGCTAGGAATACTGGGATCAACTGCAGATCAACATATTTGGAGGCCTGTACAACTCTCATCCTTGTAACAGATAGGGGCCTAAATCTGATTATTAGATCCAGTAGTAAATCAGGAATGATCAACTGAAGAGTGGGCGAGTGTGTGTGCTTTATCTCTCACAACCACATGGTGGGTTGTACCACCATTTCTGGCACAACTGGAAGTGAAGTCACATAACTTCTGGGTCTGGGTAAGAGATGAACCTTAGTGGAATGTGTGTTGGTAGGGAAGGGTCAACAGGATTCAAACCACTCTTTTTTATGGAGGTTTGACTGATTTTCCAGGGTATTGGTAGATTACAGAAACTATGGGTGGGGCGGGGCACTAAGAGCTGCAAAATGGGGCTCTAGAGGTTGAACCATTCCCCTGCAGTAAATAATTAGGAACTTGGTAAATCAAAACTTGGGTAGGTTACACTGATTCAATGGGTTTGCTTTAATTGGAACTATCAATTGGATTTGACCAAGAATTTTACAACCAAAGCAAGTATATTACAACCAAATTTGACACCAAATTATTAAAAAACCAGACCCAAGAATACAGATAGGACACCCTGAACAGAAATGGAGCAATCCATTATATTAGTAGATACTCACCAATGAATATAGACTCTATATGTCCCCAACCCTATAGATTTCCCCACTTCTCTTATCTGAAATGACTCATGTCCACCACCACACACTGCAGAAAATTGCCACCAGAACATCTTTCTTCCAGCAGTCATAGTCTTACATAAAAGTTTAAGGATAGGCTAAGTTAAGTGTTGTTACTTCATTTATCAGTAACAGGTGTTTTTAATTGTATAGATATACCTGAGTAACAAAGTACATGTGTTCTTGGGCATGACTTCTTTAACAAAAAATATGGCAACAAAGGAAGAAATAACATAGAAAGAACAGATATAGATTCCTACATGGCAAAGAAGAAGAGCAGTGTTTCAGCAAACATTTTATTTAAAAATATGTATAAGTGAAATGAAAAGATCAGGTCAGGCAAGCCTTCCATAAGAAAATAAAAGCATTCTGAACCTTCCAGAGAGCACTTGATGACTTCTTCCAAAATGGATACAAGGATGCCTTTTTCTTTGACAAGCTTCTTTTTTTATGATTTCCATTTTGGTGGAACTCTTATACATCTATTTAAAAAGTAACAACAACATACTGAGGCTAGTTGGTAAGACACACTTATCTGTTCTCCCTCCTTCTGCCTGTTTTGTTGTTCACACATACTCAGTAAAGGATTCTGGAGCAGCTGCTGTTTACTTTTCCTGTTATAGGCAGGCCCACGTAGCTAGAATAGGATCAGGTACTGCAGAATCCCCTTCTTTCCCAGTTCAGTCTTCCTTCATTACATTGTTAATTCCAGGCACACTGGTACAACTTGTTACTGAAAGTCTGTGTTTCTCCAGCCCACTTTCACAATCTTCCAAATGCTAAAAAAAAAAAAAAAAAAAAACCCTCCACTTTCCAGCTAGACAAAGGATGAACAGGAAAAGGGATCTGGGGAAGCATTAAAAGATTTTGTTCAAAAAATGTTTCACTGTGATATGTCTTTATTGCCATCTTGTAAATTAAAGCAATCTGCAAGGAGGGAAAAAAAATCACCTTCCTTTCTCCAATATGATCATAAATTCACAATAATCACATGAAGTTTCCACTCCCATTTCCCACCCATTTATTCCTAAACTGTTTTTTTGTCCTATAATTTAGGCTAGACCTATTTAAAAAGTCTTTTGAAACAGATTGTTAAAGAAACTTTTTAAAAACTTATCTAAATGAATTCCCTTTTAGTAGCTAATTTAATTTGACGGAAATGCCTATGTAGAGTATGTTACATGAATTTCTGTAAGATATATTTTATCCCAACAGTGAGGATTATCTGACTTTTAGCAGCTAATCCTCTTGAGTGGTATGTCTCAGTCCTGTGAGAAGACATGTAAGATTTTTAACATTACAAGTGTTTTAATATTATCTTTATTAATTCACACGGTGATACTTTATAATACATGCCCTCTTTTCTACACAAAGATTGGTAGTGTTTCTAATGCCTCACTTAGACATTTAGAGATTGAAACAATAATATACTATTATCATAAGTATCATCTTATACTTAACATTAAAAAAAATCTATCCCATTCTATCTCAAGCAGCTTTTCATGTCAAGCATCGGTTGCAAAAATGGATCACTATTCTTTCTATATTAGAATAGAAAATACAGTATGTAAAAGTGTGAGAGCATTGGTGTATTTATGTATTGATAGGCTTATACAGAGTAAATTTATGAATTCATATACAGTGGTACCTCGGGATACGAAATACCCAGGTTACGAAATTTTCGGGATACGAAAAAATCCCATAGGGAATTATTGTTTCGGGTTACGAATGTTTTTTCGGGTTACGAAAAAACTTTTGGTGCTTTTTTCGGCTTTTTCGCACGGAATCGCGGCTTTTCCCCATTAGCGCCTATGGCAATTCGGCTTACGAAGGCTTTTCGGGTTACGAAAGCGGCCGCGTTACGAATTAATTTCGTAACCCGAGGCACCACTGTATATATGTACAAACATAATATAAGAAATTATATTTGAATATGCACACTGTTTCACAATTGGCTTTGCCACAATATCACCATGTGCTTTCTGTGTATGAATGAAGCAATGAGTGAATGAAGCATCATTCAGCCATCTATTACTGGTTCTCTCTACAGAATCTCCTTTCCTGGCTCAGACTGGGAATTGTAATCTCACACATTTGGAGGGCACCAAGCTGTGGAGGGTAAGTATCTCTAGACCATCTTTTCCCAATCTGGTGGCCTCCATGGCTTGAATCCTGTTGGTTAGTTTAAAATAGACTCATTTAATGAATTGCTGAATGGAGAGTCAATGGTAAGTCCCATTGATTCAATGGGTCTCCTCTATTCAAAACTAGCAGCTGAATTCAGCTATATGTGTTAGACAACCATAAATCACAATTTATTCTGTTGTGTTTTGTGACAGAATGTTTAGGCAACACTTCATTGGGTGTAATGTCAGTAAAGAAAAACAGCACGCTAGCAGATATCTAATGCTTTTTCTAGTTCCTTGGTTCCTAGGTACACTATTGCTTCTGCAGCTGGTTGTGCAAGTGATTGTGCAGTCAGTTCTACAACAGATTCTGCAATCTTCTGCAAAATTGGAAACTGTGTTGGATCCTATCTACTGTACACAGTATAGAGCTGTAAAGGCAAGAAAATTGTTGCTAGCGGGATGACACCACTGAATAGGCAGCTGTGGCTCCCATGGCAGGGGACCATTGCATCTCTTCCAGATTTTAAAGGAGTCTCTCTTTTGGTGATAGGGTTCAGAACCTTGGATAGCTCTTTTGTACATACTATGCATTTTACAACCTGAATTGAGCATACCACCCTACTGACATGGGAACCACCTGTTTCTGCTGCTGTTAGATATTGGCCAAAGCAGACACAGTGGACTGACTGAGCAGCTTACAAGAGCAATGAATGTCTCACTACAGCAAGGCAGGGTTCCAGCCTGCCTAAATGAGGCTATTGTGAAGCCTTTCCCAAATCCCACCATGCAGGATAATTATAATAATTCTCAAATATCCCATTTCCATCCGGGAAGGTTGTGTAGTACATGCTGGCCTCCCAACATCAGTGGTTTCTAGATGTGTAGGCAATTATCAGGGTAGTGGCAGTAATGCTTTTAAAATAACTTTGGAGAACAATTTTGCCATATTTTTGGACCTTCGGGGCAATTTTAGCCCTGGATATTTACACACACACACACACACACACAAAATGGCAGGCATCCTGTTCAGTATTTGAGAGGTCACAAGCTAGACTTATGAACTTGTAATTTTTTCTGCTCACATTTGCCATTGTGGCACTATAGTCATGATTGTAAATGCCCCTACTTACCTTAAACCTAGGTAGCCACACCAACCAAAGGAATCTATAGTGTTGGTGAATGGTATGGCGAAGTATGTCACATCCAGCCCCCTCCTACAAGCAAGCCAAGGTGGTAAGACCTGAGTTTCTAGCCCTACCAGAATGCCTTCCTCTGTATATAGTCTAGGGGGCAGGACTGGAACCATGGCTCAAAACTAAAGAAAGAAGGCTTCTAAACAGTGTAGAAAAAATATAACAAAGAAAGCATTGTTTGATATTGCAACTGTCAGCTGTGTGGGGCAGTGGGCTCTCCTTCACTAGAGGAATCTAACCAGAATCTGTAATTCCTATGTTGCAGTAGGCACAGGATGGGCTAGGAGACCGTCAGCAGACATTGGTTTCAGGATTTCTCCGTTCAAAGGAACACAAGGAATTCCTTATTTTTGAGCACCTCTAGCTCCATATACTTCCACAGTGCAGACATCGAGTCTCTCAAGTCTCTCTTCTTTTTGAAATCTGGAACAAGCAATTTGAGAGCAGCTTGACAGAGTCTTGCTGATTCAGGGCTTCTTTTTTAAAAGGCACACATTCACTTAATGGAAATATGCTGCCACATTCTGTGTATGCTACATTGAAACAATGTGTTGTATTTTATCTGGCTCTGCAAAATGACATTGTGTCATGGCACCGCATGACATGTAACCCTATGTAATGCAACACATATTGGAGATAAATTCCCCTTTCCATTGTGGCTAAGACTAAATTACAGATAGAAACTTACCATAATGAACCACAAACTGGCAGGCCAACTGCATTTCTGTCTGACTAAATTAATATCAAGCAAGCTCAAGTGTTCTCATGTTCAATGGTTCAAGAGGGGGAAAAAGTTTAAAAGACAACTGTGGTGATTTATAGTCTCTTAAGTTTAAATTTTAGTACAACTAAACAGTATATATACATTTTCCTTATTTAAACCTGATGAGCCAGGATGGCATTATGACTGTCAGATGCCAAAGATATTGTATTGGTGTTGTTGTTGGAAGCTGTCTTCAAGATGACTTCGACTTTTAGTGACCCCATGAATGAGACACTTCTAAGCCCTTCTGTCCTCAACCACTCATATTCTGTTGTATTTTTGTATCAGCACAGTATTGACAGAAGCTACCACTAATATTAGCCTTACACTAGTAGGAGCGCTCCAGAGCAAGAGGATAAGGTCAGGGTGTGTTTAGGGCACAGTGCACCGCCTTAGGAAAAGTCCTGTCCTTCACCTAAAATTCACTTCTTCCCCCTGCAATGGGTTAATGGCATTAAGAATGTAAATCTTACTTATTTCATTCCAACATTTAAGTTGAGAAAACATTCAAATGTTTTTCCCCTGCTGGGCGAGTTTATGAGAGTCTTTGTGCATTTCCCATTGACATCTTTGGAATTTTCAGGTGTTTTAGGGGGGTGCCGGTTCATTTGTGCAAAACCCACAGGAAGCCAAATGGGGAAATGGTGGTCTTTTTACTCTCACTGAAGGACAAAAAATGTCAAAGTGGTTGACTTTTAAAAAACAAAAAACAGGCTGTCTCAACATGTGGAGACTTTTTTTTTCTGATCAAGGATGAGAAAAAAATTCATATGTTCTTGTGTTCTCTAAATGGAACCACATTACATCAGCAAAAGAGGTAGCATAAATGAAAGCGCTCTTACAAGGTCACTCTTGTGGTGCAGTACTCCCAACCTGCATTAGGCTCCTACTAACAGGCAGAAGGGAGGGAAACAGGATGAACGGGGAGACTAAGGATGTAATAAATAAGATAACTTTACAAAATTATGTGATGCAAGCCACCACAAGACAGTGAGGTTTTGATTGTGTGCCGATCTTAGAGAAAATGTGAGAAATCGTTATGATGCATTTCTGGATGCCTTGTAGTAAAAGTAGTAGTACTGGGTATTTTTATAAAACACAAAGCAAAGCAAAACAGAATATTGTGTTTTGCTTGCTCTCAGTGTACGTCTCTGTGTGCTTAGCTTCAAAAAGGAAGAAAAGACACTAATTATAGAAATTAGAGAAATTGCAGAAATCTAAACAGTGGTGCTTTGCTGTCATGCTGGATGGGAGATCCCTTGAGAGGTTTGGGGAATTCTCTAGATGTCCCTTTACCATGTTGATGTGGGGAGTCTCAGTTATAATCTCAGCAATGCTGAACTATGTTCACATCCCCAGGGAGGACTGGTACTCACAACTCTTCACCCATTACAGCTATTTCACTTCCACCGCAGTCAGAAAGAGCAAAACATTAAACAGTACAGTATATCCTCAGTAGTCAGAGGGCTAAAAGATGGCGGGCAAAATACAGTAAATACAGTAAACCAGCTGGAAGTGGAGCTGAGTATCCCAGAGGAGGACAAAACTATGTAGTTGCCTGGTTGCATTGTGAACAGTGCTCCACGCTGCAACATTGTCTTGAAGGTTCTGTTTGTTACATTTATCACATTGAAATGCACTTAATTTCCTCTACTGGTCTTTGGGATAATTATATTATCTCTAGCCTTAACTTCTTAATTGCTTCCCCTCTTCCTACTGTAATGATAGTATACTCCACTGGCTTCCTCATTGTTCTACATTCAGTTTATACTTCTTCTAACCTTTAAGTCTCCTCATGGTTTTGCCCCTTCTTATCTTTCTTTCATTGCTTTCTCTCATTCTCCTCTTCAGTCCCTCTGTTCATCAAATACTAATCTTCTTACTAAACCTCCACTCCCTTGTGCTATTTCTTGTCTGTCTGCCTTCTCTCTCTTGTGGCCCTTTATGCGTGGAAGACTCTCTCTCCCTCTTTAGATATTTGGCCGCCTTCCTCTTTGTCCTGCTTTAAGGAATTATTAAAAATTCATCTTATTCTCTCTGGTGTTTTCCTCTTGGAGATGTTCTAGTTTTTCATTCCTTTGATTCTTTTCTTATTGTTAGGTTGTTATTGTATAGGTTTCTCTTGCCTAGCAAGTGCAAAGTTTCTGTCCTTTCTTCCAAATGTCCTTTCTCACTTTATAAAATTTAGATGGTAAACCTGCAGGCAGAGCCATCTATGTTTTCTTCATATGAAAAGCCCAGTATATCTTATACACATTTATATATAAGAGATTGTCATTTCTTATAGTTCAGAAAGGCCTGTGTAATTCTGCTTGGCGTTTACTACTGGTTAGATGCCATTAAAGGATTCTGTCCTAGGAGAAAGTCAGGATATAAATTGAAGGGAGGGAGGGAGCCATACTGTGCAATCATAGCAGCTTAATACAATTTTATGTGCCATAGCTGCATTCTAGAGAATCTTGGAGCTTGTGGTTTGAATTCTGTAAAGAACATGTCTGCAGCATTAGAGCTATCTGACAAAGAAGTCTATGAACTTCATGAAACTACAGCTCCCAGGATTTCATAGAAGTTGAAGGGGTCTGAATGCTATTATTGTGCAGTGTGGATACACTGGTGGTCTCCATCCAGAGGAATCAGAACAAGAGATTTTACTCCAACTTACAGAGTTTCTACTATCCTGAGATCATTACAGTGTCATTTTCTTACCAGTAAATCAACTCAGTGTATTACAAGGAGGAACAGTAATTGCCTACAAAGTGTGCCTCCCACAGTGGTAGTAGCCCTTGACCATTTCTTCTTTGAATTGCTGAAATAAAGATAGACTTGAAATATGATCTGAAGTAATATTGCATTTTAACAAGGCTAGAGGTATCCATCTGCCATTTGTACCTTTGATCTTCAGTTATTTGGGACTGGTATTTTGCAAAGATGACATGTGCATCTCATTTAAAGACATTCCATTTGAAGTGTCTCTCCTCTGATTACCTACCTGCTTTAAGATGGACTACAAAGTCCTTTACAACATTAGGCATCTATAACATTTAACATTTATAAAATTTGGGAATCTTACATGGAAGTGCTTACTTGATGCTGTGGCCAGTTAGATTGATAAAGAAACCATATTCTTTATCCTTATTATTCTTTATTTCTTACCAACATTCTCTATGATTTGTTCATTACCTGGTACTGTATATTACAAGCAGCAATATGTATTCATTCTGAAGATGCAGTTCAGGCCAGAGAGGGACAGCAGAGCATAATAAGGACTCTTGGGGCACCTTTAAAACCATGGCTAGCTCTTTGGAAATTATCTTTGCTGTACTTACCCAATGTTACTAAAGACTACTAATAGTCATACAGAATCATAGATTCAAACCCTGGTCTCCAGAGTCATAGTCCAATGCTGAAATTGTTAAGGAAAAAGCAACATGGGATATACAGTGACAGAAATAAAACATGTATGTGAGAGTCACTATGACTAAGCAAAAGCAATTAAGAAGCCACACAGGTGTAAAAGATAATGTAATTAGCAAGTCCTAAATGCCAAGGACAAAAATGCAGAGTGGATAATTGAAAGCACCTGAGAATTGTTAAGTGGACAAGGTGAAATGATGAAATCATTAATTGTGGGATGAACCAAGAGAACCAATGAGAATGGTTGTACACGCCCACTGGGTGGAAACTGACAAGAGTGGGTGGTGTTTTCCAATGGCTATAATAATTGTTATGAATCCCAATGTATTTTGTGGGTAGTTGTGGAGTAGTGTGGATAGTAGAATAAAGTAGATCTTTTATATAAGACTACTGAGTTGTCTGGTGTCTTGGGTGAAGATACAAGAGCCAGCTGGATCCTGGAGAAGTGTGAAGACTTCTGTGGAAGCAAGAGTGAGAAGGCTTGGAGGGTTTGTCAGGGTCTTCAGCCTATTCTCTGTAACTCTGCTGCTTTAGAGCAAAGCTTTAACCACTGGCCAAAACTGGTCAGCGCCGGTGCATAACAAGGTGGTGAGTTAGAGCCAGAGGTGAAGAGCTACAACTCTCATCATCCCTGAAAGAAATTACTACACCACATTGGCTTCATATACCTTTTTCTTTTCATTTCTGCCTGGAGTTTGCTGTGGAGCCATGTTGGTTTTTTTCAGATGTTTTCCATTTTATTTCTTCCATGGAACTGTTTATGATTGTACATTTTGGACCTCATTCTTCAAGAACTCCCACTCTTGCTAGGCGTCTTTTTTTGGTTTGCATGTCTAGGCATAAGATTCCACCCAGTAATTCTCTGAATTGGTTACAATCAGTTTTCCTGAAATCCAAGGTCCATGTTTGCCCTGTGCCATAATTGTGAATTCTAGCATCACATAGTCACTTCCTCCTAAAGTACCAATTACTTTGATTCCAGTGACCAACCCTCCCTATTGGTTAGGATCAAGTCCAGAATTTCCAATCCCTTGTTCCTGCTTTTTTAAATAAATAAATGAATGAATAAGTTTTAGCTTACTTGCTAATTAGCTTACTTGCTGTCCACTGCTATGGTCTTTGGAATAGCGGTATATAAATATAACAAATTATTATTATTATTACATTAGAAGGAAGGAATTAACTAATATGTTCAATTTTAAAGTGTGTTAAAGGCCTTCACTAAAGGAAGCTGACAAATCTCATCCATGATTTCTCTCCTCTTTGGAGGGGTGGTGTCTTTAATTCACATGGATTTCAAGTGTTTCCTCAACTATCTGAAGCCCTCCAGATTTCATAAATATTGGGAAATATCTGGTTCCCATAATATGGGCCCATAATGGGAGGGGAACTTCTAATCCCACAAGCTGTAAAATAATTCAACCCATTGTGCCTACTCCTGAGTAAGTAGTTTGAGTCTTCTGACCTAAACATTGTAATTACACAATGAATTTGTCAGGCTGTGTGTGTGTGTGAAGGAAATGTAAAATTTGTTGGCTCTTTAGTCTGGTCTCTCATTTAATTAATTAACAATTAATTAATTAATTAATTAATTTTGAAATTAAGTTAATGTTGAAATATCAGTTTAATTAGGTTAAATGAACAAATGTAATTAAGATGCCCGTTTTCACTAGAAAAAAATTAATTTAATCTATAACCTAATTTTATTTAGTTAATTATTTTAAATATATGTCCACTCGTCAAGTGAGTGGACAATGAGTTGTAATTTCCCTTTGAGGTGTGTGGGGTGGGAAGGGACTGCAGAAATATGGAAGAATCAATTCCAGCAGTGGCATCCATTGGATACAACTCTGAAAGATCTCAATGACCACCAAGGTTAGGCAATTGATAATAACCATCTTGACCAGCACTGAACAGAAGCCAAAAAACACAATGAGGATAAAAAGTCACCTGGTTTCCACAGATCAAGGAGAGCATCAATATATTCTGATTTATCTGCACTCAAGTTGTAACCATGGCACAGAGAATTAAACTATGTATCATCAAAAATGCGTTCTTCTCTCCCCTATTCCCACAAGAGTGTTGCTTTGGAGAATTCTTTAAATAAAGATTAATGTGCATTGTCCCCACTGTTCATTTGTTCTGTTGTGAGAGGTAATTTAATTATTGTGTAAATAATTAAATAGCATAATTAATTATATAGCTTGAGGAAGCTTTTAAGCAGGCTTGTTCTTGTGATGGCTTGTCGGCCTGGTATTACTTCAGTTGACACATGGAACTTTCTAATATGCTTCTCTCACTTACATTACCCATATAAATTTGTTAATAATAAATCTTATGGATGCTCATTTTAAGTTATCAACAGCTATTATCATTTTTTGAAATTTAAGATACCTGAAAGTCCCAGTAAAGGATGACCTACTAAAACTAGTTGTTCTATTTAATAGTATATTCAGACTACTGCTATGCAAGGTTCCCAATTCACTTTGGAACCTGATTTAAGTTTGGAGCCCTGGTGGCGCAGTGGTTAAATGCCTGTACTGCAGCCACTCACTCAAAACCATAAGGTTGCGAGTTCAAGACAAGCAAAAGGGCTCAAGCTAAAATGAGTACCCAGATTGTTGGGAGCAATTAGTTTACACTGCTTTGGCGGTATGAAGCAGTATATAATTGAAGCTTGTTTGTTTGTTTAGTGATTTGGCTCTTGATTTGATTCAGAATAAATGAGACTCAATCCAAATCAGAACTGGAAATCTGAATATCCCAATAATTGAACTGAGTTTTCCAATAACCTACAATAGGACTTTTCAATACTTTTACACAAGTGCAGGAAATTTCAAGACATGGTAGCTTGCTACCTGTTTTGTTACCTACAAGTAGTTCCAATGATTTTGTGAAATCTATGTTTATATTTTTTAGAAAATAAAGTACATTTTTAAAGCATCCACTGTCAGATGGGAGCTCAGTCCTGCCAATTCACTTGCTTTCTGTACTCTGTTGTCTGTGATATATGCTTGCTGCTTGTGCAGAAAGAAACTAATGATATAGTACACAGAGAGAGAGAGAGTAGAGAGAGGGGGAAAATAAAGAGAGAGAAAAGTAAGATCTCCTTTTAAGGTAGGCACAGTCTCCCCTAGTATTTGAGGCACAATTCTAGTGTCCTTTGAACTTCTTCTCAACTTACATCTCCAAGGTTTAGAGTTCAAGTACCGCTGAACTAAAGAATGCAACTGAAGACAAGAAGTAATGATGAAAATATATTTCTTTGGTAAAGTAATGTACTGAGAGGCAGAGCATGGTGGGCACTGGGTGGGTCAACAGACAGAGACCTGCTGTTCCTTTCTAGCTAAATCTGTAAAAACAGAATAAACCTGCAGAACAGACATTAATATAAATAGTTCACTGAGCTCACTCCTTGCCTGCACAGTGATTGGAAAGCATTGGTAAGATTCTTGCACTAGATTTGAAACTAGATCTGTCACTGTGCAAAGTTCAGCTGTCCATTTCTCCATTCCCCATTACACCATCAAGGAGTTTCCTTTATACAGTGTAGTTGGGAGACACACTGTCTGGCTTGATCTGAATAAGTCAGATTACTTTGAATTACAGTGCACTCGCTTCATATGCGGGCACAATATATATGGCTTTCAGCATACGTTGAAAGCTGTGCGAGAAGAAGTGGTGCCATGTACTGGAAAGAGTAATGGTGTGCGCACCCATGGCATGTGCACTGCCATGCCCACTGCGAGCATAAGCCCCATTACTTTTAATGGGGCTTGAGCATACACGGAATTACCAATACCATGTTTCAAAGTTCCCATACTGCTGAGTGTTCCCACCAAAGATACTCAATAGGAGAGAATTCACTACAATAGTAGTGCACCACCCAGTAGGAACTTGAGAGTGTGCTTTCTTTACATTAAGTAATGACATACACATTGGTAAATTTTGTATCCTTCAGCATTCCTAGGGCTTTCTCAATAGCTGAACCCAGACCATAAAGGGAGGTTGATCTGGTCCTCCCATTTGTTCTCCTTTTGCTAATAGATGAAGACCCCCCCCCCAAAAAAAACCCTCCACACCTCCCATTTCAGAGGGCTTCTATAAAGAAGAAGTTTATTCTTCTAGGTGCTGTGAATTATTTTTTTAAAAGGTCTGGATCCTGCATAGCTTCAGCATAGTGTAAATATCCATCAGTAGAGTTACATTACACAACCCCTGTATTGAACACATTGAATATATGAATATTTCACAACCCCTGTATTGAATAGAGAAATATATGTGAACCAGTGGTCATTACACATAGCTGACAACTCATATTACTACAATGCACAAAGGTAATGCACTGAGGAGATGCACATTCCCATTCTACTCTGTGTACTTTAATGTGCTACCACACATGCAGTAATCCCACACATATATCTTCACATATACTACAATCACCTGTAAATGACCATTAAACACTGTTAAAAAAATCACTCACATCCATTGTGCAACTTATAACTAAGTATTCCACTAAGAGGATGCAGACAATGTATGGTTAATGGGTTCTTTTCATTAATATGATTTGTCTTTTAAACCTCTATTTAATTTATTCATGTTATAATTGCATGCTATGAATCTATGTTGGGTAGGGGAAAGGTGGAGTACAGATCAAATACATACATACATACTACTTGTAACTGATAAAGTTGCATAAGAAGTCCAGACACACTTCCTGACCATAGACAGGTGACGTATCTCTACTCATCCTCCAATTTGTTTATAATCATATAGATCTACAGTGGACCCTTGCTTTATGTGGGGGATCCATTTCAGATCTCCCCCCCCCCTGCGTAAAGCAAATTCCATGCATGCTCAAGCTGAATGAGGCACTCTTCCGTATGCAGCGTGGAGCACATGCCATTCATCTAAATGGGGCTTCCTGTCCACATGACCTCAAGTCCACATATTGGAAGTTCGCGTATGGGGCAGGCTGACTGTAATTCTAATAACTGAAAATTGTTTTACTGTGAATGTTTGAACCAGGGGTCTTGTATTCTAAATTTATATGACAACTACAAAAATCCAAAAAAATAAAATACTTTTAAAAAAATTCCCACAGGTAGTGTTATCATTCTGTGCTTTTACATATTGCTGTAGTTAACATAGTCAGCCACTGTTTATCATCCTAACCTATGAAATAAGTATATGTAACACTGAGACTTATTGCATTTAAAAATCATTTGAATTGGTTGTTTAGTTTTGGTAATATAATTTGACATCTAAACATAAGCTAGGAGAGATCTCACACAAACACTTTGATAATATGATTCATTGTCAAATGTTTGTTTTGCCTATCTGGTACTCATTAATTAATTCTTTTTAATATAGCTTGGATTTACTGATTTGGAAAAAGAGAATTATTTTCATTGATGTTGCTAAAATAGCCAGGTGGTTTGAATTCTACCAACGAGATGTTCTAATCTAGCACATTTGTGTAGCCCTAATCAAATCTCTGCTAACAGATGTGGAGCGCCCAGTAGTGAAGCAACTGTTTGTGTCTATATGATAATTAAATTACATCAATAAAGAGAAGAAGTGAACAATGATGTGTGTATTTTTTGAAAAAAAGGTTATCATTTATCCTATTCTGAACCATCTTTATTTAAATAGTAAAAAGGATAAAACTTGTCCATTTATTTTTTAAAAAATGAAAACTGATTTCCAGATATTTATTATAGTACTTGTGAGGCTGCCTCTACACTATAGAAATAATGCAGTTTGAGGAGCCCTACTGTAAAAAAAAAAGGTAACAACTTGGCATCTTTATCTAATTTATTTCTGTGCATTATAGATCTAGATGCTCACCAAGGCTAGTAACACACCGCAAAAATAAAGCAGTTTGACACCATTTTAACTCTCATGGCTTCATCCACTGGAATCTTGGGATTTGTAGATTGTGGAGGTATTCAGGTTGGTCTTCAAGAGAGCTCTGGTGCTTCACTGAACTACAAGTCCCAGGATTCCACAGGATGGCACCATAACAGATCAAGTGATGTCAGACTGCTTTATTACTGCAGTGTGGATACATCCACAGTTATTCCAGAAAGGTTTGTTTCAGAATGAATAGAATTGCAGAGGGAAACTTCAGCTGCATCAGCTAACAATTCAACATAGCAAAGGAGTTCTCCTTTTTCAGCAGCTGTTATAACAGGGGTGAGGGAAATTGCTGAACTGCAGCCCTAGCATTCCTCATGACTGACAGCACAAGTTATAGCTGATGGGAACTGCAGTTGACAACATCTGGAGAGCTACACTTTGCTCATGCTGACATAACTATTCAATGGGTTGAACCCAGACATTGCCATGTGTCAGGAGTGGGAATCTACCAGGGGCTGGGAGGCCACACTGACCTTTCATGGAACCTTAGAGGGCAACATTTCACCCATTGTATTTTTAGTTCTTCAAATTTGCCCCCAAATATTCCCAGAGAATGTAATTGGGCAGTTTTTCCATTTTAGCCTCAAAAGGGGGCTATCTTGGGCCCACAATAGCTGTGAGGAAGGCCCTGAAATATAGCAAAGTTCCATTCTCATGTGTTCACTTTTCCCCTGAAATATGAAGAGGATGTTGTGGGCAGACTGTGGGAGCTTCAAAATGGCCTGGAGGGGGCATGCAGCACAGAGGCTGCACATTTTTCATCCCTGCCATGCAAAGAGATCTTTGAGACTTAAGCTAATAAGTCCCATTGATTTTACTGGAATTCTTCTAAGTCTAAATTCAACCCAATATTTTACAGATATACCTGGAAAAGTTACCAATTTTTACATCCAATTTTTACTACCAGCTTTTTAGTTCCATTGAATAAATGAAGCTTACCCTAACTCTTTCCTTACAAATTTCCCATTGATCCAGTGGGTCTAATCCATTTGGGACTAATAATGGGATTTGGGGTTTTGACTCCAGCTCCTAGCATTCTGGGATTCTGGGAGCTGTAATCTAAAGGGAAGCATTGTCAAGGTCTGGTTTGGAGATCCGGCATCAGCAGCAGCCTGATAGTTATCCTGGAGTGAGCCAGGCTGCAGCTGCACTCCAGCCCCAATTTAGCCATGTTTTTGCTCCAAACACTGGAACAATTCTGAGTGTGTGCACTTTACTCTGTGCTCCTGACCTTGCTGGAGGCTAGGTAATGTCACCAGCTGCATATGTAACGTGGTCACTGGTAATGAAAGGTGAACCGGCATCCTTTCGCCTAGGGATGCAACCCCTTTTAACATAACTAAGATTCCTGCAGGTGTGGTGGCTTTTATTTGTGTGTTTTACTTTGTTTGTTTATTTGTCTGACTAATCAAGCCATAGTCATCTTCCGATCTACCAGTCTGAAAAATATTGGCTATTCAGGATCTAGATTGTTTCCAGTCTTCAGATGTAACTGATACCAATGTAAAGAGAGAGAGGGGAAAATGTTGCCAAAAAAATTAACAGCTGGATTAGTTTTTTCAGGCGATGAGAATGTGCCTGTATCCACACTTTATCGAAAGGAAGCTGAGATGACAAAGAAAAAGAAATCATTGAGCTAATCAGATAGTTTAATATTTCTTGTTGATCTTAGGCTAGTGTGCAAAGGTGACAAACAGTTGTTGTTGTTGTTGTTGTTAAATGAAGACTATTTTACTGATCTGATCCATATATAATTTGGATTAGCTAATGGGATCATTTTAGCACATAGGATACAGTTTGAATATTGTTTATGTGAAATTCTGAACTCCAAAATATTCCAGTATCCAAAATTGTCCACATCAGTGGCTGAGATAGTAGCACTTTTGCTTTCTGATGATTCGGCATACACAAACTTTGTTTAATGCACAATATTATTAAAAATATGATATATAAAATTGCCTTCAGGCTATGTGTATAAGGCATATATGAAACATAAATGAATTTCATGTTTAGACTTGGGTCCTATCTCCAAGATACCTCATTATGTATATGCAAATATTCCAAAATCCAAAACACTTCTGATCCCAAGTATTTCAGATAAGGGATATTCAACTTGTATTTCTTAGCTGCAGTACTAAGCATATCCCCACAGACTGAATTTACTGAAGCTTGTTGATAGATCAATCCCACGCATATTGAGAAGGAAGCCACATCAGTCCCAAATGTGTATAGCTGTGTTTGACAACTGTGGCCCTCTAGAAATTTTTGGACTGCATCTCCCATGATCCCTTCCCATTGGCTATGCTAGCTAGAGTTGATATGAGTTGTAGGCCAAAAACTTCTGGAGTACCAAAGTGTTCCCACTCCCTGCTATGTAAGTTTGCATCCTTAAGCTTTGTTCTTGTAACTGAGATGAAGCAACATCAAAGTTAGGGGGACTGATTTTGGAATAAACATTCACTGTAAGAAAATTCCATGGTTGGGACAGAATGAAAAAAGACCCTCTTCTTTCCTGCCTCATTTTAAAAAGACTTTGTAGAATCTTTGATCTTCTTGTGATTTATAGATATGCTTAGATTAACAGTTTTGTTCATTCTGTCAGATTAGTCCATGAGATCATATATATGGGCACAACTGCAGGAGGAATGGCTATTAGGAACTATGCTGTATCAGATAGAAAGGGAGTCAATAATTCTGCTTTTCACTTGTCCTGTGGCACAGGAGCCCTTTGTGCAAGACACCTTAGTCGTTATCTTAGAAATTTAGGAGACAGAAACAGCATTAAATGTACAGGGCTAGCTGTGTTGGCCATTTAACAAATACAAACAAAAATCCCTCAGTTATATCTTTATTGGCCAACGAAAAAGCACAATGTACTTGTTGCAGTCTTTCAAAGATCCATGGGGCAAGATAAAAGATTCATCAGGCAAGATATTAAAACCAAACAGGAGAAAGAAAACAACAACAATTGGAGATATTAGTCAGATGCCTGCATATTGTTTCAGTCCTTAGTAAAGTTGTTATGCTGGGGAGGACAACTTGCCTGATGAAGAAGCCCATAGAGCTTTGAAAGCTTGCAACAAGTACATTGTGCATTTCAGCTGGCTAATAAAGGGTTCACTGATGGATTTTTGTTTGCATATCAATAAATGTGTGAGAGTTTAATGCATATAATAGATTCGGGATCAAATAACCTCTCCAGGAGAAAGATTCATTAGAAAATATTCCAGATCTAGGTGCCACAGCTGCTTTTTTTTCAAAATGACTGGCGTGTTACAGACCACCCCTTTGGGGCAGCCTGTAACCGGCCCTTTCCCTGCTGTATTGGAGCCTCAGCTGCCACAATGGCAGCCTCTGAGGCCCCGATCCGCTGCTTTCCAGGCCGCTTCCCCATGGCCTGGAAAGGGGTGTCCTTGGGGCTTCATGCCCCAAGGACACCGGATGGCAGCGGGGAGGAGGAGAAAGGGGCCGCTCCCTTGCGTCCCTGGCGCAGCTGTCTAAAGGCTGTGCCAGCAACACAAACCACTTTAGGCGCCCTCTTGTGGTGCGACGATGTCACAACCACGCCGTCTCATTTGGAGGCGGCGCGGTGGTGACATAGTCATGGCAGTGCCCATCTGTATAGGGCGCCACCATTTTGTACGGACTGGGTCCGTACTAGAGTTAGGGGCATCAAGAAGTGACGCCCCTTTCTAACCCTAGTACGCGCTCATAGCGTACTAGGGTGCCCGTTTGTAACAGGCCAAAGTGTTCTGTTTAAACATGCTTTTCAAAAGGCAAGTATTTATTGGAGCCTTCTCTATCTCTCACAAATCCTCAACCAGCATGATTACAATCCAGCTCACAGGATGGTTAAAATCCAACTTGTGTGAGTTGCAATTTCATTTACAGTGGTGGGGGCACTGAGAGAGTCTTTTTTATTCTACACAGGGTTTGAGGAATGGTTGGAGAGGTAAAATCCCTGAAGCCTGGACCTCTGGAGGGCCTGGACTCTGTAGACATGGACATAAAAAACCAAACCAAAAAACAAACAAACAAACAAACAAACAAAAAACCAGTCCATTACCAAATAAACATTGATATCTCAATGTCTTTTGCTAAATCTCAGAATATCCAGATCATATGTTCAAACCATATGTACTCAGGCTTTCAAGCAACTCATGGATTTAAGAAAAGGTTTCTTCCAAGATACTCTTTCATCACATACATTCTTTTTGCTCTTACTCATCCCAAGCCATCTCTTAATTTTTTAAAAAAATCTTTTGCTAAGAACAAAGTTCTTGAGTTTGAACTCTTTGATCAAGAAGATATTCTCTCTCTTGCAATGTGCTTGCAACTTAATAATGCTTTGTTTTGCTGCAAGTTTTGCAACTCCATTACCTCACACTTTTGCATAGCACAGGGCAAGGAGGGGGGAGGTGCTCCAGCCCTATCACCCCCTTTCTTGTAAACCCTCATCTTCTAAAGTTACCAAAAAGTGAGTTGCTTTAAAGTGGAAACAGTCCCAAGTTTGTAAATATGCTGTGGTTGGGGGAAAAAAGAGAGAGTTAAAAATACAGTCAAAGGGATTTACTTTCCTCACTTCTTCCTGTGAATTGTGACCTTTGCTTTTTTCAACTTCCTCAATTTTGTTTCAGTAAATTGTCCTGGAATGGCAAAACACCTGCTTTGAGGACTTGAGAAATTGACTTTTCCTGCAAATTACCCTGATCAGTGACCTTGTCTGACTATTAAAGGGGTTTGGAGGAGCAGAGTAGCTTTATGTGTGGCCATATTCCAGCCTCCCTTTGCTATTTAGCCCTTTGAAGTTTACTTATCTCTCTAATGTATAGTTCCAAGTGTGGAAAAAAAATGCCACAAGGCAGTTATCATCTAGAGAAAATGCTGATAGTAAGACATAGTGGGGGCATGCCAAAAGGTGCATCATGAAGTTGCAATTTTCCAATCACTACATTTTAAAGGGAAAACTGAAATATTTATGAATTAATTAAATCTATCATTAAAATATTTCATAGTTTGATCTTTACTAGAAGGATACAATAAAAAAAGTGTGTTTCATTTCTCAAAGAGCTTTGTTTAAAGCTTTATATATTCTATGCCTTCACACATTCTGTGTGAGTCAGAGGTTATACCATCATAAGGAAAATCATACATTTGGTCAGCAATTTTGATTCTATTTTTTAAAGTTTTTTTTTTTAAGGAAGCCAGTTTTATATTATGTATTCCCTCCATCTAACAGGTGGTAATCCTCAACATTGTCCCAAGGGCAAGCTGTCTGAATACAGAGCAATTCCCATTATCCTAAAGATCCTACAGATTGCTCCATGGCAAAGTACTGCAGCTACTTTAAGGCCAGATGACATGAGAACCTTGTCAAATATCAAAGGGGAACCTGTTGTAAATGTAAACATATATGAAGCACTACACTTCATTCTGACAAGCTTTTAAGATTCAATGGCAGATTTTAGTCAAGAAAAAGATAATTAGTTCAGAAGTGACAATACGGAAAGAATGTTTGAAGTTGGGTATGAATTTTTGCATGAGTAATTCCACGTTTATTTTTCACAGCTGTTCTGACCACTCTGGCATGTAGCAGCTTTGGAATTTAGTTTTAGCCAAGATTCTGACAGAAATTCAACAGTCTAGGGTAGAAGTAGTAACCAAAATTAGGGCTTTTTGTTTTCAATTTGTATTTCCCTTTTTACTGTTATAGTCAAACCTGAAAATGCTACCTTGTCATCTGATCTTCAAATACTTTCTGTGGACAGGCCCTGTTTCCATGGCCCAAATAAAGCGGCCTCCCCTTGTCTTCTTGGCATGGATCAAGGGGTCTGGACCATGTGTAGACCATTCAGTGCCAAACCCATGGTATACCCCTTTTACAATAGATTTTTAAAAGTCACTAGTTGCCTCAGATCTTCCCAAAAGGTACACTTCCAAAACTGAGATAGCTGTTTAAAACTTATCCCCCTGTACCACCTGGTGCAGGTGTGGTGGCAGTGAGTTGCTCATGTTGAAGTAAAAATGTGGCATGCAGCTATGTGACCGGGTGCCTCATTCTGACCTCAAAGAAAGTGACTCTGTGAGTGAGCCAGGTAGCACAGAGGGACACACATGTGAACAGCCACCCAGCTTTGGAAAGGAGGGCTTCAGGTAATGGGGGGGGGGCTGGAACAGCTTTGGGGCCAGGAGTATCCTGGCCTGTGCATAGACCATCAAACATTTCCAAGCTGAATAGAGCCATGCTAGATGCCTCTGTCTCATTTATTGAACAGAGAACAGGATTCTTTCCTCCCAATGATAGATTATCCTTAGGCAGAGGGTCGTGAAGAAACATTGGGAAAGGAGTTGAGTTTATGGAGGGAATAATGGGGAGGGAAGGAAACATTGGGAGTTAAGCACATCTCATACAGGAATAAATAGAGGTAGCATATTGCAGGCATGTTAGGATGCAAGAGCAGAAATAACCATTACGAGGCATGAAATCCAAAAAAGACAATAGCCCCATATTTACTTCAACTAATGGTCCATCTGGAGAAGGCCTTTGTTTTGAAAGAGAGGACCAAGCTGCTTAGCCAATGGCAGAGTGTGAAAAAGTAACAGGAAAACAGTCCTCTTGATTAGGCTGGAGGACTACAGCAAGCCCTTGGTATCCGCTGGGTTTTGGTTCCAGGACCCCCCACGGATACAAAAATCTGTGGATATTCAAGTCCCATTTAAATACATTGGCATAGTAAAATGGCATCCCTTATATAAAATGGCTTTTTGGAATTTTTTTAAAAAATTCTATGTTGTGAATGGTTGAATCTGTGGATACAGAGGGCTGATGATTCTGTCAAAAAGTGAAACTATTTCATATATCCCAAATAAAAATTCATTGGCCAGGCAAATCAAGCAAGAGGGACCCCAAGCTTACCACTTTCTGAAGTAGAGGAAAGTGGTACACCTTTACCCATGCAAGTCTAAAACTGTTTAAGTGCATCCTTGGTTTTTAGCAGCAATTGCACTTCAAAAAAGGATGGGGGTTGGAGGGAGGGGTATAATTTTGCGTTCTTATTTATTATTTATTTATTATTTATTCTTATATACCGCTATTCCTTATTCAAGATCATAGCGGTGTACATGTTAAAAAACATCATTAAAACAGTAGAAAACAGTATTAAAACATCAAATCGATATCTAAAACCACATAATAAAATATCAGTGCTCCCAATATTCCAAATCAATAAAACAATAATAAAACAGACACCAAACTCATTGGGGGAAAGCTTGGTGGAAGAGGAAAGTTTTTATCATCCTCTTAAATCCTTCAAGGGAGGTGACTGTGCGGAGCTCGTCGGGCAGGGTATTCCATAATCTAGTGTAGGGGTAGGCAATCTTTTTGAGCCGGGGGCCGGGTTGCTGTCCCTCAGACAACTGGGGGGCCGAAGCCAAAAAATAAAGAATTAAATAATTTTTTAAAAAATGTAAATAAATAAATAAACTGGGACAAATGTAGGACAACATTTTCAAATGGTGGACACTTTTTTTTAAAAAGTGGAGGACACGCAAAAAAATTTGCTGATTTTTTAAAAAAATGTTAATATAAATGCATGTTTCTGAGGCATCTATAGACAATTGCCCCCCTTGCCCCTGCGCATGAGAGGCCAAAGGCCCCGGTGGCAATCGGCGGCAGGACCAGGCTGGGGCCGGTCCCAAGGCCTCACTGGGCCGCATCCGGCCTGTGGGCCACAGGTTGCCTACCCCTGATCTAGGGGCTGAGGTAGAAAATGCCCTCTGGGTTAAAATAAAAAAAAATAAACTTTTTATTTGTATCCCGCTCCTTCCCAAGATCAGGGCGGCTTACAGCAATAATAAAACAATTCATACAATACAATAATAAAATCAAAAATTACATATACATTATACAAAAAATTAAACAGACTAAAAGCCCCCATTAGCCCATCCTCTTTGCCACAGGAGAGGAGGGAGGCCCACAGGATTTTAAGCGGGGAATGCCTGCTGGAATAGAAAGGTCTTTAGATCCTTTCTGAATTGGGCCAGGGAGGTAGCCGAGCGGAGCTCAGTGGGCAGCGTGTTCCAAAGGGCCGGGGCGGCGATGGAGAATGTCCTCCTCGTGGTGGAGGTGAGCCTGGCCCCAGGCACCTTCAGTAATTGCTGCCCAGATGTTCTGAGGGTGCGGGATGGAATATATGGGGAGAGGCGGTCCTTCAGGTATCCTGGGCCCAAGCCATTTAGGGCTTTATAGGTGATCACCAACGCCTTATATTGGGCCCGGAAGCGAATAGGCAGCCAGTGAAGATCTTTCAACACCGGTGTTATATGGCTGGCCCTGGAGATGCCAGTGACCAACCTGGCTGCCATATTCTGCACCATTTGTAGCTTCCGGGTTTGGTATAAGGGTTGCCCCATGTAGAGTACGTTGCAGAAATCCAATCTCGAGGTTACCAGAGCGTGTACTACAGTTTCAAGGCCTCTCTGGGCCAGGTATGGGCGCAGCTGGCGAATAAGCCGAAGCTGATAACAGGTGCTCTTGACCGTCGCATTCACCTGAGCAGTCAGGTGAAGCGACGAGTCAAGAAGCACCCCCAGACTGCGCACGGAGTCCTTCACAGGGAGCGTGACCCCATTCAGGACAGGTGGAACCACCGCCATTCCTGGACCAGGGGAACCTATCACAAGTACCTCCGTTTTCTCTAGATTCAGCTTGAGTCGGTTTTCCCTCATCCAGCCCATTACTGACTCTAGACAGGCCACGAGAGGAGAGATGCCGTCCTCAGTCACTGCATCAGTCGGAGACATAGAGAAAATGATTTGGGTGTCATCAGCGTACTGATAACCCCGCTCCCCATGTCTCCGGATGATCTTTCCCAGCGGTTTCATGTAAATGTTAAATAGCATGGGAGACAGAATGGCTCCTTGAGGGACCCCAGTTGTCAGGGCCCGCTCATCGGAGCACACGTCTCCCAGCTGCACCATCTGGGACCTCCCGGAGAGGTAGGACCGGAACCACTGGAGCGCAGTGCCCTCAATTCCCACCTCTGCCAGGCGCCCCAGAAGGATACCATGATCGATGGTATCAAAAGCCGCTGAGATGTCCAAGAGCACCAGCAGGGACACGCTTCCCCTATCGATGCCCAGACGGAGATCATCGACCAAGGCGACCATGGCCATCTCAATCCCGTAACCCGCCCGGAAGCCAGTTTGAAATGGGTCTAGATAATCCGTTTCATCCAAGACTGCCTGAAGCTGGATTGCAACCGCTATAATGTGCACCCGGAATAGACAAAAGATGTTTCCCGCCCGACCTGAGAGTGCAGGGCGGATTATACGGGGAGAGGCGGTCCTCCAAGTAGCCTGGGCCCAAACCATTTAGGGCTTTAGAGGTGATAACCAACACCTTGTATTGAGCTCGGTAGCGAATGGGCAGCCAATGGAGGTCTTTCAACACAGGTGTTATATGACTGGCCCTGGGGAAATCCAGTGACCAGTCTAGCAGCCATATTCTGCACCAGTTGTAGCTTCCGAGTTTGGTACAAGGGTTGCCCCATGTAGAGCGCGTTACAGAAATCCAAACGAGAGGTTACCAGAGCATGTACCACGGTTTCAAGGTCAGCCCAGCCCAGGTAGGGACGCAGCTGGCTTATCAGCCGAAGCTCTTCATGCTTTATCAACTCATCACAAGCAAGAACATACTGCAAGAATGATCGAAGATTTTGTTTTACTTTCTCAGATTGTCATGGGAAAGGCCCAACATATCTTTACATCCATTCTCCTTCTCAACACTGGTGTTCAAGCTGTGTTTGTCCTTTTTCTGTAATGCCAATGTACACTGAAAAAGTGGGTTGGCCTAATGCAGGCTCATATTGTTATAAACCATGTATAATTTGATTGAAGCTCTAATGTGCTTGCTGTAAAAATTAGCACCCAACGCCACATTTTATTGTACATCCATTCAATTAAAACGCACATCACATCTTGAATCTGTTAACTTTCAGATAAGTGCCATTAGACCAAAAATATGCTTTAAGTAGTGTTTACACATTTATTTACAAAAGACAATTATTTAAACAAAGGCACATTCTCAGCTAATTGATATGAAGATATGAGAAAAATGCAATTAATCATCATTAGTGTATGCAGCTTTTTAAGAAATTCATTTATGGTATGCAGCTGTGGGAATAACAGACTGTGACACCACTGAAGGCTGTTGCTAACAGAAGATTGTGCTCCTTCAGAACTGAAAATATCAGCCAACACCCTAGCTCTGTGTGGTTTTAACTATTTGTAGGTCACAGTGATTCCTGGGATCAGTGAAGGATAAAATGTCTTCATGATCTGGAGATAAGAGGACATTCCAGATGTTCCATTTGTTTGCAATGGATGTGTGCATAGGGGAACATGTGAAGGTCAGGAGAAAATGTAACCCCTTAGAGACCTTGATCAGGAATGCAGCTTTTTATTGCTTGTGTGTAGAGTTTCATATATGAACTTAGAAAAGTTAGTTTGAGGAGGATCAAACCCCCCAGACTATTCACCCACTGCAGCCAAAAGATGCATGTCATGCTGGGAGTTGCAGTCCCAAAAGGTAATACCTTCACATTCTGGCTCATAGGAACATAGACCAAGAGCGGAACAAAAAGAGGCAATCTAGATGTTGCTGAACTAGAATTCTGATCTATAGTCATTTTGGACATTCAAATAAACCCATGTAGGTCAGTTGAACACATGTATCCTGTTCTATAGTTATTCACTCAAACCAGGGACGTAGCCAGGGGGGGGTTCTTGGGGTCCGGACCCCCCCTTCCATTAGAAAAATGAATGGTGTGTGCTGCTGCGCCGCTGTGCCCAGCCCCATTATAATGGTGGCACTTAGTCTGGACCCCCCCTTCCTAAAATCCTGGCTATGTCCCTGCTCAAACTAACCTGGAGAAGACCATGTGAGTAAAACCATAGCTTACATCTGATCAATTAATCCCAACCAGAATGAGTCTGTTGATTGAACTGCTGTATGGTGAATGAACATATAGGCAAACCCCACTGATTCAGTGGGTCTACTCTAGCTGGGACTAACAATAGGATTTTGGCCTACATGCACATTTGCAGAATACACACAAATATCTCCATTTTGAAAATTATGCATAGAAAAAAATGTCATTTTGAATAGGGAAGAAAAGATTATAGGAATAAAATTATAGGCAGAATTCTGGATTCTGCATCCACAGATTCAACAATCCATGGCTCGATAATCTTCAAGAGAAATTCCAAAAAGCAAACCTTTATTTTGCCATTTTGTACAAGGGACACCATTTTATTATGACATTTTATTTAATGGGATTTAAGCATCCACTGATATTGGCATCCAAGGGTGGGGCTGAATCAAACCCCAAGAGTCTATTGTATAAATATAAACAGTATAAAAAAATAAAATTTGCACAGTTTACAAAACATGGCTGTTTAACAGTAATGTAGTGTTACCTGTAGTAGAGATGTAGGAATATGTGTCCTAGCATATTAATATTTAAGTCCACCCATCTCCCTCTTTTGAAGAATGCTGTTTTCCTCCTCCCACACTGATCTGGCCTTTAGTCATTTATTTCACGGCATGCTGGATTGTCTTACAATACATCTCATTTCCATTGCACGCCTTAGCATGTGTTATTGCATACATGGTGCTCAGGACAGAGTGAGCTGTAATTCACACTTTGTATAGCTAAGGTAGAGGAATTTCTAGCAGGAAACACATTCCTGGGATGTACAAGGGACTGTCTTACAAAAGCCATTCAGATGATTAAGAAAATACCCATTAGCAAATGATATCAGTTTCCAGTCTGCTAATATAAATGGGTTGCCACAGCATGTCTTCAATGTAC
Organism: Sceloporus undulatus; assembly: GCF_019175285.1. Lineage (NCBI taxonomy): Eukaryota > Metazoa > Chordata > Lepidosauria > Squamata > Phrynosomatidae > Sceloporus > Sceloporus undulatus. The sequence goes on along the minus strand of NC_056524.1, from coordinate 197,801,531 downwards.
CTCTACAAATCCTGTATGAAAATAAATTGTAATTATTCGGCAATGGCTCTTGGTAGATTGTACAGCTGTTTACTCCCCAGTCCTGCTGAAATAAATATAAAAAGTGCAATGTCTGTGGTAAGGGATGAACATCATATTATTTTGTTTTTGTTATTGCTCTTCTTCAGGTACACAAACATAAATCAGTTTCTTCATAGTTATGGTATGTATGAAATTTATTACGGTCAATGACCAGCACTCATAGTTAGGGTGATTTCTTTTAAGCATGAAAATTTTCACCGGTGCATCCCCTCGGCCCCCACCAGCTGAAGAATATTTTGTATTCGTTCCTCCTAAAACATACATTTTTATTCATTTGCCCCTGAAAGATCAATTTTGGCAACTGTCCTCATTTGGCAGGGACAGTACACTTTACACTTCCCCCAACTCTGCTATCAAGTTTGGACATGCATGTAGGTAAATGATGCATGTGCCAGAACTATGTCAGTGCCAGATTTTGTTCAGTCCTTGGGAAATTGCATACAGTGTCCATTGCTTCTCCTTACTTCTGTGACCACTACCAATTTGTTTGGTATATTTCTCTAGGCACAGTTGACATCACTACTCAGATGGAAATAGGACACAACAGCTGGAAGCTGGTTGTCCCATGCCTCCCAACTGTCCTGATTTTGCAGGGATAATCCTGATTAAACCTCTGTTGTCCCACTTCTTCAGCTGATTTTAAAATGTCTTGATTTCTGTCTCCGCCCTTCCCTTTTTCTCCCTTTATCCTCAGCTTACCTCAGTTGCTGCAAACTGAGTTCAAAGAGCAAAAGTGGTTTGCACTCCGTTAATTTACCCAGAGGAGAAAAGAGGGCAAAATTTTGTCCAAGTATTCCTTCATTGTAATTTTAGGCAGAAGCCAACTACTGCAGCCTCTCCTAGCTTGTTGCCTGTTACAGACTGCCAAAATAAAGCTGCTTCGGGTCTCTTTGGAGGTATGCTATTTAAATGATGCATGGGTCCTAAGAGTGGAGGTCGCGCCAAAGCCACACCCCATTCCTAAGCACTGGAGTGCAGCTTTGGTGCAGCTTCTGGATTCTTAGGATGCATGCATCATTTAAACAGCACACCTCCAAAGAGACCCGAAGCAGCTTTATTTTGGCAGTCTGTAACAGGCCTGTGTGTTCTTTCTCACTAATAACTTATCTTGACCAAACTATGAGGTTGTTTGGCAGCATGTGTCCTGATTTTCATAAGTGAAATGTTGGAGGGTCTTGTATGGCTGAAATCTATGTGTAAATTCTAACTAGAGTAGACTCATATCTATGGGATTGAAATATGTGTTGGCTTTACCATTCACCAATTGATTCCCTGGGTCTACTCTGGCAGAGACAAGCAGTTGGATTCAGGCTACTGCATTGAGCCAAGAGTTGCCAATTGGAGAAATCTGCAGCCTGAAACATTAACTGCAGCTTTGGATATTGCATATAAGATTCATTCATTTTAAAATGCCAAATATTTTCCCCAGTATTCCTGGCTATGGTCATTCTAGGCCTAAGTATCTAGGGAATTTGGAATACATGTGGATGACAAATAAAGCTCAGAATTCTGTTGATATTTGTTAAACATGCCTATGTTCCCCCACAGACATTTTTGTCTGGTGTGGAACATCCATAGTCAAGTCTGCAAAAGTGGAATTCTGCACGCATCAGCACTGAGCCTGAAGAAGCACATCTGCATGTTCATCTAATATACATTCAGTTGTGCATTTGGGTCTGTGTTGAATTGCAAAGCATTGCCATTCAACACAAGGGTTGTATAGCACAATCAATATGCAGCTCTACATGGAGAGATTTACTGTGTGCAACCTGTAATGTAGGATCTTGGCCATTGAGTGGATTCCCAGTTTTACACTAAGCACAAAGGCACATTCCTATCCTTGATCTTCAGCTTGCTGGAGAAGGCTATAATTCTCTATTAAATTAACCTGTGGCAATGTAACCTGAAAGATGGGATTAAGTCATGGTATTGAAGTCAGCATACAGAAGCACTGGCTTGACAACAACTTCAACCTTGACTTTGACTGCAACTTCACCCCCTTCCTCCTCCTCCTCCTGTCACATAGCACTTTGCTGCTGGAAAGGGATGGAAGCTTCTAGTGCTTCAAAAAACTCACCATTGGCAGAGGTGCCAGGCTTATATGGTAGACTTAGGGGCTCGACAGACTGCCCCAAAAGGGCGGGCTGGGGGTGCCCATTTTTGCTCCTGAGGGACACCACAGCAGCTGAACCATGCGGCCTCCCTCCGCATCAGAAAGAACCCACTAAAAGCACTCTTGCAATTTTGAATGTGGTGCTCTTGCAATTTTGTTGAATATATAGACCAGTCAACCAGCCACATTGGGTTTTCCTATGGCATTTATTATCTTTCTTATTTGAATTTAATGAAAAAGAAAAAGCAAGTCCAACATACAAACCAATGAAGTCCTCAGCAAAACCATGCCTTTTAGGGGTTGTATAGACTGTCCCAAAGGGGAGGCCTGCAGCCACCCTTTTTACAGCTAGAAGAGTCAAAGTGCAGAAAAGTCAAAGGCCAGGGAAGAGTCAAAGGCCAGACTGAAGCCACGGCCCCATCTGGTCTTTGCAGGATGCAAAAGCAGCCACAAAAAGCGATAGACGTAGACGCAGTGCTAGAGGAGTGCCGTGATACCACCGCGCGCTGTGTAGTGCAGTGTACAGCATCACACTGGCCTGGGGTGAATCCTGGGCATGTGTCGTGTAGACGCTATGCCCCGACTCTGACCCCAACCCAGCCAAAGTTGCCAGTGTGCATAGTCCCTTACTCTCACCCTTGAGTCTTATGTTATTTCATTTCTTCTGTTTCAAAGCTGGGGAGTATCCGGTATGAAACTTTGCCTATGCCTGAGGTTACCAGAGGCTGAGGCTCCAAGATACTGTTGCATTCATTGCAGGAACACAGGTTTGTTTTTCTGGTAACTGTTTACACTGGAAGCTAGTGTGCACAGAGACATCTTGACCTTTGATACTGTGGTTTAAGTTGTGTACAATAAGAGGAGAAACAGAAAAAACAAATCTGGCTCCTATGTACATCAGACTAAGATGATGTGATGAACTATTTCATGGTTCTGACACACACAATCTTTATCGCTTTACAGAAAACAAGTGCAACCAAAAACTCTATCAGTGATACCTTTATTGGCCAACCAAAATGCACAATATACATGTTGCAAGCTTTCGAAGCTTCATGGACTTCTTCATCAGGCAAGATGTTACAAACCAAACAGGAGGGAGAGGAAAAAAAACAATTGGAGATGTTAGTCAGATGCCTGCACGTTGTTTCAGTCCTTAGTAAAGATAGTATACTGGGGAGGTTTATAATTATTGTAAATGCCATTGGTCTCAATAGGTCTGCACAGGATCACAAAATTGTAGTATTGAAAGGGATTCTATGGGCCACCTAGTTCAACCTACTGCCGTTGCAGTTAAAACATCCCTGACAAATGGCTATCCAATCTCTATTTAAATCTAAAGCTGAGAGAGTGTGATTTGCCCAAGGTGACTTGTCCACATCCTTTCTCTACTCCTGCATCACGAACCTGCAGCCATGTTCTTCTTCTCTCATCAGAGCTCTGGTGGCGCAGTGGTTAAATAATAATCATAATCATAATCATAAAATATTTATTTGTATCCCGCCTCTCCCTTTTGAGGATCGAAGTGGGTAACAGCAAATTCGAATACAAATACAAAACAATGAGAAGAACATTCCACTAAACCCCCAACCCTCCAATCTTCCCACTTTCGGTATAAAATAATGAATAAAAACCTTACAACAACAATAGCATTAAGTAAGACAGTAAGTAAAGCTGTACTGCAGCCACTCACTCAAAACCATAAAGGTTGCGAGTTTTACTAGCCAGGGCTCAAGCTTGACTCAGGTTTGCATCCTTCCGAGGAGGTCGCTAAAATGAATACCCAACTTGTTGGGGGCAATTAGCTTACATTTGTAAACCACTTAGACACTGCTAGTTCAATATGAAGTCATATATAAATGAAGCTAGTTTTTTTTAAATTTAATTATACACAACTACTGTAAGTAAATGTACCTCTATATGAATTATAAAGAAGACTAAGCTTTTTCTCAGCCCATATCTGAAGCACATGAGGAAAAACTGTCCTCTTTGCAGGATATATGAGCCCCTATGGGAAAACTTCATAGTTGTTCATTGCTTTGCTTTGCTTCCTGTGTCGAGGAAACAAAGCACCAGAAATTTGCCCGCAGGCTGTTATTTTGTGTGTATCATGGATTGTTTTTTTTAAAAAACCTGGTTTCTCAAAACATCTTCCTATTGCAGCACAGCTATGTGTAATAAGATATTTTACTTCTCATCTCCACTCTTCTCATTCTCCACAAGGATGTGTATTACATTTGGTTAAAACTTTGTTGCAGCCAACATGCAAATATTTGTAAAGACAAGATCCCTGCTGTCCTAGGGCAATTGGAGACCCAACACCTGTTTTGCCATGTGTAGGTTTATGATGAAATGCAGGTATTCCCCAGGCAAGACAGCCATGGCAACCAACTTCAGAACCTGTCATACAGTTTGCTTTTATAAAGCTACAAGGCAGATATAGATTGAGAAGTCTGCATGACACATTTCCTTCTTCTCTCTTCCTGTTTAAATATTGCCTTGTGAAATATTCCTCATTATCATTTTTAATGTGACACAGAAGACAGCTCTCCATTTAAGTTGCCCGTTAGACTGATTAATAACTTATTTTTATTTTGCATTTTCTGTGTTTTTTATGCTGCCTGTGAGGCAAATTTTAATCAGTGCTTTTCGACAAGAAGTAACACAATTCACCTAACACAGTTTATGCCCCAAGATCAGAGGAGTAAGCTGAGATTTATTATATCCAAGGACAGCAGCTTTTTAACAAAGTGCATAAAGAGGAACATGTTCAATTAGGTTTTGTTTATATCAGCGCTTTGTCTGCAAATATATCCTGCTTGCCTAAATGCTTCGTTGAGGTTGTCCATTTTCTCTAAGTAAAGTATTCTGTATTGAATATGTCTCCAGACCTTTTAAAAAAAAATTCTCTAAGAGACCAGGTTTATTTTAAATGTGCATGAGTGTGTTTTTTAAATGCACACTTCAGCAAATATGTTAAAGTTGCTGTTACATAGTTTGAAGATATCTTATTCATATCAGTGTATGAATTTTAATAAAGCAATCAATCAATAATTTAGTTAGATATGTGTCCCTTATATAAAATTGCAATTTTAAAGTTTGCTTTTTGGAATTAAAAAAAAATTTTTTTTCAACTATGGATGCAGAATCTGTGGATATGGAGGGCTGACGGTATACAAATTGTAGTCCACAAACATATGGAAGGTTGAAATCATTAAATTGTCTTCAACTTTATCTGCAATCCATTCAGTTAAGAGCACCTTGGAATTTATAAGAAGCTTTTTTAAAAAAAGATAAATTAATCTAATTAATACTTTAAATAATAAATACTGGAAACCTAAAATTAGGAAATGGAAGAGATACCATATAATATGTGTGGTCAGATAGCACACCTGCACAGTAGAGACGCAAAAGTATTTGCTATGGAAAACAAAAATGCCTCTTGCTGAAATAGGCTTCTTCCCACATATTTGGTTTCCCACCTCATTTTTATGTGGATGGTGTTTCTTATCACTTCCTATTATGAAGGAGTATTGGTAGCTAGGGCACAATTCCTCCAAAAGCCACTCAGAAACTTGCAGCCATTTTGGTGTGACAGCAGGATCATTTTCCCATCTGAGGCTTAACTCCATTCGTCATCTCTTTTGATATTGCTAACTCTCAAGATGTTGCTTACTTTTTCCAAAGCTAAACCAAATAGCTTTCCCCACTCTCTCTTTCTCTTTCTCCAGATTAAAAAACTAAACTAAACTAATTCCCATTTTCAAAACCTCTGTTGAATCTCTGGGTTCCTGTTTTGGTGTCCCTAAGAACGACTTCTTGATTCATAGTTCATACAATCCCATGGTTGGCTGCTCATCACTTCATATCTGGTCTGAGGTTTTTCAGAGCGTGTAGGAAATTTCCTGTCTTAAATCAATGAAGTTAGAGGCTAGACGCTCATTGGAGGCATTGTAGTTTTAGAACAGTGGGTGAGGATTGGGGAGTGCAGGATTTGATCCCTGTAAAAAGTCATTGGCTATAAAGACTCAGCCAGGAAGTTCTCTGGATAACATTTGGACCAGTCATTATCTCTTGTTTACCTTAATCTACTTCACAGGGTTGTTGTGAAGAAAAAATGGGCACAGAACTTTCAATTCCGTGGAGGAAAAGTGGCTTGGAAAATCTGTGTGTTCCCCATTCCTCAAATCATTACTGGCCATTTATTTTCTCAGTGTCACAGATTATGTCCTTATGATAATACATTAACAAACAGTTCAAGATAATTATTCAAAACAACAACAACTTTGAACTACATACATCTTTCCATATGATGTCAGGCTTTGCTTTTAGCAATGTCAGACTCTGTAATATGTCTGCAACCCAGTTTGATGGAATGCTTAAGATTTAACACCAGTTAAATCTCTATGGAATATGACAGCTAAAAGTGTAAAGATGCTGTGAATAATATTTTAGGAAGGACTGTAAAATGGATTCAATGCAAGGTACAGTCCTCCTGGCAACCAAGGGTCTGGTGTCTACAAGAGTCTAAAACTACACTTTTTGGTCAAAATGTGGGAAAATTCAATTCAGTCAACTGAATTCCTCTAGTTAAGACTCAGGTATGGCCTAAATATACTTAAATCATCAGATCCTGTCTGATCCTGGAAGCTAAGCAGGTTCAGCCCTGGTTAGTATTTGGGCGAAAGATCACCAAGAATACCAGGGCTATAAGCTATATTTCAGAGGAAGAAATTGGCAAAACCGCCTCTGGGTATTCTTTGCCTAAGAAAATCCTATGAAATTATTGGGGTCGCCATAAGTTGATAGGCAGCATGAAGTCATAAACACACACACAGAGTTAAAACACAATAGGATCCAGATAGGATCATTGTTTGACTGACTGCCAAAGATCTTGGGTTGCCTAACTAATGTAAGTCTTCTATTCCCTTGAAAGATCTCTAAGAATGGCCAAGGTTCATGTGGGATCTGGTCATTCTTTCATAATGTGGACATCAGAGATCATTTAATGTACTGATTTTGTTAATGTGAATTATTTTTAAAATGACTAATCAAACATTTTTTTAAGCTAGGAGATGAAAAACCAACTAACAGCTTGCTCAGAGGCTTAGTGAGAACAGTGATCTAAGTAGTATGGCCCTCTAAAATTCTTCAAAAACCCTGTGAGTGCTGCCTAACACTGGACAGCAAAGTTTGAATATTGTCCATGGCAGGAGGAGCAGATCAAAGTCAAGTGATATTGAGAGAGCATGGTCAATGACAGCCCCTGAGCAGGAGGAAAGGAAGTATTCAAAATTTAAATGTTGAGAAGCAATACCCTTAATAAGCCAGAAGTATTCTTAACACATCTTAGAACTGGATCTTTGTGTGTGCGTAGAATTCCAAACCATACCTGATCCCTCAAAGCCTTGCCAAGCATTGGCCTTGTCTCCAGATCCAGTTTAATATTTTCTAAGAACTTTGTAGTATGAATCAAAAGTGGAAGGGTGAGTTTCAGATAAGAGACAGGAACAAGCAAAGACACATTTGGGAAACCAGAGACACAGCCAAAATTTGGAAGGAGATGATACACTTTTTGCTTCAACCATCTGCTGCTGTTCTCCAAAGTTTGGGTGTTATGAGAATCACTTTTCTTCATAATCCATTGATGAAACCCATATTTTGTTCACATGTCTAATCTAAATATAGTGATCTTTTCGTACAATGTAAAAAAAGACATCTTTCATTGAACACACACAAGAAGGAAGCACACTCATGATTTAGGTTGTCACAGAAAGCTTTCAAATTAGGTGGAATACAAATGGTTGTTAATCACCATCTAGTGGCTTTAAAGGAAACTGCACTTTGTCAGAAAGGAATCCACTTAAATCGGATTAGTGCTCATAATATTGCTATAATGTGTACCTTTTTTGTGTATCGTCAGCAGGCAGATTGTCAGTGAATGGAGTGGACTATGATTGTAGCTGTAGACAACAGTCTTTATAGAGGCAGAGATGGCAGGTTCCAAAATTTTTAGATCTTCTTAATTCATTTTGAGAAACCATAACCTGATTCTGTTGCTTTCCATCTACAGAAGGAGATGCCATCAGCAGAGAAATCCAGAGAAATTTACGGCATTTATATTGCCCAGCCAATACTAATTAAATGATTTGGACCTTTCACATATCCATATAATACAATTTGCAACATTCTAGCTGCCTGATGTCTGACTCTCTGAATTCTTGGAATTCTCACTGCTCCCAGCTCAATGTAACCTTAAAATAATCTGACCGCTTAACCCAAGCATCCCTGTCCATACTGGCATGCCCAATTTGTCTAATGCCACATTCCCTTCCAGATTAAGTGGCATTTAATAGGTTGGCAGCCATTATGATTAATTCATCAGTTAATGGGAGGAAAATACAACACGGAGCCTAAGTGTCTACAACTGTGGTGGGAAGCAGAAAGGGGAGGGGAAAACTTAGCTTGTTTTCCAAACACAAACAGCTCTTGCAGGAAGCTAATTAAACTGTATGGCAAATACAGAAAGGCCCCATTCATTAAAGTTATATAAAGCCCCCAACCCCAGACTCTTTCTACTGGGACCAAACACTCTCTAAAACAAAGCAACACTCAGAGGATCCAGTCAAGTGAACTGATGAACAATCTTGTTGACTTCAGAGAAGTTGGTTCCAGGACCTCCTAGAGAGTTTGCAGAGTTTGGGTATAATGTCAAACTTAGAAGAGGTTAGCACTGATCTCACACTAAGAACACAATGGTTTGTATAGCCTGGGGGTACACTATCATTTCACCATAGGAAGTCCTCTCTGCTTTTGCTGTCCATTGCCCCAATTTGATTACATTGTGTGTGTCACACTGTTTCAACTATTCATATGTATACAAGACTGGCCAAACATGTTTTGCTATGTGAGACAAAGAACACATAGGTGCATCTCCTCCATTCCACATATTAGGGTTGGCAGCTAAAATTTTGCTGAAGTGTTCACAATGGGACAGAGTCTTCACAAGAGCTGAAGGCAACTGACTAGGTTACACAGTTCTGTTCTCCAACAGAGGGAAATGGCCAGAAGCACAGGAGAAATGGCCAGGGATCTGTGTGATTGCTTCTCCACAGCATTTGGCACCTCTGCCTCATGATAAAGCCAGACCTGCATGTATACCATCATTAACCACAACATCATTAATATCCTAGTCAGTGCCATAGATGCATGCAGCTTCCATAAACTGTGATACATACCTCACAATATTGCATAATATCAGAGGCTGTTGTTCTTCCATCTCTGATTTCAATAGGCCAGACAAGATGAGAATGGGGAATAGATATTTGGGTCTCATAATATTTTCCTGAAGGGGTTGAGGAGAAAAGCTGGGAACGGCCCCTGAACTGGATCAGGGCTGTGTCATAAGAGAATGGATTAATCCTCCCCTGCAGTTTATCTACTCTACCCCCCCCCATTCTCCCCTAAACTTCTAATTGTCCAACTTGTGATAATGTACAGGCACATTTATGCTTAGAGCTTCCTGGGAAGGTGACTGAAATCAGGCAGATAGCATGGGTTACCCTCTCCTTTGCAATCCAGTGCAAAAGAAGAAAGGAAAATGTCATAGTTACATTTTTGTTAAAGGAAATGTTTGGATAATGGATCTTCTGTGTCTTTCGTCTAATTTTGCTTTACCATGATAAGACCTTGTGCTCAAACTTGGAAGAAGCCAGATGCACCTGCCTATTAAAGGATTCATACTAGTGCTGAACTGTTCAGTGATGAGAGAGTGGTATTCAAAATCATGATTGTTATTGTCTTTAATATTTCTGATAAGAATAACTAGTTTGTGTAGTGTAGTCCTTTATGTTTTCCTTTGTGCCATACAACTTTCCTCCTTACATTTCCTCATGTCTTTCTTCTTCATCTTCCTTGCTATGGTACCTTTCACCTTCCTTTTCTCATATCTTCTTCTTTCCCTTGATTCACTTCACATTCCTACAGTCCCTCCCTCCCATGCTTCTTACACTATGCCACTTGCATTTATCATCCTCCTTTCTCCTCTTCTGCCCTTTCTCATAGCTTCATCTTGCCATGCCTCCCTTCTCTTACATCTTATATCCACCTGCCACATCTTCTCTGTTAAGCACCCCTGCATACCCTGCACTGTATTTCGGAATCCTCATGTTTTTATATTTCATATCTGGACAAAGCATGTTTTTGACAGATCATTGGCCTTTCAGGAATACTGTGTCAGGTTCCCAGGGGGGGGGGAAACATCATTTCCCCAAGATATGTGTACATCCAGGTAAACAAAACCATCAAATCAAAAGTACTCCTTCCTTCCCCCAAGTAATCTGCATTTCCTCTCGAAACTTGAGACAAAGGACCTCTTCACACCTAGATCTGTCAGCCAGTCTTTCTCTGCCTACCCCCTGTTGTGTCTCCTGCTAAACTTCTCCATCCATCTCAGGGATATCCTGATCCAATCACTGTTTTTGTTACACTAAAATGAAAGCCATGAGCCAGTCCTGAATCTCATTGTTGAAGTCTGGGATAAGACATTCAGTCTTTGTTTCCTGGCCAGATAGCCCATCACACAGGGCTAGTTTTAAGGTATAAATGGGGTTTCAAAACCTAACTTCTGCAAACACAGCCAGCTTCATTCACACCTTCACTCTGTGTATGTTCTGTGTCACTCTCAGATGTCTCAGTCTGAGCCACTCCAGCTTTCTCATCGGACAGGTAAATTATAACTGCACTGCAAACCCCTAAAACCTCTGCTCTCCCTTTTTGATAGTTCAGTTTCTGTTAGCATGCTCTGCATGCTGTGTCTGTTTGAATGGCTATCTTTAGTGTGTGGTTGTACTTGGCATTTTTCTAAATAACACCTTCTTAGTTCAACCAAACCTGGAGTCCTCCCAGTTTGTACTGATATACATTGGTGCACATGGTCCAATGGTTACCGAAGCCTCTCGCAAAGCTAATTTCTCCAATACTTGAAGTATCGCTGACAACTTGTGGGGACTACCCAGTCCCCTCTCCTGTTAACAGCTCCCTTTCCCCCAGCCTTCTTCATCTTGCCTCTGCACCATGTTTCCCTCCCTCTCTTTCTTTCTCCTACGACTTGCCTCAGTTCATACAGATGCAACAGCTATATAAGCCAGTGTAGGATCGTAGTTTGTAGTTGGGCTAGGGCTCCAGGAGACCAGGGTTTAAATCCCCACTTGGCCATGGAAATGACTTGTAAACATATAGCAACAAAAATTGATGCAGAAAGCTATCAGTGCTGCTTTAAAAAGAGAGCAATAACAAGTGGGTGAATGCAATGGAACTACCATTGCTGCAAGACCAGAAGTGGAAAAGGGTGGTAACAGGGGCAGCAGTGGGAGAAGGAGGTGGATGAGGAAGGTGAAGGTGACAAAAACTAGAGTGGCCTTTTTCTTTCCACATCAGACAGTATGAGAACATTGACTACCCATCAAACAATGAAGCTTGAGTTTGTTCTGGATATTCATTATAAATGCATAAAATTGCTATATCAAGCAAGCAGGGCCAGCTCATCCATATAGGCAAACTAGGCAGCCACCTAGGGTGGCAAAATTTAGGGGCAGCTTGGCAGCTTTTTTTGTAAAAATTTTTTGCATAATTAAACAATATTAAAGTGAAAACTCATTGCAGCAAGCGATGTAAAAGCAAACTACCATATGACATTTTTCTTTGTACAATGGCCAAGTTTAGCTTTAACAAACAAAACAGTGGAAATCAAGGGGTGAAAATAATTATGAGGGGCAGCAGGGTACCAAAATATTTCTCGCCTAGGGTGGCCAAATACCTAGAGCTGCCCCTGCAAGCAAGTCATGGAGAACAACAGAATACATGGAAACTAAGCAGTTATATCTATTACCCTAATCTGCCCTCCATTCCAATTATTTTCTATGTTTTGCAAAACTAACTTTAGTTAGACTTTCATGCAAAAGCTGGACTTTCTACTAGATTTGTAACCTTGATCCAGGAAACTAGAAATCAGAATTGGGAGACAATGTGTTGTATCTACAAATATAATTCTTTTGTTAATGTCAATCATAAGTATGAGATGTCACTATGATTCTATGATTCTACCTGGCTAAACACACTCAAAGGTAGCAGCAGCAGACTCAAAACAATTGAACAGGGTAGTGACTGCACATTTTATCCCATACGTTCACTCCTTCTAGAGGCTTGGCTTTTTAATAATAATAATAATAATAATAATAATAATAATAATAATAATAATAAAAGCTTGCAGTGCTGACCAGCTGATGGTCAAAACAGAGACCAGGTGGCACACCTAGAATCCAGGTGACGTCTTATTCAAGCAAATTTCTGCAAATCATCCATTTGATGACATTTTCAGACTCACACCCTGTTTTAGGTTTATGGAGATCTATGGAGATCATTTCACAAAACTGGAAATGAACATTCAGCAGAACATGCAAAATGGCTCCAATAGATCATATTTTTTTTGACAAAATTAGTGTATGTGTGTTGGGAATAAAAAGGATCAGTACTACAAAATCCTAGCATTCTCTCCCTGTATAGCAGTGTTAACTTCAAAAAGCATCACAGTAGTTAGATTCTCTCTTACTCTCACTCTCTCCCCATCATCATCATTGTTATCATCAGTAGCATGGCACAGGAAACTAAGGGCTAATAGGAAAATGTTTCTCACATATGAGGTTTCTCTTTATTTTTTTCATAAAACATGGTGGCCGCTGGTCTAGATGTTGTTGGACCTGAAGTCTTATCAGGTTTCAGCATGGATGATAATTAGGTAAGGTTCTAGCCTGATATCATTTGAGCTCCAGTCTCCACATCTCCGATACTGAGTATTCTCTATATCAGAGATGTGGAGACTGTTTCATTTCAAGAGGAGGCCTAGAGACAGCAAAGCAACTCCACTGAAAAGCTCAGGGCATATTTAAGGGAATCATAATCCTTCAAGCAGCTCATCAAATGGGCTCCGGTTCACAAAAGCTTTTGCTGAATTTAAGAACATTACTATTTTTGGACTACAATTCCCCAAATCCCACAACCCGCCTTGAGGTCATGCTGGCTGTGGGATTAAGGGAGTTGCGATTTGAACAGATAACGCTTCCAAGCTCTGATTCACAATAAATCTGTTAAGCCTTAAAATGTCACAAGGCTTTTTGGGGTGGGTGTAGGCATAGCCACACTGCAGAATTAAAGTTGTTTGACACCACTTTAACTGCCATGACTCTATCCTACAGAATCCTGGGATTTGTAGTTTGGTGAGGCACCAGAGCTCTCTGACAGACCCTGTGTGTGTTGGCTCTACCACTGGGCATACTGAGGCAGTTCCCTGAGGCAATGGGTCTTGAGTGTCAAGAAAAGCCAGAAAATTGTTGGTAATTTAATTTGTCACTATTGTATTTTTACTACTGGGAAGGGGAGTGAGGCTTGTGTGATATGATCACCTTTGGAGTACTGTGCACTTTGGCTTGCATGGAGTGGGAACATTCACTCCTTCACCTCAAGCAGCAATATGTGTTAGCTTTTTCGCAGTGTCTACTATAATAACACAGCTACTCCACTGGAAGAAAACATGTTGTATATACTAGTGCTTGAACCAGTTCATGACCCTCTGTTCATCATAGGATAACTCCTGCTGTCAAATGACAGCTTGGTTAAATGAACATGTCCTTCTAGGTAAGTTTTCAGAGCTACAGCTTTATTTTTCTTTGAATACAGTAACCATCAGTGAAAGCATTCTTGTCAAGTAAATCAGCTTATTGCTCAACAACTCTGTGCTTTATGTAGTTGGCCCTTTCTTTGTGATGCACCCATTTGGTTTAACTCCTGATCTGCAAGTAAAATGCCTTCAGCTCTTAGTTCTGCAAACAATCACTACCAGCAATCTGGTGACCCACCTTCAAGGTTCCTCTGACCTTGCCAAGTGGGAGTCACTGTGCTGCGGCTCACAAATAATTTCCTTCAGCTGCAGCTGTGCCCAAATATATTTGACAACATTTGCCATGTTATTATAATGGACTGCATATGCTGGGTTATTAATGGAAGCTTCTCAAACAGCATATACAGAGAGAGACACAGGCAGACAGGCAGACAGACAGACAGACAGACAGGTGTGTGCATGCAAACATACACACATGGATGTGCAATGTGTGTGCACACACATTTATATATTGACCAAGGTCATTTGTAGCAGCTGTCCATTGCATAAACAGTAGTCATAAATTTCATGAGCACTCACATTTCAGCAAGGCTAGAAACAGGAGTTTTGAAGGATTTAATCAGATTTATGCCCACTTTGCATAATAATCATAAGAAGTTGTTACTGTTATTGTTACCACTGAAATTGCCACTGCTGCTTTTATGCTCTGCTTCACAGTCTGCCAGATGTTATGGATTGAAATTTTGGGCCATCAATTTTTGGTTTTTATCTAAGAGCCTAAGAATCAGTGTGATATTATCAGACTATGTGGCATATTTCAAGTACAATTTTTTTATTTTTTATTTTTTTGCAGTTGTGCCATTGTGATATTATAGCAATTTCATTCGGATTTTTTCCCAGCGTTTATTTTTCTTTTCTTTTCTTTTCTTTTTTTGGAAGGGGCAGGCACCACTCCCCCTCCTCCTCTTGTTGTTGTTGTCATTATTGCTATAGTTACTATTATTATTTTAGTTTACATCTTCTGAAACAGCATAGCTCTGCTGTCACTGCCAACATTTGTGGACAAGCCTTTTTGTCTGGAATTATCTTGAACATCTATTTGTAACATTTTGTAACACACATCACCTTCGGAGCGATGGAAGATCTACAGAGGGTTATCCCACTTTTCAATTAACCAAACACTCTGGAAAGTTTAGGCTGTGATTCTGTGACTGGCCCAAAGTCACCCTTAGGCAAACAGATATAGTTGCCTTTGAAATATGGCTTTTTAGCTAGCATTAAAAGGGAGAAAAGAATGACATTGTCTGGAATCATGTATAGAAATTACATCTTTATAAGTGGACTTACGTTTGCAGGAATTAGAACTGGTCAATTTCTTAACACACATACCCGGTAGAGCAGAGCTGAGAAAGTGCTCTTTAGATGCGTATCCTGATATGCATCTTCACAATTCACTGAGTTTCTTAGTCCCTCTGCTACTTAGCTATGGCCCTGTACAGATGGACACCCAAGTACATACTCTGTATGTACTAGGGTTGCCTGGGGGCATCTCTTTTAGACACCCGCAACCCTAGTACGTACAGAGTACGTACAAAATGGTGACGCCCTGTTCACATGGGCGCCGCCATTTTGACGTAATGGACACCTAGTGTCTGCACGTCGCGGCGCCCAGGTGACGCTGCGAGTGCGCCAATGGTGCACTGCGGCGTCACTTGCACGCCACAAAAAGAATTTGCTTTTTGCAGCATCTTTTTCCACCGCCAGGAAGCCTTGCCATTTGGAGGCTGAGGCTTCCCGCCGGCGGAAATGGAGGTGGCAGCAGACTGCCCTTTTTGGGTGGTCTGTACACCGCCAAAGTACATGTAAAGTTAAGTAAGGTGATATAGGATCCTGGCAACCATCTTTACTGTTGTGGTGATGGAGATTATGGTAGTATATTATCGGAGTCAATGTGGTGTTGTAGTTTGAATATTGGGCTATGACTCTGGAGACCAGGGTTCAAAACTCTGATCCTCTATGGAAACCGACTGGGTGACTTTGGGCAAGTCACACTCAGCTTCAGAGGAAGGCAAAGGCAAAGGCCCTCTGAAAAAATATCTTGCCAAGAAAAATCCTATGATAGATTTGCCATAGGATTGGCATAAGTCAGAAATGACTTGAGGCATGCAAAATTATGAGGGAGAAAAGCTTATGGGATTTCCTTTTCAGTTGCTAAAATAATTCAGCCAGCCTTGCTTATGATACTCCTAGATTTATTTTATTTATGTTTATATATCACACCTTTCTTCCAATATGAGACCCAACACAACTCACAATATAAATGAAAGTGCAGATAAAACAATGGATAATACAAATGTTAGAAATGATTAAATAAATAATAATAATCTCAATAACATTAATTTTAAGCAGTTAATAAACTTGGGCCACAGGCAGCTTGTGATTCACAACTGAACTTTGGAGGTGAGGTATTTCCTGTCTAACCCCAGGCACAAAATATCTTAGGCTGACCCTGCCTAGTAAACTCTAAGGCTGAGTAGGGTCTTGGGACATAGTTTACTCCAGGTAAAATCCTATCTCCTTTCACTACACCCAATTTTGTCTCTAGTTGATTCCTTCTGGGATCATGCCCTGTCCTTCAGTGTACAGTTGGCCCTCCACATTTGCAACTTTGACTTTTGTGGATTTGATTGATTGATTGATTGATTGATTGATTGATTTTGCAGTTTTGATTAATATGTTCTCTCTAGGAATCTCTAAGTCCTCTAGCACAATGTTGCTGGAAGTTGACCATAGAATTGTGCTGGAGAACCTAAAAATTCCTAGAGAAAACACTTCACTAGGCATTTGCAAATCATCCAGCATAATTCTATGATCAAATTTTGGCAAATGTTGACCATAGAGTTGCACTGGAGAGCCTGGAGATTCATAGACAGGTGTTGTCTTAGTTTAAAAGAATAGGGTGTTGTTGTTTTTAATTTGTGGTTTTTCTACATTCATGGGGGTCCTTCACCCCTAATCCCAGCGAATGTGAAGGAACCACTGTATTTTCTCTCATCACTTGTGGAACCATACCTAACATGTCTTCAACGTAGCTGAATCCTACACCTTTGTCTAGCTTTCGTGCCTAGTCTAGTCACCCTCCAGATATGTTGGACTGCATCTCCCATTGTCCCAGGCCAGTATGACTAGGAATGATGGGAAGTGCACTTCAACATGTCTGAAGGGCAGCAGGTGCAGGGAAGGCTGTTTTTGTCAGGTTGGAATTCTAGACCCAGGTGTCTTGGACTCAGGGACGTAGCTGGGGGAGGGGGTCCTTGGGGTCCGGACCCCCCCTTCAATTAGAAAAATGAATGGTGTGTGTGGCTGCGCCGTCACACCCAAGACCCATTATAATGGTGGCACTTAGTCTGGACCCTGCCTTCCTAAAATCCTGGCTACGTCCCTGTTGGACTAAGTCCCACTGTACTCTTTGGGCCTTCCATCTGTTCAGACACAAGAGTGTGCTGTTCATGGAGCAATCAGAATGTGGGCTGTGTGCGGTGCTGAGAAGTGACAGTGAGTGCCCATCTGGAGATTGAAACCTATGGAAGAAAGGAAACGGAAAACTAGTCTGTTGTCTCATAACTGGCTCTGAATCACTGTGATGGGCAGAATCACTAGAGAGAGTTTTGTATGCAACCCATCTGCTGGGGTGGACTAGTTAGACCTCCTTCCTGCCCTCAGTTGCACAGTTGTCTGTTACTGTAAAGCTTGTAAGAAGAGATAAGAAACACAAGCACTGCAGCTGATTTGGGGGCCTCTAAATCAGGTCCTTGGGCTTCCTGCCATCAGTTCTCAGGGGAAGTGGGGCAAACCAGAGCTGGCCCTTTGGTAGATGCACCTGCTTACTGAGTGAACCCCTAGAGAAACATCAAGTGTTTTCCACCACAATATTTTTTTAATAGGATCTAATAATGCATCTCTCCAACAGAAACAGTTGCCTGTCTCCTTTTCTTGATCCCCATTCCCATCTTAAAAAAGCAGTCAGGGAGAGGAAATCTCAAAGGGGAGAGAAAGAAAGCAATGCAGCACAATCCAAATAATCTTTGGGGAGGGGGGTGGAAAGAACTGTGGCAAAATGCTTTCCTATTCTCATTTTGCCTTTAATTCCATGCAGTACTGTGTGTGTGATGCACGTGTGTGTGTTTTTTTTTAAAAAAATGCTCTTAAAAGGAATGTGAAATGGTATCTCTCCTCAGATGCAAATCAACTGCTAATTAAAACTGCATTAACCCTAATGGATTGGAACGTGGATCTCATTTAGAAAACCTCTGTTTATACAAGGCAGACGGGAATAACAAACTCGGCTGGGCTCTACTGCTCCCTCACTTTCTCACTCCAGCATCCGTGAGACTCCTTCCTGGGGAGAGATGGCAGCCTGGGAGGAACAGCAAGGGAGGCTCTTCTCTCCCAGTCAGCATTGGGAGCTCCTAAGCTTCAAAACACCTTTCTTGTTGTATCCTGGGGACAGTAGGGCTTACTTATTATATCTGGCAAAAAAGAAAAGAAAAGAAAAGCCTGTCCTGAGATGTGCTTGCACTAATCAGTGTCACAGGTGCTGATAATAGTTCACCTAATTACTTCATTATTTTCTGCCACTCCACAGACCGGTTTGTATTTACTGTACAATATATAGTTAAACTTATTACAGGCACTTATGAAGATGATTTCCAGCCATTCCCCGAATTCTCTCTTGGTTAAGGCAAGTATTGTCTTGTTTTCTTTTATTTCCCAGGTGGCTCTGTTAGAAGCATCAGTGTGGAATCTAATTAATGGCAGGCACTTTCTTCGAGCTGGTGTGATAAAGGTTGTTTTGGAAAGGCAGCTTAAAACAGGGCCATTTGGGTGAAGATGTGGGGCGGTTGGATTTCTGTCAGACAGATAACCCTGCTGTGTGAACAAAAAAAATGAACCATTCCTGGGCTTTCCTGGGAGTGGGCTTCTTACTCTAAAAAGTACAAAAGACCTGGGTTCTTCTTATTCTGGGAGAATGCTAACCTACCTCTGTTTCCTCACAGTGTGTTGTTCTAATGAATGCAAGACCACAAGTTACTGAAGCATAATTGAAAACAAACATTGTGATTTTTAGCCACTCAAACACTGGCAAAGCTCTGGGAAATCAGAGCTACTTGCTTGGAGCTGGATGACAGTTGTTTCCAAATTAGGTATTTCATCTAAAAGGAGAGAGCTCTATATCCATCAATCCTGGGAGTATCTGCAAGGGCCAAATCAAATGGCCTCACCTATTTTTCACAGTGAGCTCTCCAATCAATGTATGGTACAATTCAGACTGAACCAAGGCCTTTTCACCATCACTTCAGGGTTTTAATCTGGAGGAGAAGAAAGGGGACTTTCCCCTAGTTTTGAGCAGAAAATCCAGATATTCATGTGTGTGTGCACTGTACTCTATAGTGACATTGGTGCAAGGCTGGGGGGGGGGGTTGAGAGTTCAGAAATACATATATTTGAATGCATGGGGCAAGGGGGAAACAAAGCAGTAATAGCTGCATAGTCACACATATTGCGATTTATTAGACTGGAGTAAATTTGAATGTAGCACTGTGCTCCCAAATTTGCCTCGGTGTGTGTGGCGATTGTGGTTGTTGCAGATTATAGTAACCCGGAGGTTAGCTGGGTTTTCCTGTCAGTTTAGACGTGCCCATTGTCATGCACCACTGGTACAGGAGCGGAACTGGCAGTTCTAGTAGTAGGAATGAAAAAGGAAAAAAGGATACTAGCCCAGAATTTGGAAAAGCAACTTTTTAAAAGTACAGCTCTCAGAGTCCCCTATTCCCAATTCTGGAAGTTGTATTCTGAAAAGTAATGTCCCCATACTCTGTGTTACCCATTGTTAGGAGTCTTCTGGGCTTAAGTGGATGGATTTTAATCCACCTGTAATTTCTAGCATCTGACTTGGAAGAATAGTAATTTAAAGAGGGGCTAGAAGTTCATCTGTCAGGAGTGTTTTGACTGTGTGTATTGCTGCAGAGCAGGGGTTGCACTGGATGGCCCTTGTGGTCTCTTCTGACTCATTCTACAGTTTTATGATTTAGCTTCCTGCAGGCGAAGCTCAAGCAGGTAGTAAACAGGGCATCAAGATCAGCTGAGACCCTGTTGCCCTAAGAATGCTTCTTCTTCTGTTTTGGACAGAGTATCCAAGAAGTTTTAAGAGAATTTTCAGACTGTATATTCTATTTCTTTCCAGTTAGGAACAAGGGTGAGCCCAAGATATTTTGCTATTTGAGGCGAAGGAAAAGAAGTATAGCCCCCAACATTTCACAGATGAGAACCAGATAGTCAAACAACATCAGAGTGAGGTCAAGATGGCAAAAATTACTAATGAGGAAGAATCGATAAGCTATGAGAGGCTGCAGCAATTTGCAGTCTGAAACTACTGAGAAGGGCAAGATTCTGCCTCCTCTTCTCTCCAACTACTGACTTACGGAGTGAAAACTAGTTTTGCACAACTAAAGTAATCTGAGGACTGTAGAAGAAAGTGAGAGGAGGAGGGGAAGACTGGGACATTTTATAAACAACTGAAAAAGTGGGATGGCAGAGGATGTCCCTTCCAATTTGGGATAGTTGGAGGGTGTGAAAATGGCACTGTTAGGGGCTTGCAGGGTAGATTTCATGATATATACAACTTCATCCTTCTTCCTCCCTCCTAGCATCTGAAGTGTGAGACAGGCAACTATTTCATTCTGCCTTACTGATGAAGCTGGCCTTGTTGACTTGGGTTCTGAGGGCTCAGAAAGAGAAACAGCTGAACTGGAACATATGCATAAATTCCAAGTGATTAGCAGAGATAATGGTTTCTTGTCCACGTTGTTGTTGTTTGCCTTCAAGTCATTTCTGACTTATGGCAACCCTAAGGTGAACCTATCAACTTATTATTATTATTATTATTATTATTATTATTATTATTATTGGGTTTTCTTGGCCACATTACATGTACAATATTAATATTTGGATCCACACAACTGCCCATAGGTTTTTGTTTTCAAGAAAACAAGCAGATTTATTGTTTTCATATCTCAGTACTAACAAAGCATCTGCTTCTAAGACCTGTATTATCTCACACAACTTTTTGAAGGATTATGACCAGGGTCACAATTTGCATCTTTCTGTATCCTATTATGTCCTGGTCCTATTTCCTCAATTAAGTAATTATGTATAAATGCTGATGGCTATTGTAATATTGTATACCATTAGTACATCTGAAAAAGTTATTGATATTCATGAAATATCATGCTGAAATAATTAGTTAATCCTGAAGTTTCTACAATAAACTTTCCTTCTCCCCTCCTCCTTTTCCTTTTTCTGCTATGACCGAATAACATGGCTATTTCTTTGAAAACAGCCTCAGATGGTAGCATGAAGAGATCCTCATTCTTGCTTCTCACAGCTGAACCCCAAAACATACATGATTTTATATCACAAAAATGCTTTTTCATTCCTTTGTAACTGAAAGTAAAGGTAAAGATTTTTAAAAAATGAATGGCATGAAGTTTTCATGTAGTAACTAAACTAGAAGCATTTTGGTTGTCAACCACTTCTTAAAGTTCTGTTCTGCCTGGGGAAAATATTTTAAAAGGTGTGTGAATATTTCCCACACTCGCTGTTTTTAGTTATTTGTTAAAATAAATGTCAACCCTCCCTCTCAAAGCCACCAAACAGCTTCCTGTGTTTTAATCTTCTCACTTTGGGAGATGAACTTCTAATTTGTTTGCATTGACCCATAACTTCAACAGCAGAAACCAAGCTTCCCACAATGGACTTTAACCATATGAGAAGCATGTATTTTTCATTTTTAACTCCTGTGTTATATATACTCTTTCTGAGCTAGTTAAAACACAAATGGTATGACTTTTGGAACAAGTCTTATTCCAGCAGGAGCTGTGCTGGTACTGACTCCATTCCTGTGAATGTTATGCTTTTGTTCTCAAAATCCTCCCCAAATATTATTTTTCTGCACCTTTTCCTTCCCTCTGCTCTAAGCCTATGGGTATCTCTGCAAAGCAACAACAAAAAACCCTCCCTTCCCTTAGAAACCATGATTTAGTGTTTGTTTCAATAACATAGCTTCTTTCTTCGGTGGATGGGCACCATAAATCAAGCTGTGATCCATCAGCAATAGACCACTAATTTCCTGGCTGCAAGTGTGCATGTTGCATAATATCCTTTTGCCATTCTGACCTAGGGCTATCAGTCCCTCCTCTTTGCCAGCTGGATACTTTCCTATACAAGAGATAAGATATTGTAAACGTTGGTTGCCTGGCTCATTAGATTCTTTTCTGTCTTTTCTAAACACAATAATTGTGCTTACTATCTGATGTTCTGTTGTTGGCTGTTTATCGATCCATTTCCTGTATTGCTATGTACTGTATATGTATTATCCTACTTGTGAGTATGTATTTTCCCTGGATAATGATTAACCTTCCACTTTGAAGCCAAGCCCTCCCTTCAGTCCATCTGCCTTGGTCCAGGCCTCGGAGGTTGAGAGGAACTGCTGGACCTCTTACCCTTTCCCTCCACCACTCCCTTCTCCTTCTGTGTCATGTCTTTTTAGATTGTAAGCCTGAGGGCAGGGAACCGTCTAACTAAAAAGATTGCATGTACAGCGCTGTGTAAATTTACAGCGCTTCATAAATAAAGGTTAATAATAATAATAATAATAACATACACACACATTCACACTCATTACTTTCTGTCCTACTTCCTCCTCCCCATCCATCATTGATCCAGTACCTCATGCTCCACTATTCACTTTCTGCAAGTAGTACATTAGCCCAAGAATCAAGTTTACTGCTAGAGAAGGGAGATACTGGTGTATGGCCATTATGATCTCAACCTTGATAAGAAAATAAGAAGATCCCTGCTGGAGGAGATTAAGCTCCATCTGGAACAAGAGTTGGGAATGTGTGTCTATACAGATATGCATCCCTTGCCTTTGTCTATGCTAGCCAGGGCTGATGGGAACTGCAATCAAACAACAGCCACAGCAAAGACATGAAGGGAGAATTGTGGCAGGTGTCCTAGAAGCTTATCACACACATTCCCCCCCCCCCGGGTTATGGGTACTGAAAGGGGATGCTTGGGGATGCGTGTGACTGAGAAAAAATTGATTTTACCACACACAGCAAATCATCCTCAAAATGGCCCTGTTCCATCCCCTGGTGCCAAGCCGTCCCCATTCAGTACTGAGGCACGTCAAATTTTTGGGTCAGAAGACTTCCGGCTGAGCAAAATGACACACCTCAGCACTGAATGGGAATGGCTTGGTGCCGGGGGATGGAATGGGGCCATTTTGAGGATGATATGATATGTGGTAAAATCCATTTTTTCTTGGTTGCATGCGACCCCTTCCAATGCCCATAAAGGGGGGGGGGGGGAGAGCCAGGCATTAAATAAATAGAAGGCTTGGAATTTGTCATTTCTTCTCATATCACTACTGTTGCTACCATTACTTGCCTAAACGAGTATTGAAAACGTCAAACTACCAGTGCTGTGATCCACAAGCCCTTGCCTTGGTATGATAGAATTCTGTCCATATTACAATAGGTTGCATGCATTGACTTTACTTCACTTTAGGTGTATATTGAAAACTTGTTTAGTGGCATCAGCATTTGATTACTTACATTCCCTGTAGTTGTGATCTTTAGTTATAGGATGCTGATCATACTGTATACAGACATACCACAATTAACAAAGCTTTTGACAAGGAAGCTCCTTTTTACAAAGGAGCCCCCACTTTTTCTTCTTGTCCTCTGTGTATATGGAAGATTTTTTATCAGCATTAATCTTTGGATGATGGTGAAGGAGGGAAAATTCTGTGATAGGTTCACCTTAGGGTCACCATAAGTTGGAAACAACTTGAAGACACACAACGCACACAGAAGGAGGTTGGAGAAACACAGGCTTTCAGTGGTGGATTGCAGTAGCATGTCTACAGTAAACATGCAATAAAGAAAGTTTGAAAATGTGGGATTTTATTTTAATTAGATTTACCATAATCATGTGTGCCCGCCTACAACAGGCAAGTTAAACATTAGCTTCCAAAACCACTTACTGAGTGAGTGAGTAAAAGTAAGTGAAGCAGAAAAAGAAGAGAGAAAGAGGAGAGCAGATATGCCTGCCTTATCAGCTCCTCAGAGCATGATAATGCCCCCCTCCCCAGACCTGTAAGTCCAGCCACCAAAATGGAAACCATAACAAAAATGGAGGCTGGTGGGAAAAAGGTTCGTCCTTAAATACATTCGGAAGAAGCTTGCAAGTACCTAGAAGGTTCAGATTGTTTCTGTTTGCTTATGCAAAGCATACCTGACCTGATTTTTTCATATACTTGTATTTATTGATAGATATAAATAAAAAAGTTCGCTGGAACATGTTCAACTGCTCTTCATTTTTGTGGTGCAGGAAGTTATTTCTGTTCTTCCTATGTTATTTCTACCTCTGGTTCCAATTTTTTATTTTTTTATTTTTTTATTTTTTTATTTTTTTTTTGGTCAAAGAGTAATGTCAGGAACACATCTACTTTGTTAACTGAGGTACAGGTGTACTTGTATTTGAATTTATTTATGTTATGTATTATAATAAAGGTTTTTATTGTTGTACAGCACCTGGAACTTTTGTACTTAACTGGTGGCACAAAAACATTTAGAATAAATAATAAGCACAATAAAATGCAGCAACAACAACAACAACAACAACAACAACAACAACAATAATAATAATAATAATAATAATAATAATAATAATAATAGCATGCTTTCCCCTCAGTTTTGGACTCAAGGGAGCTTATATCAAAAGCTAAAAATTGAAAACATGGGAAAAAATTAAAATGGGTTGAAAACATAAACCATTAAAAGGAGAACAGAGAAAAATCCAACAAATATCCAAGGGCCTTTGCTAGTCAGCAATCAGTCTTTCAAGGCCTGGCAAAACAGAAAAACCTTTAGCGGCACACAGAAAGATAGCAAAGAGGATGTCAGTCCAACTTCTCCAAGAAGAAAATCTCAGAGCAGCCACCAGGAAGGCCCTCTCCTGTGCTCCCATCATATGTACCTGTGAAAATGGTGGAAAAGAGAGAAGGACCTCTGCAGAAGATGTCAAAACACAGGCAGATTAGTATAGGATAATATTGTCCTGTACTATAGAAACCTGTGAACAAAGCTTGTATAAAGTATAGCAATGTAGTAACAGAAAATTTATAGCATAGCTAACATTTAAGAAAAAGACAGAAGTGAAACAAAACACTATCAGTACATTGTTGAACTATGGATGGGAAGAGTACAGTCCTTAAGGCTATTTTGAATGCCCCCAGTGCTCCAAAATCAGAAGCATATATGTATTTATGTAGTTTGCAATGAGCGCAAATTTCAGGCCATTTTTAAAAAAAATTTATTATTCAAAAAAAAACTGGGCTAGAGAGGTGGGGAATGCAGCTGCCCAAGTGTCGCCATGGTTGCACACCAGCTTCTAGCAGTTTACACATCGCTGATTTAAAACATTATTGGTGGAATTGTAAAACTTAAACTACACTGAACTCTGTGGTAGTAGTGGGCAACTCATAGCCCTCCAGAACTCTTGGAACTGCTACTCCCATTGCTTCTAGCAACCATACTAATGTGAGGTATCACAGGGTTTCAGGCCAAGAACATGGCCACCCTCGAAGGCTGATGGAACCCATAAGGTTCCAAGAAGCCCTAGAGGGGTATACGACGGTACTGACGGCGATTCTGTTGATGCCCTGACCAACATCTGGGATACTAACCTTTCCAGGGCTATACACAGTATCGCTCCCAAGCGTCGTTTCCGGCCTGCTTCCAATAAACAACCTGTAAGTGCCCGGTTACGAAGTAATTCGTTCCGGGCCGCTTCGTAACCCGAAAGCTTCGTAAGCGAATGCCATGGGCTAAGGGGAAGCCGGATCCGTGCGAAAAAAGCCGAAAGCACAAAAGTTTTTCTGTACCCGAAAAAACTCGTAACGACAATCACGGATTTTCGTATCCCCAAAATTCGTAACCTGGATTCGTATCCCAGTACACTGTAATGGAAGACCTCAGGGAAAGGAAGTGGGCGTGCAACGACTAGAGCATAACTGGCGAAGACATCAGCGCTTATCCGACAGGACACTCCTTCGCTCTCATTTGAGAGCACGGATTGGCATAGATGCAACAAAGAATTCTTCTTTGCTGCACGTATTGCGTCCACGAGTCGCGTCCAGCAGAGCTGTTCAGGGTTGTGAGGGAGCTAACTCAACTCCCCCCTCCTGAGCCCTATTTGGAACCATCTAAAGCCTGCTGTGATGAATTTAACAACTTCTTTGTGGATAAAATATCTTGGATAAGGGGATCTCGACGCCAGTATTATGCAGATCCTATAAGAGAGGCGTCCGAAGCGTCCATGGCCCCTGTTATACTGGATCATTTTGAGTTTGTGTACGCATGAAGTGGACAAGATCCTTCGAAGTGTTCGGAAGACGACCTGCTCCCTTGATCCCTGTCCCTCTGGGCTGGCAGCTCCGGGGGAGATGCGGTGTTAACTCTTTTACACCGCATTGTCAATCTTCTCTAAGAGAGGGTCAGTTTCCATCTAAATTAAAATTAGCAGTGGGTTAAACCCTGCTAAAAAAGCCCTCCTTCGATCCCCTGATCCATAATAATTATCAGCCCATCTCACTGCTGCCTTTTCTGGGGAAGGTGATGAGCGAGCAGTCGCTTTCAGCTTCAATCGATCTTGGATGACACCAATTTTCTGGACCCATTTCAAAACCGGCTTCCGGCGGGCTATGGAGTTGAGACTGCCATGGTTGCCTTAGTTGATGATCTCCATCTGGGCATGGACAGGGGAAGCGTGTCCCTGTTGGTGCTCCTGGACATCTAGCGGCTTTCGATACCATCGACCATTGTATCCTTCTGGAGCGCCTGAGGGAGTTGGGAATCGGGGGCACTGCTCTCAGTGGTTCCAGTCCTACCTTCGGGCAGATTCCAGATGGTGAGCTGGGGGACTGTCGCTCTGATAAGAGGGCCCTTACATCTGGTGTCCCTCAGGGAGCGATTTTGTCCACTATGTATTCAACATTACATGAAACCACTGGGAGAGATCATCGGAGACACGGGGTGTGGTGTATCAGTATGCTGATGACACACAAATAATCTTTTCTGTGTCTCCGACTGATGCAGTAACTAAGGATGGCATCTCTCTCTAGATGCCTGCTTGGTGTCGGTAATGGGCTGGGTGAGGGAGAACAAACTCAGTGTGAATCCAGGGAAAACGAAGTACTGGTGATAGGTTCCCCAGTTCCAGGTGGCGAGATCTGTCACCCGGTCCTGAATGGGGTCATGCTCCCCTTGAAGGACTCGGTGCGCAGCTTGGGAGGCTCCTTGAGTCGTCGCTCCAGCTGACATCTCAGGTGGATGCGACGGTCAGAGTGCTTGTCATCAGCTTCGGCTGATACTCCGTTGCGTCCCTACCTGGACCGTGGGGACCTTGAAACTGTTGACATGCTTTAGTAACCTCTCGACTGGACTTCTGCAATGCGCTCTACATGGGGCAACCCTTGTACCAAACCAGAAGCTGCAAATGGTGCAGAACATGGTAGCTAGACTGGTCGCTTGTAGCTCAGGTGGACCTATAAACCCATCTAAAGACCTTCACTGGCTGCCTATTCGATCCGAGCTCATACAAGTGTTGGTTTCGACCTATAAAGCCCTAAGGCTTGGGCTCAGGTACTTGGGGACCACCTCTCCCCAATAAATCCTTCCCGCATACTCAGAACATCTGGGACAAATCTGTTGGAGGTCCCTAGGTCACATTTTGTGAGGACCTACAGAGGGCTTTTGCCATCGTTGCCCCTCTATTTGGAATAAGCTTCCTGTAGGCTCACTCCGCCGCATCGTTAGATTCTTTTAGAAAAACTTAAAACGCATTTATTCCGGTTGGCTTCCCACCTTAGTTAATTTTTCTTTTCTCTGCCCCTTGTTTTTCTTTTGACCCGGACCATTGTAAATTGTTTCTTCCATCTCCTGCCCTGTTATGTGTTTATATACTGTTCCTGTTCCCATTCTTGTAGCAATGTTTTAATTTTCTATTGTATTGTTTTATCCTGTACTGTATGTTTTAATTCCTTGTAAGCCGCCTTGATCATTTTATGGAAAGGCGGGGTAAAATAAAAATTATTATTATTATATTATTATTATTATTATTAGGAAAACAATACATTCCCATCATGTTCCTTGGTGCACATGCTAATACTGCCTATTTTGTTTTGGTTTGCAGTGGGGTGGTAAAATGCCTTGATTTACTAAATTCTATCATAGTTTAAAGGATGCCTTAATCTACATAATTGGCTTTAATACCCTAAACTGGGCACCAGTTTCCATCTGATCTTGGAAGCTAAGCAGTCAGCTCTGCTGTACTTAGATGGGAGACTACCCATGATTCCACATGCTGTAGGCTATATTTAAAAGAAAAAACTGGCCAAAACCACCTCTGAGTGTTTCCTGACTAAGAAAACTCTATGGAAGTTCATGGGTTTGCAGTAAGTTGAGAGATGATGTGAAGGAACTTCAAACACACTAGTTGCTGCAGTCTAGTGCCCCTTTTAAATGGGTCTCAGCCAATACTATCCATCAATACTCAAGTCATTGGCAAGTTTCTTGATCCTTCTATTGCTAAAAAGGAGCAGCTGCACTGTGTGGATGTGCCTCACAGAATTAGGGCTATGATTGTGTCCTTTTAGATGGCTGACCACTTCCACCCACTTGTAAGAGAAATGTTCTTCATTAGATTATTCCATTCTACATTTGCTTGAAGTAGGTTGAAATAATGTGTGGTTTAAATAATTTTGCACCGTGAATATGTTACCTGTCTGGGCTAAACACTCAGTTTCTCTTGTATTTTGTTCCACATCAGCAACATTTACACATTGCCCAAACAGCATGAAAAGGGAGGTAAGGTGCACCGTGCACTGAAGTTTCACTTGTGAAAACTTCCCAGCTTCAACTAATGAAAAGCATCTATAGCTACTGTGTTTCGTTCAGTAAAAGCAGAGAAAGCAATTAGCAAAACTTGGTAGGAAGTGTGTTTGAAAATCAAATGTAAATGTAAGAAATTTAATACACACACAACATACACACACAGAGGGAAAGGGAGGATTGTGGCTCTTCAGTAATTTTGCTAGCCCTTACATACTGCTTTGCATTTTCAAAGGATGAACAAAATTAGCTAACTAATTAGGCCAAGATGATAAGCTTCATTTTCAAATGTACCACGCTGTTCAAACACACTGCATTGATGTCAGCATTTTTTAGAGAAATGGAACTGTGTTTGTTGTTCTAAAATTTCAAAGGTAAAGGGATACCTCTGTCTACACAGAAAGATTTGGAGGCTTCCCCCATGTTGTGTGTATGGGGGTATGGGCCTGTTCTTATCTGAAATAGTACATTCCAAAGGAGATAAATAGGCCTTCTCTTGTCCAGTAGGGCATTTAAAAGTGGAAAGGCACAGCAAATTTATCCCAATTAATGTTGCTAGGCCTTGAACCTAAATGCAGTGTTAATCTCAAACGAGCAGACTCACTGAATTCAATGGAACTGACATAAGTGATTTATCAGTCCCCATTGATTTATATTGGAAGAGGCTATAACTTGATAAAAATGAGGTTGTTTTCCTAATTAGACAAGAGGGCTCTTTCATATTATACAATTATAACACTGATTCCACTTTAACTGTCATGGCACCATCCTATGGAATCCCGGGATTATGGTAGTAGTTTGGAAAAGCATTCAGGCTGCTTGGCTGAGAATTCTCAATATCCTTCCTTAAACTGTACATCCGAGGTTCCATACGATGGAACTAAGACATGAATTGGAACGATAGCGCTATAACTGTGTAGTGTGAAAAAGTCCCAGGATGATGAAACCTGATTTTCCCAAATGTCATGATGGCTGGGGAATATGAGAGGTGTATTCAAATTCTATGGACGATACAAGGCTAGGGAAAGCCCATCTAAACTCACTCATCTCAGTTCTAAAAAGCCTCTGGAATCTCTTGTGAAATTGTGAGCTTTTCCTGCACAACTCTGACAATCCAGGAAAGACCCAGACATTGAAAACCGCAGTTACAAAGGAGGAAATAAACCTCAGTCCATGGATGGGAACATTTGGTGATACAACACGTTTTGAATCGAAGAACTGCCAGGTTTGCTCCTGATGTCTTGAGTTAAAGGCTCAGATGGGAGCTGATGGGAAAGATCCAGTTAGCAAATGCGTGTGTGTGTGGGGGGGGGCGCTACTGCCCATCAGAATTGCGTAGATGACAAATAGTCTAGTTTGCTCTAGAGAGCTTGGAATTAATTTTCTACAAAGGTCATTTATTGCTTACAATTCTGTATAGTTTTAAACTGTGATTTGAAACATTCCAGGAATTTTAACATTAATAGATGGGAATAATATTATGTTTATAGAGTCTTAGAATCACAGAAGGGACCACACCAGCATTCTAATCTAACCCCTTGCCAATGTAACTAAAGCACTCATGAGAATAACATCTAAAACATCTAAAAAAGGAGACTCCACCACCCTCTAAAGCAGTCTGTTATAACTATGAAACAGCTTTACATCTTCCTAAATATAGATAGAATTTCTTTTCTTGTCATCTGAATCCATTGGTTGTGTTTAGTCTCTGGAACAGCAAAAACAAGCTCATTGCATCTCTACATAACATCCCTTCAGATATTTAATATGATGTTACATCTGTCTTCTCCAGGCTAAATATCCACTCCCTAAGTCATCCTCATAGGGCTTGATTCCAGAGCTTTGATCAACTTAGGCGGTATCCAGACTGGCGCAAAGCGCCGCCGTACAATACTAGGGTGCCTTGGGGGCATCCTTTACAGACACCCACAACCCTAGGATGTACTCTGTACATCAAATGGTGGCGCCCTGTCTACATGGGTGCCACCATTTGACGTAACGGACTTGTCACATCCAAACGGTGCGGCATGGGCATCACGTCCTGGCGCCACTGCAGGGCGCTGTGGCGCCCTTCAGCGGCACCAGAAGTGTCCCATTTTGAGCTCCTCACCATGTGTATCGCTGACACGGCCTTTAAATGGCCATGCCAGATCCAGAGAGAAAGGGGCCGAGCAGCCCCTTTCTCCCTTTCCCTGCCGCTGTAGGGGTGTCCTTGGGGCATGAATCCCCAAAGACACCCTTTCCAGGCCGCAGGGAAGCGGAAAAAAGCTTCCCTAAGGCCGGAGAAAACGCGGATCGGGGCCTCCAGGGCTGCCGTGTGGCAGCTGAGGCCCCGATCCGTCAGGGAAAGGGGTGGGTGCAGGCTGCCCCAAAGGGGCGGTCTGTATCCGCCCTGGATCACCTTCCTCTAGTACATCCCAGCTTGACAGAGCCATATTGAGCTGTGTTGCCTAGACCTAGATTCGTATCCAGGTTGATCTGACCAAAATAGCAAAGAGTGGGATTACTACTCCCTTTGATCGTGACACCATTGCCTATTGATGTGACGAGAACTGGATGGTCTTTTTGGCTGCCACATACATTACTTTTCATTCATTACTTTTTGGAAGTATTTGAGGATTGACCATTTGGGGCCATTTTAGTAATTTTATTTTTAAATAACAACAACAAAAACACTGTGTCTCTAAAACATTAATAATGTTCATGTAATGAAATACGGGTAATTATATACCATAATCCAAACTCCAGTTCCCATCCTGATTCTTTCCAAGGCCTCTGTCCTATGACTGCCCACTGTCAGGTTTTTAGAGTTTAATTTTTATGTATTTATTTACTTCATATATGATGCTACCTTTCTCCTACAGTGAGACTCAAGATGGCTTCAAAATTGGATCAATTAAAATAAAACCTTATTTTAAAAAAAAAACACGGATTAAAAACCTCCATATATATCATATAAGTAATCTTAAAACCATATAAATGCTTATAAATAACAACATTTCAATAAGAATCTTATTTTATTTTTATTTTATTTATATGCCCTCTTTCCCTTAAATTGGACCCAAGGTGGGTAATGGGTCCCCTTCCCTGTTTACATATCAAGAGCCTGCCTAAACAAAAATGTCTTTGCATGCCATTAAAAGGAAAGCAAAGAGGAGGCGAACCTAGGCGTTTATCAGACAAGGAATTTGAATATAATCCAATGGCAATCCGAACGCAATCATGGGGTTTCACGTTATTGCGTGATAGACTACCACATGCAATTTCAGGCAATGGAAAGTCAGTCTGAATGCAATCATGGGGTTTCACGTTATTGCATGAGAGCTGATCACACACAATTTCAGGCAATGGCAAGCTATTTTCAGGCAATGGGAAGTCAGTTCGAACGCAATTCGAATTCACGTAAATTTGCTGAATGAGCGAATTCACATGAATGCTTCTGGCCTCACTTTTTTTCATTTGAAATTAAGAGAAATTCCTCCCTTGTGATAAACTCACTGTCTCCTGCAGAAGGAGTTCCAGAAGTTGGGAGCAGCCACCAAGAAGGCTTTCTCTGATGTCCTCACCAGGTGAGTCTGTGATGGTGGCAGGGCTGAGAGAAGCCTTCCCGTGTAAATCTGAAAGTTATGGCAGGTTACAATGGGAGAGACATGTTCTTTCAGCTAGGTTGGTAGAATTTCACTTGTATCAGTTTCATATTATACACTGAGATAGATCTGGGTAAATGGACCAGTCTGACTCAGTATAAAACAGCTTGTAGTGCCTTAGGTGCCAATTTTGAAAGGGGCAAAAGTGTGTACTAGGGCTGGAGACAGGGGGCATGCCTCCTAGGAATACACCATCTCTTTTAAGATAAATTATTAATCCTGATGCCTATTTAGAATCAGACTATGTCTCATGTAAAACAGTAGTAAGCAAACAACACCCCCTCTTACCAAATTTCTGATAGTCTTAAAATTTGATGATTTGATGATGAGAGCAAGTTTTTTTTTTAAAAAAATGATAATCACTAGCTCACTATTTGCTGCATGATAAAATTTAAATATAAAAATATGTATCAATAAATGCGAATGTTGCAATTAACATAAAAGTTTCATTTAAACAACCTAAAAAAGTCGAAGGCTTTCATGTCAGCACCATAGGCCTCTTACAGACTGCCAAAAAGCTGCTTCGGGTCTCTTTGGAGGTAGTATTTAAATGATGCATGGGTCCTGAGTCCGGAGGTCGCACCAAAACATTCCTAAGCACTGGAGTGTAGCTTTGGTGCGCTTCCGGATTCTTGGGTTCTGCTCATTTAATAGCATACCTCCAAAGAGCCCGACGCAGCTTTATTTTGGCGTCTGTAACAGGCCATGTTTTTGTGGGTTTTTTGGCTATGTTGCCATGTGCTGCAGCAGAGTTTCTTTCTGAAGTTTCGCCAGCATCTGTGGCTGGCAACCAAAAAATGACTAAAATCTCTGACTTCTTCTAAAACACAGATGATGTTACAGGGTGAATATTCATTGTGTTTGCTAGATGCCTCTGGGCATCCAACCCACTTGAGTGCCTTCGGGAGGAGGAGTTAATTAATTATCTTATATTTAGCATTACTCTTTCCTGGCTTGTCAGGTAGCAGGCAACAAGCCTAGGCTTGAATCTGAGCATTGGCTCTAGCTAGTGTTATCCAATGGGTAGCGCTAATGTACTATTAATTGAGTTGACATCTCTGTTGAGATCAGTTACAAATGCAGTGCCAATGTTATTTCAACAGCAATAGTTGGTTCAGTAAAATACAGAGGAGGCAGTTCACTCATTCCAACATCATAGAACTGAAATTTATTGGAAATTGTTTTATGATGTGCGTATCATGTGATTCATAAGATCTTTTTATCGCTGATGCAAATGATTTGGCTCGTCTCATAAATAATCAGTTTTTCATTAGTGCGCCCCATTTTTATGCTGTTGACTGAGTGTCTATGACCAATAATTTCACATATGAAAAATGTGCACAGGCTTTAGTTAATCAGTGTTGGTAAAATTCATGCATACATTTAGGAAAGATGCAACAAATGCATGCAAACCTCCATGTTGGAAAATTGGAAAAGTTTCATTTAATCTAATGCAAAAATGAGTAGAACAAAAATGCTGGTATGAGTCTAAGAAACAAAACATAAATGAGACTGATAGATTTTCATATCCTTATTAGCTGATCTGAGAATACCAGGAACATTTTGTTCGATTTTTTAATGAATGCTTCTACACTAAATAGCGGGTGCATGCTTTCTTCAAATGACTAAAAAGAAATGGTCCATCAAGAATTTTTGAACCCTCAGGGCCATAAAATGGCCCTGGCGGAGCTCCACACATCCTGCTTTAAAGTGACTATGGTGCTTTACAGACCGCCCAAAAAGGGTGCCAGTTGCTGCATCCGGGAACTGCAGCGGACAAACCACGCGATTGCCGGACGCAACAAAAAAGAAGCCCCAAAATGGGGCTTCTTCTTGCGGCATGGAAATGGTGCCGCAAGTTACTAATGGCACACTCGCGGCGTCATTTCTGCCACATGACGTGTGAACTCTAGGCATCCATGACATCAAGATGGCGGCGCCCGTGTAGAATGGGCGCTGCCATTTTGTATGCACCGAGTGCATACTAGGGTTAGGGGCGTCCAGAAAGGACGCCTCTTTCTAACCCTAGTACGTGCTGAGCATGTACTTTACGCGCGTCTGTAACGCGCCTGAGTAACCCTGCTAGTATAGTATACTTTTGAATGTATCTTAAAGCAAATCAAGCCTGAACTCTTACTAGAGTCCAAAGTGGCTTAATAGAGGCTTTTGTATTTTGGACATATCATGTGACTATATTACTAACTGGAAAAATGATGATTCTTAGTAAAGTGAAAGACAATAGGGAAGACAAATGTTTGTAGGGAACTGCAGGCTACAATTGGGGTTCTAATAAATTGTACTTTGTCCGTCTCTGATTTAGGAGAAAGCCAGCCCAGTGGGAAGAGATTTTATCTCCCCTATGCAATCCTTTGTAAAAACTTCATTGTCATCCTATGCTATATATACTAATACGATCATGCAAAATGTCAGTGGGAATGATCTCAATTGAGACGTCTGATAAAGCCAATTATTTCTTGGAATCTGACACAGGCATGTAGGACATCCTACTAACTGCCCATTCTGAGCTGAATGGTTGCAAGGAAGCTCCTGGCAAGCTTTTGAAGTGGTATCTTCTCTTAAAAGTGTGAGATGGGTAGAGGGAACAACTCTCTGAAGAAGCACCATAAGCGACATCACCAAAATAGGTTCAGAAATGGTGTCCCTCATGTCTTTGGGACAGCACACTGGTTTGCAAGGAGAAAATCAGAGCAGCATCACCAAAGAGTATTTTAACAACTCAAGTACCTACATTCCTGGCCCCAGGAGCTTAGCAAGCCCAGTCTCCCCACGTTAAAAGCTACAGGCAAGGGCAGGAGGGGTGGGAGACCGAGAGACTGCCCTTGTGCATAAATCAAATTGTCATACTGCAAAAGCGGATGTTTCAGAAGTCAAGGCTGGTTGTAAGTAAATGACTGTGGAACAACACCTGGTTTCTCTGCTGCCTAACATGTCTGCCATGGGCATTTTAGACACAAAGCTTCAGGTTCTTAAGAAGAGCAAATATTTATTTAAACAATCTCACCCTCCCCCCGACAAAAAAGAAATAGATTCCCTCCGCCTGCTGCCACCCCTTTCTGCATCTCCTCTCAAGGGGCTGGGAAGCCTGGATACAGATATTTATTTTTTACCAGCATCAAATACTTGGCCACAGGAGAGATTCAAGAAGAGAGGCAGGTGATCCCACAAGGCAAGAATTGACAAAGCTTTGTTTTGAATAATTACTCTGAGACTGAAAGTAGAATGACTTGGAGTCTAAAAGCTGAATCTGGGTTGAGGAAGATGTGTGAATTAAAGCTACATGTCTGCACTGCTGTATTCTTTAGGAAAGCCTTTCTCTTTCTCCTGAATGAAGAAGGATGTTGTTCAATCTATCTTCTCCTTTTAAAACCAAATATTGCAAAAGAACCATGCCACTTAGGACTTTATCACACCAGGTTTGTAAGGCACCACAATTGTGTAAGTCAAGGAAATGCAAACATGCCAGACTGAGGATATTCATTGTCATATATCTCTTCCAAATCATTACGGTGTCTGTCCTGGCCATTACCATCTTCATGCCAGCCTCCATAGCCCCATCCCCACCCTCCTGCCCTAATCCCTTCCCATACCTTTTGGTCTGTATTTATTTTTATTCCCTTTTCTTTTTAGTGCAATTGTAAGATCATGGCAATCCATTAAGTAAAAAAGAAAGAAAAGAAAGAAAGAAATTAAAACAGCCAGCTTGGTATAGCAAGGGGGAGGGGAGCATAATCATACCTACTCACACTATGTGACTCCCACAAATTGGAACAGCTTTGAATCAACAGTGCAATTGGGAGGCATTGACAGTTTTTTCTATCCATGAGGAGTGCTCCATCAATGGATGGACCACAAACCATCTACAGGACAGGTGCAGTTTTGTGTGATAAGATATGGACCACAGACCCTACTTTCCTTCTCTAACTCCACTTTTCAAGCTTCTTGTGATAAAGTCCCTAGAAAAGCCACTGAAAGAAGGTAATTTTGCAATGTTGCCAAGACTGGCAGTGTTAAATGAGTGAATCTAGTCCACTATTTTACGTTGAACAGAAGAGTCTGATGTAAAAGCAGCCAACAAATGAGTTGGTGAGTTTCTCTTTGGAGTCCACCTCACTGGTCATGGCTAATGGCTTCAATATGAGTGGAACTTTGAAGGCTCTATCCAAAGTTGAGGAAAGAGTCTGGTACCTTTGACAGCTCCTCAAAGATTAAGATAAATCACTCAAAGCTGATTCCTCACCTCACTGACATGGAAGCCACCATACCTTTGTAGTGTAGATGCCCTCTAATTGCTTAAAAGTTGCTTTGAAAATAGTTGTCCTCTGACCACTGGTCAGATGAGCAGTGTGGACACTTTACAAACATCTGTGTCACAGAGCAGGAAATTAATTATACAGAAACTAAACTGAGAAAGTCCTTTACCAACTTCCCCTGGGATGTGTTTCTCTGATCATATTCCTTTTTGCATTTGTAAAAGACACAGGTAAGGGGGAAAGAAAGAGAGATTTCTGCCCCACCCTGCCCCCTACTGCTCAAATACCTTCTTCTTGGGACTTAGAGGCTGCCATGCTCTAGTTCTATAAGTTTTATCTGTGATTCTGTTTTGAATGACTTGCATAATTAGACAGGGAAGATGTACAGTTAATCCATTTAAAGGTGTAAAGAAGTCCATTTAATGAACATTATAGTCCTATTAGACTTAGAAACATCGAACTCTTTTTATTGAATAAAAAGTTCAATGAGATTAACTTCTCTTAGTTGGTTTTAAAGAATAATCAAACATGTCCTACTCTGATAGTGTACCACTATTTCTTAGTGCATGAATTCAGCATACCAATGTCTTCAGTGCAGGAGCGTAAGAATGAAACTGGGTGACATTATATTTCAGTTAAATAATTACAAATTAAAGAGGATCACTTCTACATTCTATACTTACTATAGTATGATAAGACGCTGAACTCCTTGAACTTGTAATTATATAACAGAAATGTTAATCTCCTGGTTTGGTATTCCATTTGACTGTATTAACTATATTCTTGCAATTATCAAGTTTACTCCCTGACACACAGACACTGCTGTTGCGAGACCTATTATTTGATCATATCAGATTTTGACCATAAATACTGTAATGGAATTCTGTTGTCCAATCTCACACTGCAACAAAGACATTAATAATGTTTGCCTAATATTCTGCATTTGTTCAGTGAAGAATGGCTGGGGGAGGGTGCTAAAATGGGCACAAATTACTGCTTTTTTTTCAATTTGCAATGCTAAATAAGCCTCTCATTATTTCTACAGCTTTGCCAAATTTAAAAAAAAAAGAAGAAGAAAAACTTATGACTGTCAATGTTTAAGTTGAGCATTGTCTAAGTCACTGGGAATTTAATTTGAATAGATGTGTTTTAAACAGTTTTCGCTCCGAGTAAAAAGCCATTAGCTCTGGCCAGAAACCCTTAAGCCTATCTTCTCTTCCCAGAATATTATAATAAATGCCTTTAGTAGGTTGGGAACAGAACGTACATTTTATTTATTTTTCTTTTTTTAAAATAAGGCTTTTTAATGTGTTAGCCTGTATATCTCCACTAAATTTATGTATGTAGCTCACATCAATGCAAAAAACATTTAAGTTTCATTGAATTCCATTGAATTCCAAGGTACTTAAAGTTTCTAATACATGTACTAAGAGGAGTGGTGCCTCAATCTCAAATTAAATGGTTTACTCAACAGTCATTCAACTGTGTACAAAAACATAATCTATTCAGGTGAGCTGATTGGGGGAATATATCTGCCAAATGCTATCTGGTTAACTCTCTATATAGGTAATGCAATACCTATACTTAACAGTTCTGCAAAACAAACAAAGAAGTTGACAACAATTTGCACGTGAAAGTTTTAAATTATTTTATATATTTATATATTATACAGTATATTGTGCAATGCAAACATTTTATATAAAAATATATTCCATGCCTGTGTATTGTAGTATTGGGAACTGTAATTTGTTGTGGTACCAGAGCTCTCTGACAGAGAAGGCTAAATGTCTCACAATGCCACAATTCCCAGAATACCAGAGCCTTGAGTCATGGCATTTAAAGTGGTCTCAAACTGGAATATTTCTGCAGTATAGATGCAGCCTCATTTGTCTTTTTGGTAGTCCATGGAATCTGCAGAACTCTCCTCCAGAATCAGATTTCATATGGGTTGCTGTTATTGTTTTGTTTCTGTTTTTTTCTGTCAATTTTCTTCACTGCCCTGCTTTTTCATCCATACATAGAAATTGGATGTACCATGGCATGGATCATCCTCACTTTCATATTCCATTCCATTATCTTTATACTTGAGGATCTTATGCAATTGCTTCATAACTATCTTTCCAAGTCTTATTTTTCTTCTGACTTCTTGACTATAATCTCCATGTTAATTAAAAAGTGAGCTTGTTTTTGTGTTTAACTGCCCCGGAGTCTACCCTGACTCATGACAACCCTGCAGATGAGACATCTTTAAGCCCTTGTCATACACTGCTCTGCTTAGGTCCTGCAGATTCATGCCCATGACCTCTCTGATTGAGTCCATCCATCTAGCATGTGGCCTTTCTCTTTTTTGTCGGCCCTCTACCTTTCCCAGCATTATTGTCTTTTCGAATAAGTTGTGCCTTCTCATGATGTGATTGAAATACAGTACAACAACCTCAGTTTTCTTAACTTGACTTCCTGGCAGAGTTCAGGATCAATCTGATCAAGGATTTATTTGTTTGTCTTTTTGGCCATTCACAGCATCCTCATCACTCTTCTCCAGAACCATATCTCAAATGAATTGATTTTCTTCTTATCCTCTTTCTTCACTGTCCAGCTCTCACATTCATACATGGTGATGGAGAACAGAGCTTAGGTATATAAAACGTTTAACAATTTCTATGAAGATTTTCATACCAGCACTTACTGTGGGGTAAGCGCTGGTAAAACACTGGTAAAATGGTTAGGAAGCATGTGTGTCTGAAAGCCTATCATGCTTCCTAAATATCAGGGAATCATCCCCTCACCTCCAGCATCCCTGAATCGTTCGGGGAGCAGCCATTTCCAATTAACACAAGTTTCTGTTAATTGGAAATGGTTGCCCCCTGAATGATTCAGGGATGCTGGAGGTGAGGGGATGATTCCCTGACATTTAGGAAGTGTGTCAGGCTTTCAGACACATGCATTTCCTAAATGTTTTACCAGTGTTTTTCCAGCACTTAGCCCATGGTAAGTGCTGGTACGAAAATCTTCATAGAAATTGTTAAACATTTTGTAAGAGGCTAAGAAGAAAATCAATTCATTTGAGATATGGTTCTGGAGAAGAGTGATGAGGATGCTGTGAATGGCCAAAAAGACAAACAAATCCTTGATCCTGAACTCTGCCAGGATAAAAATCTTCATTGTCTTCACCATCCATTTTAAAGTTATGTACATCATCTATGGTCATTATATTTGCTTTCTTAATATTCAGCTGAAAGCCTTCATTTGCACTATTGTTATTTTCATCAGTACTTGTTTCAAGTCTTTTATATTTTCTGCTACTAATATGGTGTCATCTGCATATCCTAAACTGTTGTTGTTCTTGTCCCCAATTTCCCCACCTCCTTCCTCTGTTTCTAATCCTGCTTTACATATTATATGTTCTGTGTATAAAATAAACAGGGAGATAAAATACAACCTTGTCTGATTCCTCTTGCCAATGGGAAACCATTCTGTTTCTCCATATTCTGTCTTGTCAATGGTCTCCTGTCCATAGCATAGATTATGCATCAGGACAATCAAATGTTGCACTACTCCCATTTCATTTAGGAGGGGAGAAAACCTTTTAAACAATCTTTTATACATTTGTATAAAATCTTTTAAAGATCAGATTCATTGCTGTGAATTGCTGATTATCATCTTCATGATTTGGACTACCTGGTTTACTCAAGAATAAGCTGCACTTTATGCCATAGGTATCTGCTTTGCAATGTGATAATCTGCCTCCAGGGGAAAATGTATTTTGACAGTTTTATGAGTAGATTTCCTCCTTCACTCGCACTTGAAATCTTCCTTCCTGTCAGCTGAACTATTTGTTAATGTGAAAGTGGAGGTGGGGCGAGATGGCTAATTTCTGTGCTTGGTTAGGAGCAGCTTCCTCGAGTTAAACACATCAAATTTATAGCTTATAAAGCAAACAGAAGAAGACCAAGAAATAATGAAATTTTGGCTAATGTAATTTTAGCACCCATAAGGGCATGAACAAGAGACAATTAGTCAGCCACAGCTGAAAATTGAGAGTTAAAATAGGCAGAAACAGCTGCCACACCTTTATTCTGTAAGGTTTATTGCCTTGTTGAGGAAGCATTGTTTGGAAAAGGAGCTAAATGAGGCTCTGATTAGCATTCAGTCTGACTTTTCTATTACCTGAATCTTTACATAAAATATCAGGCCAGCGCCCACCTCTTGATATTCTGCTTGTGATGCTACTCCACTGCCTTTGCCTTGAGGACATCTATGGCTCAGGCTTCTGCTCCGGTTTCCTAATTCGCTTGTAGCAGCTCTCCATATTCCAGGCTCTTCTTTGTTTTTGCTCTTTGTGACCTGAAACGTTTGACATATTTTGAACTTTCTCAAATGAACACAGATCTTCAAAATGCTGAATTTTTCATATTACAATAATGGAAGGGTGAGACCACCTTTCTCCAGCAATCCATCTGCCATTGCTCTGAAGCCCTTTCATATTTCATGGTAGAATCTGTATCTGTTGTTCTTTCCCAGCTCAAGTCTTGCTTATTGCATTATTTACTGCAGATATACTGCTGAAACCTGATACCAAACATCTGTGCTTCTCTATCCCTCCTTCAACCTCCTCCATTGCTGATGTTGCTTTAAAAAATCTACCTGGTTAGACTGAAGATAAGGAGGACAGGTGGCTAGGATAAGCATAAAATGACTTTATACAAAAAGCTTCTTTCTCTGAGGCTTTAACTGGGCTATGCATGTAGTGTGAAAAAGACCCTGGCCACAGAAGGAAAAGAAGAACAGCTAGCCACACCTTAATCACCCTGCATCTGAAGTTGCAGCATATGAACTTAATTCCCCCCCTTTCCATTTTTACCTTCCCCTTGTGCATCATATCTTATTTAGACTATAAGACTGAGAGCAGGGACAGTTGAACTGTTTAAAAAGCAGGAAACATTTTGAATAAACGGCAGGGTATAAATGTGGAAATACCTTAAAGGCACCAAATCCCATCTGATTATGGAAGCTAAGCATGGTCAGCCCTGGTTAGTACTTGGGTAGGAGAGCACTAATGAATACCAGTTGCTTTAGGCTATATTTCAGAGGAAGGAATCAGCAAAACTACCTCTGAATTTTCCTTGTCTAAGAAAACTCTGTGAAATTCATGTGGTTGCCATAAGGTACATGCACACATATAAATGGTTCAGAGGTGTAATTATTCTATCAGTTCCACAGAAGGACCTGTCCAATATAAATGATACTACTGTAAATTGTAGGCTGCTTGCTTCATGGGCTCATCTCATGCAATCACTTTTCTAAATGTGTTGCAAAATTCAGTGACATTTTTTCATGCTACATACACATTGATGATCACAATCTTTATTAGCTCTGTTTAATGTTTTTACATATTATTGCTTTGCTATCATTTGTTGTAACTTACCTTAGTAATATTTGTGGGAAAGTGATATATAGATGCTAGAAATAAACATTCTCATAGCCCCCATTTGCTATCCTTTGTACTTTCTAGCAGAAGGTAACTGAATAATTTGGCTGAAAGGTTAGTAGATGGATAAATGTAGGGAACGCAGGACAGTAATAAATGGAGTATTAGCATCTTAATTAAGTTTTTAGCCCTCATCAAAATATATAGGCTTAATATTATTAAAGAAAATTGAATGAACAAAAATGTCTAAATTAATTCAGTTAGGAAAACAGACTCAGGCAGCATTTCCAAGACTTCATAAACAAACGTACCTTGTGAATCTGTTTTAAAGCAACATCTAATCTCAGCTATCTTGTAAAACATAGATACACACACAACCTGCCATCCTCCTCAAATTTGTAGAGGCACTTGAAGATCACTATATCTTGATTTGGTTTATGGAGCCTGCTTAGATACTGTATCATAAGAGAGCAGATTGGGAAAGGCTGCTTCTTAACCATTAAAGATAAAGCTATAGGGGAACAGGCTTAAACTCTGCCAGTAGAATATACAGCTGTAAGATTAGGAGAAGATAAATTCTTATTGCTTTGGAGCATACACTGCTCTAATGCTTCTGGAGGAGAAGGGAAAAGTTATTAGATATGAAATTAATTCCTTAGCACCTGGAATTCCACTGCCATAGACTGGGCTAAACTAATCACTTTATCCTCGCCCCCTAACACATTTATCCATCGACTAATTCTTTACCTAATTAGAGAGAAATTTGGAGCGATGCTGGTCAGGAAAGTAAGGATTAGGGTTAAGAAAACACTTGTATTTGAAACCCACTGCCTCCCCTGGTCAGTGTGAAAGATCCTTTAAGAAACTCCCACCCTAGCTAATCCATGACCCACAGCAGGAAGGAGTGTTAACAATTTAGTTTAAAACTCACACTCTCAGACAAATGCATCAGGGGGAAAAAAACACAGCTTTTCTTCTTTGATTTATAGGTATTAGTTGTTTTTCCAAGACCCATTAAGGACTCTTCATCATGTACTTGCAAGGGGCATTAAGCACTGAAAAGTTGTTCCCAGCTCTGTATTATTCAAAGGCAATTTACACTAATTATTGGAGTCCATGGTGTTACCCATATTAGCAGAATGATCCATCCCAGCAGGCTAAAAGTACTTTTAAAATGCTAATTTATTGTGGCGGTACCGAAGAAGAAGAAGAAGAAGAAGAAGAAGAAGAAGAAGAAGCTTGTACTAAAGTGTGATTTTGTTTCACATTTTAAATTCAAAATGTTTTCTGAAATAAGACATGCTGATTTGCATACGGAGTTACATTCATTGATACGATCTTGTGCCACCTAAACAAGAGTTAATAAAATGTTGAAGCATGGCCTTCCTGCTATAGAGTAACACTTGGAAAATGTGTGTCCAATGAAAAAGATATATTTAGTGGCCTAAATTGGCAGATGCAATCACAGGATAAATA
The DNA here is from genome assembly GCF_019175285.1 of Sceloporus undulatus. Lineage (NCBI taxonomy): Eukaryota > Metazoa > Chordata > Lepidosauria > Squamata > Phrynosomatidae > Sceloporus > Sceloporus undulatus. Next base: position 197,757,827 of record NC_056524.1, on the reverse strand, counting down.
AACCCATGGAAATTTAGTAAGTCAGCACTTAGAGAAGTTCCATTGTTTCAATGAAACCAGTTGGGACTAGCAATTGAATTTAGACCTGAATGATTGTTTGATACAACCACAAACACAGAAATATATTTGTATCGTTTCACCTTGATGTTTTGAAATAATGTTTGGATTATGTGCCTTTCTTTTATAGAAAGTGGGGAAGGGGATGCATGGCACAACAATAGAACCTCAGCCCATTGCTGCATGTCAAGATGGAATCCCCTATGCAATTTGATATAGCAGATTGTGTACATGTTATACCAGAATATTCCTTGAGCATTAAAAAGGCTATACAAGGCCCAAGCAGAGATAAAGGATATATTTCATTATTGCTCAGAGATCCAAGGGAGCTAGCTCAGGCTACAGGTCTTTTAACATGAATGGGGTAAATAAGGATGAAGCAAAATTGCAGATCAGGTCTCAGGAAATGTATGGCAACCTGCTTCTCTGCATCCAGGCATTCTCCGGATCTTGTGAGATTTGCTCCAGATGGTCGCATGCACCTTTTGAGTAGAAAATGCAACATTTTAAATAGTCGGAAGCTGACTCAAGCCCTCCTTCAGAACTCACCTGTATCGTTAAACTAGTTTCAGAGATTTGGGATACTGCCACACTGCAAAATTAATGCAGTTTGACAACTCTTTAACTGTCATGGTCCATCCTATGAAATCTCGGGATTTCTAGTTTGTTGTGGCACCAGAGCTCTTTGGTAGAGAAGAGTAAATTTCTCACAAAATTACACGTCCTAGAATTCCATAGCATTGGGTCATGGCAGTTAAAGGGGCGTCAAACTTCATTAATTTTGTAGTGTAAATGCAGCTTAGGAGATTTGTTCTCACCTCTGTTTGGCAAGGTTTTTTCAAGAACTACCAATAAGGAGAAGTAACAGCTGGTGGGGAGATCAAAGCATGATGGTAAGAAGAGGCTATAATCCCAGTAACAGTGGAAACCAGTGTTCCCAGTTGGATTTACAGGCTCAATAAACATCTCTCTCCTGCTCCCCTTTTCTCTAACAGTCTCACATACACCCTAAAAAACCTCCTTGTGAAATGGTATATTTACATCTCCACAATGAATCAACAGGAAAAAAACAATGAGATGATATGTGTATATAGGGTTGCCATAGTTGTCCACTAAAACCCAGGTCAAAATGTAGGACAAAACCTAGACCGAACTGTAGGACAACTGCAGGACAAAACTCAGCCCAAGATGTAGGACATTTAAGGTCCTCCATTTTTCTTGAATGTCCTACATTTTGGGCTAGAATTACAACTTTTAAACTGTAGTGGGACAGCCAATCAAATCATAGAATCATAGAGTTGGAAGAGACCGCAAGGGCCATCCAGTTCAACCCCCTGCCATGCAGGAAATCTAAATGAAAGCATCCCCGACAGATGTCCATCCAGCCTCTGCTTTAAGACCTCCAGGGAAGGAGACTCCACTACACTTTGAGGGAGTGTGTTCCACTGTGAACTGCCCTTACTGTCAGGAAGTTCCTCCTAATGTTGAGGTGGAATTTCTTTTCCTGTAGCTTGCATCCATTGTTCCAGGTCCTGTTCTCTAAAGCAGCAGAAAACAAGCTAGCTCCCTCCTCAATATGACATCCCTTCAAGTATGCTTTTTAGTACTTTTAATAAAACCCCACCATCTTCTTATTAATTATTAAAATTGGCAAAAGAGCAAATTTATTGGTGTCCTTAGCCATCTTGAATGATTGCCCATGATCTGATATCGCATTCATTGGTTTATATACAATTTTTCTATATATAGCAATATTGTATATTTATTTTATTTTTCACTACTTTGACTGGTTTCAGTCTCAGTCAAATTTAAGTAATAAAAACAAATAAAATTGCATTTGGAGAGCATCTTCAGTTCTGCTTTAGAAAAAAAAGTATACATACTGGCAGTATTACATTAGAATCATAGAATCACAGAGTTGGAAGAGACCACTACAGCCCTCCAGTCCAACCCCCTTCCATGCAGGAATACACAATCAAAGCAACATAAAGTGCATATAGTTCTACAGTGGGGCAGGATCTGAAAGATGGCTCATTTGCCTAGGTCACATCAAAAACTCCAGATATTCTCCTATATTGTAAGGTTATGCCACCTATATATTTTGTTGCTCATAGTGCATTTGCAAGAACTTTCAAGACTCTGAGGGGAAAAAATCAGTATTTTGAAACAAAAGGGGCATAACAATAGAACTTTAAGGTTAACTGAACTATTTGCACTCCACCATTTGTCCTTTTCTTGGAAACCCTGTCCGTTTAGGTTCCCAGCTATTAGAGCTATAGCTAAAACCTTTGGAAGAAAAGAAGGTGGAAAGTGGACTTACTGAGGGCCCAAATGTCCACATATATAGTGCTGGTAGGGTGCCATCCATATGACACCCTGGAAGCAACTGGATTGCAGTCTGGACTGAGAAAAGAGTGATAACAGTATCCATTCTTCCTAATTTTTAATAAATTATTTTTATTGTTTCATAACTGTATCATCACGATCCATTTCATTGCTTTTTGTTTATGTTGTAAATTGGTTTGGAAATTCTTTGAAAAAATTAAGCATGCTGTCAAAATGTTCTAAAATAAATATCATTGCCATGGCCAAAGATGCCAAAGAACTAAAACAAAAACACTTTTTGCCACATGCACAAATACACAGCAGCCGCAGGTCTCCTCATCCAATGAAGACACTCTTAATATGTGACCTTGATGATACTTCAAGCAGCAGCCAATGAAGAAGGCTCACAAACTAAATCCAACAACATCAGGCTCCCATTACATGACACCAAGGAAAAAGGTGAAGGAGCTGCGTTTAATGGTATCTGCATTATCTCAGTTCTGCTTTTTCTGAGTGAAGAGGCCCATGACTGGACCACAAAACATGTGAAGCTCTTGCAGAGTATAGCAACTTTCTTTCCCATTCTGTCTGTCTCAGATGCTTACATGGAATAAAGGAAGAGAAAAAGCAGTATATCCGTGAGAAAATAAAGCTGTCCTTCCCGATCTCTGAAGTGAATAAACTATACATGCACATCATTGAAATATGTGTCTAATCTGTTTGTGATCTATTTTTTAAAGAGGAGGGCAGAAGCAAAGTGCTGCTGAATGTGTCAATGCAAGCATACAAAGCAGAATGTGCTATAGCAAAATAAAACAACAAACATTGTATGGAGGATGAGTTGCCCCAAATATTTGCTTCCTCTGAACTCATAGAGTAGTTTATCAGTGGGGGGAGGAAGACCCAACCTCCAAAAAACCCCAAAACAAAATATAAAACAAACCTCATAGCCAGAAAGAAAGAGAAAGAAAGAAAGAAAGAAAGAAAGAAAGAAAGAAAGACAGGTCCTCTCAGAATTGCCTATTGCAATGCACAGGGCTGGCTCATCTACATAATATTAGAGGTACCAGATATGCAAACAGATGTTTCTCTCATTAAATGGTACATGCAAATAATATGGGTAGGAGTGGTAAAGTTGTTTTAGGGTTGAGAGGTCACTGGGAGTAATTAAAGGTTAATCCAGTTTTCAGTTCACAGAGTGTAAGACATGAGTGGCTGTGGAGAGAAATTGTCACTTAACCTTCAATTCATTACCAACAAGCCCATGGATTTTCCACTGAAATAACATAAACATATATGCGTTGATCCATTATCCACTGTCTAGGCAGGGTGCATCTCAGTGGTGAAAGCTCGAAATGATTTGTTGTTATGAATCTAGTTAAGTAGGCGCTGGAATGCATTAATTAGGCAAACTGGAATTTGATCAGAAATTCTCAGACCCCAATCTAATGTAATCTCATTAAACATATTTCAATTGCTTTGAGATCTTGTCAAACGTTAATAGAAAAACATCTGAAGTGGTGGTGGAACCATCCCCTTCCTGTAGATAATTAAAATTCTACCATTTCAGGTGCCGGTCTGTGGCAACTGCCTGGAAGTTGGAGGCAAACGTGAGCCAGCAGGCTGCCAATCAGCACTTTTGCTCCGAGTGCCCTGCCTGGCAGATGGAAAGCAGTAAACATTTTAGCACTTAGAGCTTGGTTCAGCTCACCAGATGAAGTTTTCCCACGTTTTGCTCCTAGGAGAAAATAAAGTGATAAGTGTTTTGCACGGCAGTCTACCCAACTTCTGTTTCTGTGAAGGTTGCGAGGCAGGGGGAAGTGACAAGGTGAGAGCAAAGACAGTGTAAACACCATCAGCCACAGGTGGGAAGAGTTTCATCGAAACATTGGGGAAAAGGTTTATGACTTCCACAGACACACACACCATTTATCTTGATACATAAACACACATGAACATACAGCTGAACTTGGAAAGGTTACTGGGAGCTGGAGTCCAAAAATGGTATCTTTCTCAAGCTCTGTAGATTTGTAATAGACTAAGGATCTCAGTCTTTATATTTATTTTGTTCTTCCATGCAAGATTTTTTTAAAAAGTTTTTTTGTTGCTGGGTGGATTACAAGAATGTTTAGAATATTTGAACATTTTAAAAGGATTTTTCACATTTCAGGCCTTTTTTGAACAAACATTTGGCAAATTATGAGTGCTTTTTCAGGGGGGATTGCAAAAAATGTATCCCCTTCCTTCCTCCCCTTCCTTCTTCTTTCACCTGCTGAGAAAAATATTCTTACGTTTAGCTTTAGCTCAGGAGTGGGAAAAATAATCTAATGGCAGTTAACACTACCATTGGGATGTCTCAACAAACCTTCAGATAAAATATCTGAATGTTAACATGGTGTGGAAAACCAATACAGGGAGAAGAGATTGAAAAATAAAGGGATTTCTTAATAATTCCCAATTTGATTAACAAGCCAAAGGTGCTACTTCTAGAGTCATATGGAGTATATAACTCTCTTGGTAAAACAGCTTCATTGGCTGTGCAGGTAATGACTTATAAAGCCCTATACGGCTTGGGTCCAAACTATCTGAAAGATTGCATCTCCCCATATGAACCTGCTAGAGCTTTAAGATCATCAGGGGAAGGCTTTCTCTTTTTCCTGCCACCATCATAGGCTCGCTTGGTGAGGACACAAGAGAGAGCCTTCTTGGTGGCTGCTCCCAACCTCTGGAACTCCCTTCCACCAGAGACTAGGCCCCCCCCCCCCCCATGCTTGCCTTTTGCAGAGACATTTTTGTTCATGCAGGCTTTTAATATGTAATCATTATTAGGGAGGCCTCTTCATTGGGTAGTGTGATGTATTTATTTATGTTTTTAACTTTTGCATTTTTACATAATCTCATACAGTTTGAATGAAATTATTTTAATCATTTTAAAAATTGTATTGGTAAATTTTTAACCAATTTTATCTGTGAGCCATATTGGATCCCATTCTGGGAGAAAGACAGCATATAAATAAAAGAAAAATATAGCATTCTGTGGATTACCATAGGATAACCCTGTATCATGATATTTGCTAGCCTATTTTTCTTTGGACTGTGAGAAGAAAGTATTGGGCCGGTACAGACTGGCGCAAAGCGTCGGCCTGGGGCTGATTTTAGGGCTTGGGAATATGAAGCATCCTGAGTCCTACCACGCTGTCTGGGTGCCATTTTGGCATTCATGCGTTCACATGGTGCACACGCTGATGACGCGCTTCGTGTACCTTGTCCAAATGGCACGGTGTACAAGGGATGTCACCGTGCCACTCCATGGTGTTAATGATGCCTTGGCAGCATTTTCATGGTGCATCTTTGTTGCTTTGTGTGGTCACCATGGCAATGATCCATGGGAGAAAGGGACTGTGTCTGGCTGCCCCTTTCTGGCCATCTGTATCCCCCCATTATCTGAGTTTCTGTGAATGTTAACAGTGATCCCAACAACTAAGCAATAGCTGTATTTCTCGTATGCCCTAGATGTTAGAATTTATTTTGCTTCACATATATTTTTCTGATTTTTCCTTACAAACCCAAGATGGGACCAGGGTGACCAGATGGCTTCCTTTTCCAGGATATGTCCCACATTTCTACCTTCTGTCCAGGAGGAATTCTCTCAAATTGTTTTCCATTTTGAACATGACTAAGAAGCATGAATTGACATCTATGTGAGTGTTTTTGGCTTTTGTTTTGTCATGCCCCCCATTTTCCTAGAATGTCCTACATTATGCAGTGCCTAGTCCTTCTTTGTGGTTAGGACATCAGGTCACCCTGGATGGGACACTCTTGTTGAGTACAGGTTGTACTAGCTTCTCCCAATATATTCTAAAGCATTTTGTGTATCCCAGTGTCTAGTTCCTTCATCTTTTGAGTCTTATTTACAACTTGGTTATTCCAAGTTGGGGAGGTGGGGGGTTAATGCCTAAGTCTCAAGAGTATGAAGGTGAGAATAATGTGTATAATCCAAGGTGTGTGTGTGTGTGTTTTCAAAATAACCTGTAATCTTTTAGTTATCTTGAAGAAGGTCTTGGCTTGCAAACTAAAACTCTTCATTCTAAGCATGGGAAAGAAGAGTAGAACAGGTATTAAAATAATAAGACCTGTAGTTTTACACATCTAATTGCTGCAATTTATTAAGGAAACAAAACAGAGGAGATCTTTCCTGGCTTCAGCCATATCCAAGGGGATTAATTTGTCACTCTTCAAAAACAACTCATTGGAGGAATACCCTCTTTGAGTCTTTATTCTCACATTAATTAGGAGTAATAAGAACACTAGATACACTTGGTACTTAAAAATTAGGAGCAATAAATCTGCCATACATCTCAAGAGGGGAAAAAACAACAGAGATATGAATAAAGAGAAAGGATGTATAAAAAAGACGAGCCTGACAGTCTCATATGAACATTATCGTCTTAAAAAACTATTAGTGTTTGGAGAGAGAGGAGGGGTATATCAAAAATGATCTTGACAATAAAAAGTATTATCTTTTAAAAGTTTTAGTGTCTGGGGACAAGAGAAAGTTTTAGTCACTTTACAATCTGATAAGAATCTAAGTTCTTTTCTCTAGAATCAATAGAGCAATTCAGGTTCTTAACTGATTACAAAGTGAAAGATTTGAAATAGTAACATTAAAATAATAAGAATCTTAACATAGCACACAAACAAAATGCATTTATGGACATTTCAGCAGCATCCAAGTAAGTGCCACTACACAAGAATAGTTTTGATCATGTGGAACCTATAATGTAAGTTAGAAATTCAGACATAAAGAATAATTAAGCCCAAAGAACAGTGAATATATTAGTGAAACCTGACCCCAGAAAATTTTCTTAATATTCTATTGTACAGGTCAAACTTTTAAAAACTTTTAAAAAGTTACCACTCGCTCCATCATCATGAGTATGTAACAAAGGCTGCCTCCACACTGCAGAATTGATGCAGTTTGAGTCTGCTTTAACTGCCATGTCTCAATACTATGGAATTCTAAGATTTGTAGTTTGCTGAGATATTTCTCTTTCCTTGTCAGAGAGCTCTGGTGCCACAACAAACTATGAATCCCAGGATCCTGTAGCATGAAGACATGGGAGTTAAGGTGGCATCAAACTAGCAGTGTGGCAGCAGGTAGAGTTACAAACTGATTCTAGAAGCCTTTGTTGGCTCAATGACTGGGAGGACTGCCCACTGAATGGAAGGGCTAACCTGTTTGATCTTGTATGAGAAGCTACCACATATTGAATCAAGCTATTAGTCCTTGAAATAGTCATGAAGACCACTGGGTGACTTTAGGCAAGTCACACCCTCTCAGCTTCAAGGGAAGGTAATGGCAAACCCTCCTGTGAATAAATCTTGTTGAGAAAACCCCACGATAGGTTCAACTTAGAGTTGCCATAAGTTGAAACATGACAACAACAATAGTCACAAGCATACCATTGCCCTGAGCTCAGTAGCACCACACTGACAGTGGCTAGAAGAAAGATTGCAGCTCGCCTCTTCAGCTCAACCAGCTAACCTGGGAAGCCAATTCAGACTCCTTACATAACAACAGCCACAGGCATAGCCAGTTGGAGTAATGTGTTAATGAGTGTTGCAATGGAAGTTTCTTGGGTTTTGCTGGCTTCCAAAATTTCATTGTCAGTCTGCCTTAAATTCCAGTCCTTGCCTTGGCCCCTACAGCTGGAGCTTGCAATTCTAAGCCTGCTGGGCAGCTCTTCAGAGAACTGGGGCCTTCAGTTTGCTTTACAAAAGAAAGTCTTTGCTGGCTTGTTGCCATCATCCTTGGCAATCCCAGAATAAGTTAAGCATTCTAGACAGTACAATAAGAAACAGTCTTGTATTGCCAGCCGAATGTCCATCTTGTGTCATTGCCTTGAGATGAGAGGTTAAAACATCAGAGATTGGCATGATGGGAGCTCCCCCTTGTGTTTGAAAGTAAAACAGCTCCAGCCAATGCTGGAAACATGTAGTTTTACCCTTCAAGGGGCATGAATAATCACCAGACTACTGTAAAAGGCCACCATTCTTAGTAGGAGACAGGTCTTTTCCACACTGTTGTACGTTATATGGGAGATGCTCTTAAAAAGGCATTCAGAAGCTATGACTGAATCATAATGGGATGCATTTTAGAGATGAGATCTTGGTCCTGACTGATAGACTAATTGGTGCGACATCTAATTTGTTTCTCAGCTCACAAAGAAATCTTCATTTTGACCTCTAAAGCCCTAAAATGGTTTAGGGATAGGATATCTGAAAGACTGCCTGCTCCCAAATAAACATATATGGCATCTGAGTGCTTCATCAGAAGCCCAGCTGTGCCTTCCACCAGCTTGATAACTTACTTTGGTGAGTATCCATCACAGATCTTTCTACCAAAACCATGCAACTCTATTGCAAGAGAGAAGCTGGTCTGGCTCCATCTTTACTGAGCATCTGGTAAGCTATTAATGCTGCATCATTCTGTCAAGACTTTGGCATTTAAAGCAGACAATAAATAATGAATAGCTAAATGAAGATGAAGTAAATTATAACTAAATTAACAAATAAAACAACAATCAACAATCAAATATTTTCAAGCAGTTACTCAATGTAATTGATGGCCATGCCTCTGTGATAATTATAGTTTTAGCCAGAGTGAGCTGGACTAGAAGGAGCTGGTAGATTGGCTGGGGAGACTCCGTACTGTCATCTTCTGTGTTTCTGATGTGGCCAATTGTAGAGTGATCTTTTTTATATATAGTATGGAAGTGCTGTAGCTCAGTAAGAACACATATCCTCTTCACCAAGGGTGGGCAAGTGTGCAGGGGCCAATTTGTCAGCCCTCAGTTCCCCATCCCATGGGTTACAATCTCCCAACCATGCACCAACATACCTTGTTTTCCTTTCCTTTTCTTCTTCAAAATAGTGAATAGAAATGGAGCCACTTCTTGTCACCATTTCAAAAAAGAAATGGGTTGGGAAGAACAAATCTGAGAGGGAGTGGAAGTTTTGATAGGGACTGGGGAAGAATATATTGGGAGGGGGGCTAGGTGTGATTGTTGGATTATTTTCACCCCCAAATTGCATCTTTTTTTTAAAAAAGAATTGGAAGGTTTAGGGAGCTTTGGGGAACTAGTACAGGATTTCAGGGCCTGCAAAAGTGGGTTCCAAGGGGGTATATTTTCCCCATCTCTGCTTTGCATTGAACACATCACAGTTTTAAGCACAGGATTCTTCAGATAGGTTTGGGAAATATTACAATGTCTGAGCTCCAGCCATTCATTGTAGAGCAGTGATGGGCGTGCTATCCAGTTGTGGCTTATACTGCAGCTCCCATCAGGTCTAGTCAGTACAGCTGGTGGACTGTTATAGGAGGAGATATAGTTCCACTGATCCCAAATGTAGAGAATACTGAGAGGCTATGCAGACTGCCCCTAAGGGGTGGCCTGCAGCTGCCTCCAGCTGTGCTGGATTGGGGCTGCGGCAACTTGATCTGGCCTTTCCAGGGTGCAAAAAGGAGCTGTAAAAAGTGGCTCCTTTTTGCATCCTGGAAAGGACACAATAGCCATGGTGCCATGGCTTTAAGGTGCGCCTGGGAGCACTGCAATGCTACGCACCATGTGGAATGATGCACAGCATCACGCCACCCTGGGGGTGGAGTCAGGATGTGTGTCATGTGGACACCATGCCCTGACTCTGCCTCCAGGCCAGCTATTATGGCCGGTGTGCACAGCCCCTGAGATATGCAGCTTCCTATATTCTTGTGAGAATACCTACCCGCACCCCAAATTGACCGTGAGCTTTGGCTAGATCACACTAACTTTGACTAACCTTACTAATGCAATGGTTCATTTTTTTCTGTCCATGTCATGTCCGACAACTATATTAATTCAAGTAGTACTGTATTTCTCCTATTAAAGGGGCCTTCTTGACACATGAACTTAGCAATTGCAATAGGACATGATAGTTTTGTGAAGCTGGAACCCTCTCCAACTTCCAACTCATTTAAAACGCAATGGTGTTCGATGGATTAAATTAGCAATTCAATTTTATTTGTTGAATATACAGTCACAAAATAATATATAAAAATGCACAACAATAATATGCATAATATAGTAGTGTACAAAGTGATATATAACAACAATATGCGGTAAAATGAAATAACAACATATATGTTATTTATGTAGCTCATCTGGGAGCTAACAATGCTAGCAGGTAATTTTATATAGAAACTGGGAATTGTGGATCTTGCAGTTCTCCTACTGATTTTTTAGGAGCTAAACATTTTAAATTCAAGAGGTTTTACAACAAGATGAGAAGAACGCCATATGAAAATGTGCTTTTTAAAGAAAAATTAGAGCAGATCCTACCCAATTCATTTTACTTTCAGATTAGTCTACCACAATCCGATGCAAGAAAGAAGTGGCTCTAGGTTTCTTCCTCAGATTGTTTAATATGCAGTCTTCGGGCTGACAGATGACAGTAAATAAGGCCAAACAGCCATCTTAGCTATGACTTGATTACACTTGGGAAGGTTAAACTACTTATTTTCTGGAGTGATAAAAATTAAATTACAGAACTTAGAGCAAGGTTAAGCTGTAGCTAACAATTTTGGTAAGGGTTCTTTCATATTAATGGACTGCAAACAGACAGGCAGAACAACTTGTTCACCCAAATTACTGAAAATGGAAGCAGAATGGAATGGAATGCTGTGAACATGGAGTGTGGTAGCATGGAGTGCCATGAAATCTTCCCACATTTCATCAAGCAAGCCCTCATGAAACCCTTTTTTTCCAGGATATCTCCTTTACTATTTGCTTGTTTGAAGTAGTTAGATTTGTTTCTATGCTAGTGAGTCTTTTGAAACAATAAAATCACACTTGCAGTGTACAGACCACCCCAAACGGGTGACCTGCACCCGTCCCTTTCCCTGATGGATCGGGGCCTCAGCTGCCACAGTGGCAGCCCTGAGGCCTCGATCTGCCACTTTTCCAGGACACGGGGAAGCATTAAAAGGCCGCTTCCCCGCGGCCTGGAAAGTAGTGTCCTTGGGGCTTCAAGCCCCAAGGACACCCTGACAGCGGCAGGGAACAAGAGAAAGGGGCCGCTCAGCCCCTTTCTCCTTGTGTTGCTGGTGTGGTGTGGGTGTGGCCGGCCATGCCAGCGATACAAGCAGCAGAAGGAACTCCATTTCGGAGCTCCTTCCGGTGCCACAGAAAGGGTGCCACAAGGGCCTGCAGGGGCTCAAGGGCATCACATGCACACTGCTCGGTTTGGAGGCGGAGCATATGTGACGTAATTATGGCAGCTCCCATGCGTACAGGGTGCCTCCATGATTACGCCCCTGTCACGTGATAGGGGTGAGCCCAGGATGGATGCTGCGTCCTCGGCCAACCCCTAGCACGTGATGGGGCATCATATCCAGCGGTCTAGATACCGCCATTCTTTACTTCTTCCTCAACAAAATGGTGTGTGTTGGGGGGAACCATGTGAATATACAATTGTGGTATAGTGGTTTGAGCACTGGACTATGACTCTGGAGACCAGGGTTCAAATCCCAGCTCAGCCATCGAAATCCACTGGGTGACCTTGGACAAATCACACCCTCTCAGCCTTAAAGGAGGGCAACGACAACCCCCCTCTGAAGAAACCTGCCAAGAAAACCTGTGATAAGTTTGCCTTAGGGTCACCATAAGTCAGAAATGACTTTAAGGCACACAACAACAACGACAACAAAAATTTGGAAGCTTGTGAGATAGTTTACCATAACCTTAATTTACCAATCTTGTAAAGGGATGAAGTGAAGACCTGAGTTTTTGAGCAGCCCAAAATCAAAGGAGGTGGCCTTGCCTCTCTGTTGATAAACAGCTTTTTATTTGCATACAGTTGTTCCTGCCTTTAACTTCCCCCTCCCAGAAATGTAAAACAAAATACTGTTCCATTTATGGGGGAGGTAATGGTTGAGAATCAAAAAAAGGGGTTTAGTAGTAATTAAATCTAGGCTGCTGGGAGAGATATGTCAAAATCCATGCCACTGGGTTTCAAAGGGAAATGAAGTTGATCAGATTAACAAGCCACTTAACATGTAAACAGAGAGCTTTAAGTTCCACACAACCAGTGGCTGATACTTCAATATTGCAGGGAAAGACCTCTATCACTGTTGTGTTCTGACACTAGGGATGGAAAATCCAAAGAAGAATATAATTTCGAAAAATAGGCAGGGTTTTGAAATCCCTGAAAAGTCATAAATTTGGAAACTTTTCCTCTGCAGAAAGGTCCCCAATATAAATAAGAAAAAAATTATCCATTCAAAAACTACCTGGATTTATTTGATATACATTGATGTTCTGACTCTTTCCCTCCTCTCCTAATAAAGGACTGCATCCAATTTGTATGTTATTCTGATGAAATGGTTTAAGCAAGAGAAAATGAGGAGTTTGAAAAAAAAATAAAGGAACGCTCCATAGAAGAAATGAAGTGCTATCACTGAAATCTTTATTTATGTGAAAAGAAAGGGCTAAAACATTACCTCAGAATTCAAGATTACAACATCAGTGGGACATAATGTAAATCCATTCTAGTGGCGAAACATCAGAAGCCATAATCCTTTTTCAAAGACCTTTTGTTATTTTAATGTCTGACAAATTATGCTTTTTTTTTTAGAGAAAGAGAAGAAAAACACTTACATTTAAGAGGTTTCTTTTACTTCAGCAAAAGTAGTTTCCCTGTTTAAAAAGTTTTAATTTTCTACAACCAATAGTATCTTTTAGTTTGGCTAAGTATTAACACAAGAGCAGAATTATTTAGTTTCAATAGATTTCAGCACAAAGTTACCACCAACGATTTTTTTTTGCATCAAGTTGTTATGGCAACTCCACTTCCAAAAAAACACTTAAAATTTAGCAAAGCCTTCTGTTTTGTTATTGGTAATTTGTTAACTGGCCCTTCAGATTGAAGTTGTTCTTATAAAAACATATTTACAAGCTTGCCCTTCTGATATTTACAGGGAAATCAAACATAACATTTAAATCAACCATAATTTCAATAAGAAAAAAACCTATCTCTTCTGCGTCCAGCATAAATAGACCATGTTAACTTCTTCCCCATTAAATACAAAGCAATTGTGGACTCCAGTGATTGAAAAGGCCTGACTGAACTAGTGTGTTGCTTGTCAACTCATGGCAACACTATGAATTTCAAATGGTCTTCTTAGGAAAGGGATACCCAGAGTTGGTATTGCTAGTTCCATCCTCTGACATATAGCCTACAGCACTTAATATTCATTGGTGGTTTCCCATCCCAGTATTAACCAAGGCTGACCCTGCTTAGCTTTCAGGCTCTGACTGGATCTGATCCCAGCAAGCAAAGTGAGGTAAGGCCATGCCATCAAGGGAAATGGAAAGCAGCACCACTGTATCAGCCCTTCTGAAAGACCAGCAGGTTCTTCCCTCAAGGCTCCTGAAGTAGCCACCAGGCTGTAAAGCAAAGCAGCACATAGTGAAGCCATCCAGATGTTGGACTGCAACATCCACCAATCCCAGCCAGCAGTGACAATGAATGGTAAGCCATGCTAAGAACTCCGGTCTATCTAGTGAGCTGCACTTTGTCAGCTCTTGCAGTACAGGAAGCCAGGAAAGAGCTTTATTACGCTCCTTCTCATCTGCTCTTTCCATCCCAGCTGGATATACAGGTCTCATAAATTTAAATAGCCAGGAATCTTGGCTAATGGGGCTTCTACTGTATACAATGGACCCTTGTTATACCCTGGGGTTTGGTTCCAAGATGGATGCTCAAGTCCCAATAAATATAATGACATAGCAAAATGGTGTCCCTTATAAAAAGTGGAAAAATCAAGGTTTGATATTTGAAATTTATACTTTTTTGGAACATTTTCAAACTGTGGATGCTTGAATCCGTGTATAAGAAATCCATGTATAAGAAAGGCCGACTGTACTTGTTGAGAATCTCAACAGATCTATGACACGAAAACATTTTCTCTATATATTGTGTGCACAGCAGGCTTAGTTTTTGGAGTGTTATTTTCAGTGCTCTTGGGGATGGAGATAATTTCCTTTCTATTCAACTTAAACATGTCCATGTGGTAAAATAAAATAGGAGCATCCAATAAAACCAGCTCTATTGCTTTCATGTAATTTATTGCCTAATGCTCAGCAGCCAGAGATTTAGAAGACACTCCAGAACTGTCTACATGTTTCCCCTTGTGGCAGATAATAGATAACTGTTAATAGACTTGCTTATAAAGTTTATTTAAAGGGAGAACTTAAACTGTATTATTTTTTTTTCATGGAGGTGTGAACATTGCTAAGCTCCTTAAGTCTCCATGTATAAGTATTATCAGATAGGTTCCTTAGGATGCTAATATGCATTAATATGAAACTTAGAAACTAGCTTGCACTGGTATTATGTAGATAGGGCTATTCTGTAAATAATGGTCTTTTCTGATATTGAAAGACTATTGGGATTTTGGAATGTGCTATTCCTTCCAAGTGTAATACTAGTAGCACAAAGCACTCCCTGGTTGTTGTTTTAACTACATTCTCATGAGATCATCAGCAATTTCATCTAATATTTTGCTCACATTGTTCTTAAAGAAGGGCTATACCATATATTATTATGTAAAAGAATAATATTTTGTGTTCATTCAATAATTCACATGATTTTAACAATCCTGTCCTTTTTTCTATCCATTCATTCTGACCGCTATTAAATAGCTTCATACTGTAATAAGGAGGAGTTACGAGCTTAGTACATTTGTCACAGCAATGTTAAAATGTACGGGGCACAATCACTGGGGGAGAGAAAGAGGCCCCCTTCCCATGATTTTTTTTAAAAGGGGGAAATGGTCCATCATGTTTGATGACACTTATGAAAACTTTTTCTTGGTATCTATGTACCAACTGTGAGGGGTTTATGAGATTAACTGGAGCCAATCTGTGTTCAGGGAACAGATTAGGACACATTCCGAACATCAAGCTGCTGGCCCAATCCTGCCTCTAGAACAGAAAGTGCATGATGTGTATTTATACTAGCAGACTGAAAGAAATATAAAGTGGGTCCTTGGTATTTTCTGGGGTTTGGTTTCAGGATCCCCCCCCCCCCAGGGATGGTAGCTCAAATCCCATTATATACAATGGCATAATAAAATGGTATCCCTTATATAAAATGACATAATCAAGCTTTGCTTTTTGGACATATCTCTCTTTTGGAGAGATACACACACATGCACACAAATACTGGGTCCTCCACATTTGCTGGTTAGGGTTAGGGGCACAGGATCCCTGTGAAAGTGGGGAAAATACAAATAAAAACACTTTTTTAAAACCTAAGAGAACACCTCTCTAGGAATCTCTAGATCCTCTAGTGCAAGTCGGTGGTCAACATCTGCCAGAAGTTAACCATAGAATTGTGCCGGGAGACCTACAAATGCCTACAGAAGTGATCTCTCTAGGAATCTCTAGGTCTTCCAGCACAACTTCTGGTGGACATTGACCATAGAGTCACACTGGAAGATCTAGAGGGAACATATTAAAATCTAGGAATTATCAAATCCACAAAAGCCAAAGCCACAAATGTGGAGGGCCAACTGTGTGTATGTATTCAAGCTGTGGGTGGTTGAATCCATGGTTACAAAATCTGTGGATATGGAGAGCCCACTGTATATATAGGGGTGTGTGTGTGTGTGTGTGTGTGTGTTTCGTATGTGGTAAACATTTCAAGAAATACTTCTTTTAGTATTTCATATGTGTCATGGACTGCCCTGGGCCTGACTTAGAGGCACAGTCAGAGGACTCAGAGGCTGAGGTAAAGGCAGATGTGGGGTTGCCTGGATCTGCAGTCCCAGAGCAGGCTCAGGAAGCTGCAGAGGGAGAAACAGACTCTATGAACTCTAGGCTGTAGGTGCTAGGACCTGTGCAGAGAAGGCAGGTCAAAGAGTCCTTGAGGAAGTCTTCCAGGCTAGAAGCCAAGAGGAGAGCTAATAGGTTTCACTTGAGAGAAGCAGAGGCTTTTTAAAAGACCTTCAGCTACAGAAATTATTTGCAGTCAACAACCAGTCTTGCAGCTTTGTTGTTCCTGTATTTCTTGCTATTGGATTCAAGTTATCTGACCTCTGGACTTGCCTTGTGACTACACTCTTGCCTCTGCCCTTTGTTATGACTGACTGACTGAGTGGCATTGTGTGACCCTTGGACTGGACTCTGGACAACTCCTTTGCATATTCCCCTGCTGTGCTCCTCTGAGTAGAGGTAAGCAGGACTTGGGCTCGGGCCTTACCAGCCGGGCACTCTGTCAGTGAGCAGGTAAGGGGACATGGGTGAGGGGGAGGGAAGTGGCTTTGGCCCATAAAGACAATCTTGCTTTGGCCAGGATACCTATCCGGAAGATGGACCACATCGAATGTATGTACCTTAGCTTAAAGACCAGGGAAAGTCTGGGGATTCCGTTGGTTTACCGTCCACCCCATTGCTTAACAGACTCCCTAGCCAAGCTGACACAACTGGTCCCGGAGCTGTTGTTGGAGTCGCCTAGGCTTCTAGTCCTGGGCGACCTCAACATCCCCCTCAAGGCCGGTGTAGCTTGGGAGTTCACGGTCAAGCATGGGCCTTTCCCAGATAGTCTTTGAGCCCACGCATTGCGCAGGTCATACTCTAGATGTGGTCTTCTGTATGGAACAGGCATATCCGTGGGCAGAGGTAGTTAATATCTCCGTTTTGTCAAGGTCGGGCTGAAGGCCACTATTCCCCCGTCAGGGATGGAGGACCTATTAAAATGGTCTGCCCTCGAAGGCTGATGGAACCCACTAGGTTCCAAGAGGCCCTAGGGGGTTTGATGGTTAGTAATGCCGGCGATTCTGTTGAAGCTCTGGTTAACACTTGGAACAACGATCTTACCAGAGCTATAGACACTGTCGCTCCCGAGCGTCCTTTCCAACTTGCCTCTAATTGTAATTCGTGGTATACTCAAGATATCAAAATTATGAAGCGGGCAACGACTAGAGCATCGCTGGCAGAAATATCAACTCATGCCTGATAAGACACGCCATAGGGTTTTCCTTAAATCCTATGGAGTGGCAATAGATGCAGCTAAGAAGTCTTTCTATTCTGCATCTATTGCGTCTGTGAAGTCTTGTCCAGCAGAGCTGTTCAGGGTGGTAAGGGACTTGACTCAAGTGCCCCCCATCCTGAACTCTTTATTAGAGCCTACAAAAGCCTGCTGTGATGCTTTTAATAACTATTTCACAGACAGGGACGTAGCCAAGGGGGGGGGTTTCTTGGGGTCCGGACCCCCCCCCTTCCATTAGAAAAATTAATGGTGCGTGCGGCTGCGCCGCCGCATCCAAGCCCCATTATAATGGTGGCACTTAGTCTGGAACCCCCCCCCCCTTCCTAAAATCCTGGCTACGTCCCTATCACAGACAAAATCTCTCAAATAAGAGCCAATTTGGATGCCGGCTCTATGACAGAGGCGACGGAAGAGGTATCCAGTGCCTCTGCCTATACTGTTATTCTGGATCAATTTGAGTCGGTTAATACCGAGGATGTGGACAAGCTCCTTGGGAGTATGAAAAAGATGACTTGCTCTCTCAATCCTTGCCCATCTTGGCTACCTGTCCAGGGGGGAGATATCATCAAGATGCTGCTAAAAAACATAATGAACGCATCTTTCAGGGAAGGCTGCCTTCCAACTTGCCTCAAAGAGGCAGTGGTTAAACCACTTATAAAAAAGCTTCCCCTTGACCCCCTGGACAGAAACCAGTTTTGCTTTTACCATTCTTAGGCAAGGTAATCGAGAGGGCAGTTGCCACTCAACTCCAAGCAGTCTTGGAAGAAACAGATTTTCTAGATTCATTTCAAACCGGATTTAGGACGGGTTACCGAGTTGAGACAGCCATGGTCACCTTAGTTGATGATCTCCGTCTGGGCATCAACAGGGGAAGTGTGACCCTGCTGGTGCTCTTGCACCTCTCAGCGGCCTTTGATACCATTGACCAGATTCCAGATGGTGTCGCTTGGGGACAGTTGTTTGGCGAAGAGGGAGCTTAAGTTGGGCGTCTCTCAAGGTGCGATTCTGTCCCCAGTGCTGTTCAACATTTACATGAAGCCGCTAGGTGAGATCATCCAGAGACATGGGGCAGGGTGTTATCAGTACACTGATGACACCCAAATATATTTCTCTATGTCTCAGACTGATGCAGTAACTAAGGATGGCATCTCTCCTCTGAATGCCTGTCTTAATGTGGTAATGGACTGGATGAGGGAAAACAAACTCAAATTGAATCCAGGTAAGACGGAGGTACTCGTTATAGGAAACCCAAGCCCAGGTATGGAATTATGTCAGCCAGTTCTGGATGGGGTCACACTTCCCCTGAAGGACTCTGTTTGCAGCTTGGGGGTGCTCCTTGACTCGTCGCTTCACCTGACAGCTCAGGTGGAAGTGACGGTCAGGAGCACTTGTTATCAGCTTCAGCTGATATGCCAGCTGCGCCCCTCCCTGGAGCAGGGAGACCTTGAAACAGTAGTACATGTGCTGGTAACCTCTCGACTTGACTTTTGTAATGTGCTCTACATGGGGCTACCCTCGTGCCAAGTTTGGAAACTTCAATTGGTACAAAATATGGCAGCCAGGCTGGTCATGGGCACATCCAGAACTGCCAATATTATACCAGTTCTAAAATCTCTCCATTGGCAGCCTATCAGTTTCCGGGCAAGGTACAAGGTGTTGGTTCTAACCTTAAAGCCCTACATCGCTTGGGTCCTGACTACTTGTGGAAGCGCCTACTTCCATACAACCCTCCTTGCACACTTTGGTCCTTTGGGAAGAATCTGCTACAACCTAAGAAGATCAGACTTTCAGCAGTGACCCAGAGGACCTTCTCATCAGCCGCTCCCAGGCTCTGGAACGACCCGCTGGATGAGATCTGTCATGTTACCACCTTGGAAGCCTTTAAAAGGCTATTAAGACTGATCTCTTCCGGCAGGCCTTTCCAGACTAGGTTAGATCCATTAGACTTGCCTCCCCCCTCTAATGATACCTCTATTGTTCTGATATCAAAATTGATTGATACCACCAACCCATCCCCTCCTCATCTTTTGCGTTAATCTGCCCAAAAATTTTAGTGTATTCCTATTGGACAGTTTTAAATGTGGATGTTTAATCTCTTTTTATGGGTTGATCACTGTTTTTATGATTGGGAGGAAGGTTGGGGTTTTGGGGTTTTTTAATTGTAATTTTTAATTGTTTGCTGTTTTAATTATACTGTTGGAATCCACTTTGATTCCGTTGGGAAAAAGCGGAATACAAATAAATACTATTATTATTATTACTATTAATATGTATAGATAGGAGGGAGGGGTATCTGACAGGAGGGTAGGACCTCCACTGTTATAATCGGGGACACTGATCTCTAGGACAAAGTGAGCCAATATTGTTCATAATTTCAAGGTTCCAAGAAACATCTCCATTTCTTTTTCACCCATGCACATCAGGTTGCCATCATCAAGCTAAAAATACAATTCACAAGACTGGATGGGTTGGAATAGGATGGGGATATGTGTGTCAGAAAACATGTTTGTGCTGCCTCCTCCTCCAAAAAAAATAATAAATGGTTAGAATTCACAGATTCATGAAATGTTATCCTTAGATGTAAAGTATATATACACATAGGTATTGATAAGGAGAAACTGTAAATATATCAGCTAGAAATGGGATCCAAAATATTCATATCCAGTCTGTGACAAAGGGGCTTGACAGATGGGTGCTTTGCGCTGGCCTTGGCTTGAACCAGTGGTGTGTGGGGGCTGAGCATTTACACTCTCAGCAGCCCTACTGCGCACTCTGGTCACTATCATTGGCCATGCGCCAATGGCACCCGGTGTGCAGCCTAAAAAGAACCCACCGGGAGCAGGTTCTTTTTAGGTCTCCTGGAAGTCATGACATTTGCTGCCGCATCTCCATCCGGGGCAGAAAAGGGTGGCATCTCGCTGCCCCTTTTTGACCATCTGTCTAGCCCCATAGATGTTAAAGCTTAAATATATGTTGCACTATAATGTCAAAGAAATTCATATAATGGAACATTAATTATACAGGCACTCTTTATTTCTTATTAAAAGTTCACAACATTAATTTCACATCCTACTGCATGTGTTAAATTATTTGCAGATATTACATTTCTGAAGGGAACAGAGAACAAACTATTTGCTTCCATAAAGCTGCCCATCACACATCTGTAGCCCAATGTCTATCTGAAATACAGTTTTTGGTACAATGTCAGCCTGAAGATTTCTTTCAGGATGGAAGGAAATAGGCATGGGTGGGCAAAAGGGCAATCTTCCAGTTGTTGCCTGACTGAAGCTCCCAGCATTCCTCATGAATGACTGTGCTATCTAGGGCTGCTAGGAGTCACAGTTCAACTCCATCTGTAACAGAGCACTTGGCCCACCCTTGATATGGAGTTTGGATAAACATGGCTCACTTTGCAGAACTAAAACATTGCTAGGTTTTTCTGAATCTTTGGAAAGATGTCTTCAGTACACCCTGCACTGCTGTAACCACTATCAATTGTTTGGTATTTTTCTCTAGGCCTAGATCATTTGCCACTCAGATAAAAACAGGATAAGACAACTGGAAACTGTTTTTTCACTGTACACTTGGAAGTACTCACTGTTGCAACCCAAATATATCGGCAGTGACAGGGGTATTGGGAGTGGAGCCTCTATTGGCATGAGGACCTTGGAAGGTGGACAACTTCCACCCTCCTAACATTAGCTCTAGAAATTCTCTGATCCTGAAGACACAAAGACAATGTGCAAACTTTATTTTTATTTGTAAGTGGCCAAATCTGAGTGTGGGCCATGGCCAGTAAGATCTTGTTTCAGATCCCTACTCATTTGTGAAGCTCAATAATAGGACTATTAGTAAAACACAAGCTATACATGTGATATGCCTGGGATTCAATTTTTTTCAGGTAGGAGGCGATGTACATTTGACCACTGCTTAGGATTCTGAAAAGTCACCATCACTCATAATAGCCAGTATTGGAACAGACCAAGAATATGATCTGGTAAATAATAAATAAAATAAATAAAACTTTTATTTATATCCCGCTTTTCTGTGACAGGACAATCAAAGCGGCTTACAACACGTTAAAATCTACATTTACAAATTTATATCCCAAATTCCCCCCCCCCTTAAAACAGGATTAAACAAGTTACAATTAAAACATCTGTTAAAAACACAATAAAAATACAGCGAGGACAGAGCAGTGGGCTGATACATGATGTGGGGGGCAGTCATTCTGTGGCCGGGCACTTTTATTCAGGAAAGGCCTGCTGGAAGAGATCCGTCTTGACAGCTTTTTAAAACCTGTCTAAGCTGGCAATTTGATGGATCTCGTCTGGCAGACCGTTCCATAGTTTGGGAGCAATTGCAGAGAAGGCCCTCTGGGAGGTAGCAGTTAGTCTGGTTTTTAAAAGCTGCAATAGATTCTTCCCAGAGGACCTGAGGGTGAGGGGCGGATTATATGGAAGCAGGCGATCCCTCAAATAGGTTGGACCCAAGCCATGTAGGGCTTTAAAGGTTATAACCAACACCTTGTACTGTGCCTGGAAACTAATAGGCAGCCAGTGAAGAGATTTTAATATGGGTGTTATTCGGTCACTCCTAGTTTTTCCAGCGACCAGCCTGGCTGCCATATTTTGCACTAGTTGAAGTTTTCGGACTAGGCACAAGGGTAGCCCCATGTAGAGCGCATTACAGAAATCAAGTCGTGAAGTTACCAGTGAATGTACAACAGTTTCTAGGTCCTTTACTTCCAGGAAAGGGCGCAGCTGGCGTATCAGCCAAAGCTAATAACAGGCGCTCCTGATCGTCGCATTCACCTGATTTCTCATATGAAGCGACGGGTCTAGGAGCACCCCCAGACTGCGAACACAGTCCTTTGTGGTATAAGGAATATTGACAGCCAGTGTGGTGTAGTGGTCTGAGTGTTGGACAAAGATGCTGATACCAGGGATTGAATCCCCACTCGACCATGGAAACTAGGTGATTGTAGGCAAGTCATATTCTCTGAGGCTCAGAGGGAGACAAAGGAAAACAGCCTCTGAAAAAACCTTGCCAAGAAAACACCATTATAGTTTTGCTTGAGTCAGAAATTATTTGAAGGCACACAACAATACATTCCTATGCTCCTCACTCATCTGTCCTTGGACAAGTCACACAATGTCAGCCCAATCTACTTCACATTACCCTGTGGAGAGGATAAAATGTCTTCTTGTTGTTGTTGCCACTGTGTGCCTCCAAGTTTTTTCTGTCTTGTGGCAATACTAAGGTAAATCTAGCACAGGGTCTTCTTGGCAAGTATCTTCAGAGGGTGTTTGTCATTGCCATCCTCTGAGGCTGAGAGAATGTGATTTGCCCAAGGTCATCTAGTGGCCTTTTATGCCCAAGTGTGGAATCAAACCCTGATCTCCAGAATCTTAGTCCAGTGTTCAAACCACTACACCATGCTGGCTCTTAAGGGTCTAGTTCCCTTGTTATAAACCTATCTAGAAATTAAGAGCTTCAGGAAAGGCCTTTTTGCACAACCTCAAAGTCATGGAGGCCTGCTCAACACACAGGCAGGACAAGACATTTAGGTTCTAGATCGAGGTAAACACTTCCCCTTGAGCTGAGGCCTGTTTCCACTATTGCAGATTTCAAGAAGGATGTGAAAACATATCTCTTTCAGACTGTTTTGATATTTATTTAAGTTAATGATAGGAATGATTTCCTTGTTCAGTTTGTTTTGAATGGAGTGTGTTGCATTTTGTGTGCTATTTGTTAGTGGAAAAGTAGGATAAAAATAATAAAATAAATTAAACTCTGCCAATGTCAGCTTGGGTTCCTTGAGAGGAAAGATGAAACAAAATGCTACATAATGATTATCACGTGAGAGTTTAAGATATATTGTGTTGGTTTTTTTGTTGTTGTTGTTGCTTACATTAAATTATAATCCCTTCCAGTTTCTTTTGTAAGGATTGGGAACTTGATGAAACATGGAGGCAATTATGAAATGGCATGGATGTAAGGTTTGTCCTAGTTACTAGGAATATAAAACTTCACTTTATTTCATTGTTGCAAACAAGAATAAATAATTCCAGAATGTCTCTGCTAGATTGTCACACTTTTTGCATATTTTTTGACAATTTATTTGCACTTCAAGGGTTTTTTGATGAAAAATTTATTTGCACCTCTTCCCTTATCACCCCACATCAGTTGCATTTGCAAAATACAGTCACCTCTCAGTTTTCATGGACTTTGAATGCACGTCGCTTGCCCATTTGGGGGTGCCAAACAGAGGGGGACAAAATGGGGTGCGCACCATTGGCCATTCAAGCCAATGGGGCAAGCCAATGGGGCTTGAATACCAGTGATTTTCTGTTTGTGTGTGTGTGGGGGGGGGATCCAGAATGGATCCCCCGCAAAAACGGAGGGGGTCGTGTATTTTTCCACAGAAAGCAGTGTGATTTGGGCTAAACATAGTTTTTGTGCAAAGAGTTTTTTATATTCCTCTCCTTCAAAAAAAAAAAAGTCCCAGATTATGAAAATCCAAACAGTGGTTGGTCATTTTTTTAATGGGGTATCTTAATGTTATAAAATTTGCCTTTTTTTTTTTACATCTGTACTTCTTATTCTGCTTAGACAGAAGGATGTTCATGGGTTTCTCTTGTGTATCTATGGCGGGGTACAGACTGCCGCCAATAGGTCTGCGGGGGAGCCGGAGCCTTCAGACGGCCCGACTCCCGCGCGGACCGAAAAAAGAAGCTCCAAAATGGAGCTTCTTTTAGCGTCGCGTTTGCGACGTAGCGAGGCGCCAGGGGCGCGCTCGCTACGTCACAAGCGGTGCGACACGTCTGGACGCTGTGCATCCAGTACGTAAAGATGGCGGCGCCCGTATGAACAGGGCGCCGCCATCTTGTACGTATTCAATACGTACTAGGGTGAGGGGGGTGCGGAAGCACCGCCCCTTCCTAACCCTAGTACGTATTGTATACGTACTATTTGGCGGTCTGTAAACCGCCAATGAGGCCATGCTAGTCATTTGACTAGCTACTGCTTATTACTGGTTGTCTGTTTTAAGGGAGGGAGGGAGGAAAGGAGAAAGATATTTTTCTCCCAAATTCTCCCTTTCTGGTAATATGTGGACATGTGCTATTTTTATACCTGTAACTGTGCTTACGAAGAATCTCATGATCACACCATCAGACTAGGGAAGAAGAAAAAAGTAGGGTTTGTATCAGTAAATTAATCTGCTAATTTTCATATTACAGTTTTAGTCTGCGGACAGCATGCAGCTAAAACAGATTAGAAAGATTGGGTTAGGGAATGAAATTCATTGATGTTAAACATATATATGTACTGAAAAGAAACAATCAGGGGACAGGGGAAATCAATTGATGCACAGCATATATATTCTGAGGACTATACTTAAGATATAGTAATTGACTCCTTGTATCCAGCCCACACAGAACAGGTTAAAAATGTTAGGGCATATTTTATATAATGGAAGAGAAAACTATAGCAAACAACGCTTACACATGTGAAGTGAAGAGGACAAAGCGTTGCTGTACACCTTATTGCAGCAGGGCACTTTTTTGAGTTTGTGGAACAGGCAGCTATCTGGAACTGCTTTTAAGATGGCAGTGCGGCTCAACACTGGCAGGCAGGTCATTATGAGTTCTTCCTACTTGTCTGTGTGTTTTTACAAACCAACGAGAAAACAGAATATGATGTTGTAGTAGCTTCTGTAGTAGTAATATCACTCAAGACAATTAACAGTGTAAAAACCATGAAGACAATGACCGAAAACAAAATGATAAATGATAGATGAAACCATAAATGATAAATGAAACACTACAGTGTAGTTTAATGCATAAAATTAAGAAGTCAAGCAAAGGCGAAAATATATAGATGCCATTAAGGTGGTTAT
Organism: Sceloporus undulatus; assembly: GCF_019175285.1. Classification (NCBI taxonomy): domain Eukaryota; kingdom Metazoa; phylum Chordata; class Lepidosauria; order Squamata; family Phrynosomatidae; genus Sceloporus; species Sceloporus undulatus. Next base: position 197,732,452 of record NC_056524.1, on the reverse strand, counting down.
AAAGTCTCTTAACACACACTCCCCGCTAACAAACTTGTTTGATTAAGGCATGAATGTGGGTTGAGTTGCATTAGAAATGGTTTAAACTGTAGGATTTGTTCAGATCCCAGCACTAGAGCAGTAAGAAGAGGATCAAAAGCAAAAGAAAACGGCAAGAGCAAAGCATTATATGAAGTTAGTGGCATATTCAGACTGATGTGGCCATGGGGATCAATGCCAATTCTTGACCAAGTACCTCCAATCTGATACCTTCACCACATTCAATCTTCCACTTAGCAAATAGCAATAGTAAGCAATACAAAGTACATTTCTTTACTGCTTACCGATGTACTAAGTGGTTTACAAAGTGTAAGCTAATTGCCCCCAACAAGCTGGGTACTCATTTTAGCAACCTATGGAAGGATGCCAGGCTGAGTTGACCCGGAGCCCTTGGGTGGTACTGAACTGATAACCTTGTGAGCGGTTTGTAAGCAAGTGGCTGCAGTACAGGCATTTAACCACTGCGCCACCAGGGCTCCTTTATGTAGTTTTGAGCTGTTTAGTTATGTTCCACAACCCTGAAAATCAAACAATATTCCTATGAATGCTAGTTGTATTTTTATTATCACATAGTTTTCAATCCTTTTATTTTTCTGACTTTATTTTTGGTGGCACAGTGGATGCCACTCTTAATACAATTCTCTTTCCAGATGAATGTATTTCTTTTTAGAACCCTTCCTTGATCTCACTATCATAAACTGCCTATGAAGTGTGTTTCTTGAGTGACATTTCTGTGCTCCTGTGCTCTTCGATCTGAGATAAATGAACCAAATACAATATGCTGCATGTTATCTAAAAGGATTCAGGTAAAAGTATCATGGCACAATCACAGTTATTTGAAAATTCTGTTTCTTCTTGGAAAAAAAGAGACTTTACCAAGATTCTTGGATTGCACACAGAGGAAGTGTGGAGTCTTGCGGGAGGGAGGGAAACCAGTCATAGAAATGTTTGAACTTGCATACAGGATTAATTACTTTGTTGTGTTTTACTTTAATTTTAAGTGATTGTACTTCTCATGGAAGTGAAGGATGAAAGGCTCTGATATGCACCAGACTTAGCGTCAAGTGTGTATCAAGCCAGCATCCATACATTAAGGAATTTTTAAATCATAATAATCTTAGATTTATAGGACATGAAGAGATCTGAAGGACATCCAGCCCATTTGCTCAATGCCTAAATGCAACAACCATCACCACCACAACAGAACACCAGGGTATTAGATTATATGGCACATATGCAAGCAGAGAAGAGCCAGAGTAGTATAGTGGTTTAAGACCTGGATTACAACTGGAGAACAGGGTTCAAATTCCTGCTCAGTCATGGAAACCCACTGGATTACCTTGGGCAAATCACAACTCTCTCAGCATCTGAAGTAGTCAATGGCAAATCATCTCCGAACAAAACCTTGCCATGAAAACCCCATGGTAGGTTCACTCTAGGTCACCATAGGTCGAAAATGACTTGAAGGAACACAACAACAACAACACAAGCAGAATCATAGCAGTTTAGCTGGATCATACTAATTGTTCATTTAGTCCAACAGCCAGGTTCCTGGGAATTCTACAAGCATGATATAAAAGTAACAGCTCTCTTGCATTGTTTATTCCCAACTATTATTGGATGGAAAAATGTCTCTGAATTCAGAGAATGTCTACAGTAGATAAACATCATAAGTATTAGGCCTTCATAGCCTAGCAGTAGAAGGAAAAGTTTTTCCTGGTTGATAATAAATATGAATTTTATTTTAGAAAAAATGATGAATGCTGTACAGTCAAAACTTCTGTATCAGATTTTCCAACTAGGAAAGCTGTGTGCACAGAACTTATTTGCATGCACAGTGGAATGGCACTTGTATGGCAGGAAAGCTCAATAGGACTGTAGTTCAGAGGGAAAAGTCTGTAACTTTATTCACAATGGGGGGGGGATTACAATTGGTGCAAACAGTAGGCACCTGGTATTTGTGGGTGCATGGGAGGGGGGTGTTGTCTGATTTTACCTGGGAGGGTGGGAAGAGCAAACTTTGTGACATTTATCATTTGGCTCTCAGTGTGAATACTGCTGAAACTGTTGTTAACTGCCCTCAAATTGACTTCAACTCATGGCAACCCTGTAGATGAGACATCTCCAGGATGCCCAGTCCTCGACCTCTCTACTAAGGTACTGCAGGTCCAGGCCCATGTCCTCCCTGATTGAGTCTAGCCATCTAACAGTAGTCTTCCACTCTTTTCTACTGTCCTCTACCTTTGCTAGCATCATTCTTTTCCAATTATTCATTTTTCTTCATGATGTGGCCCAAGGATGACAGCCTCAATTTAGTCATCTAAAAGGACTAAAAGGACGCCTAAAAGGACAATTTAGTCACCTAAAAGGACAACTGCAAGCCAACATTATATGACACAGTAACTAAATAAAAGGCTTGTCAGTTTTGACAAGTGAGAAATTGATGATACATGGAATACCAGCCAGTTCAATGCCAGCCCAGGGCTCCTTGATGATACATGAAAAAGGGATGGAGACTTGATAATTTCCCTAGTTGCTCAGCCCCAATAACTAGCATCCCATATACTTTCCAAGAAGAGCTTGCCACCTCCATCCTTGCTACCTTGACCACAATAATAGCTCCTGATAGTGATCAAGAAGTAGGGGGAGCTGTTCTTCCACATATCATTGATACTATTGACATAGGTAAAGCAAGAGGAAGGGCTACGTGTACTTTTCCATTCTTGGCTGTCTTCATTGTCAACAGCTTATAACAGCCTTTATTAGTTTCTGGGATGACATGGAATACTCCTTCTCCCATTCCAAGAAAGAAGCTACATTTAAATGAAGAAAAGGTTTATAATCTTTTCTCACAACTGTAGATCTGTTGTCAGAAGAGGTAGATGTAACATTGCTATCCTCCTTGAGGATACATGGCTCATGAAATCATCAATGAAAGATGCAACAGTCTTTCTTGTTTCAATCAACAAGTGTTTTGTCCAACACTGAGAGCTCTGAAAAATCACACTAGATAACGTGAACATTTCAAACTGCACATACACCTTAAAATTATCCTGGTCCTAATTCCCATATATTTGCTTTTTTCATTGGCTTTAAAGTGTCCTTTTACTAAATAACTGTGAAAAACGTAACTTTATAATTCAGTGTAAATCGTCAGAAACATATTTGGCATTTCCAACACAGTTTGCACACCAAGGTTTAGAAATATTAAAGGACTGGTGTGTTTTTAATGACTCCTTTCTTTCTGTGTAACGCAGACAAGCAATCCATCAAATGACAAATCTACATGTTAAACAGTGTGAGGTCATTGGTCTCATTAACTGTAGACCATTTGAAGTTAGTTGCAAAACAATTCATCAAGGACAGACCAAAATGTACAAAAAGTTGGCTGAAAGGGCAGAATTGTATGGAATGTGAAGAACAGCATGGATACACACACACACACACACACACACACACCTAGTGTTTCAATGTAAAGTAACACCACCACCCCTTACTGTCACACAGTAGATAAATCGCTAGTGCCAGCAGGATTTTGATAATTATTGCTGCAAAATAACAAGTAAGACTTTGTACAGGAAAAGTTAAAATACGCCATTAAAAAACCCATTTTAAATGCTTCCACATTTCCTTCCCCAACAGTCCTGAACAGAAATCATAGGAGAAAAAACAAGAATCAGAAAATGGAAAAGTTCACAAAAAGGCTTTCAGTCATCACACCAAACAAAACTAACATAATGATTAGGTTCTACTTTGCTAGCCACTGTCCTCCTTTGATGTCACATTACAACATTCTACCACAATTCTACTTTCTTACTGTCAAGGAAGGAAGAAAAAACATCTTTGTCTTTTCAAATCCAAATCACAGTAATAATTTACTTCAAACTGGTTTGTTCAAACAACATAAGAATACTCTTTTGTCTACAGTCCCATTTTTTTTAGTTAACTAACTTTGACTAGGGGCCAGTGTGGCACAGTGATTTGAACGTTGGAATCTGACTCTGTGGACCAGGGTTCAAATCCCGTCTTGGCCAGGTAAACCCACTGAGTGACCCTGGGCAAACCTCCTCTGAGGAAACTTGCCAAGAAAACCTCATGATAGGTTTGCCTTAGGGTTGCCATAAGTTGGAAATGACTTGAAGGCACACAACAACTTTGACAACAATGTCAGATAAAAAACAAGAGTTTAGAGATGCATCATCAAGCTGCCGTAATCCCATCACCAGGTACAATAAGGAAATTCAGCACACATTAATTAATACGGAATGGGAGCTTCTAGATCTGGGACCAGCGAGATACAGTGGATGTCAACTCTTGCTGCCAGATTCAAGTCAAAAGGCTGGAATACAGTTGGGCCTCCATATGCATGGATTCTGCATCTACAGATTTAACCATCCATGTGTTGATTTTTTTTAAAATTGAAATAATAATAATAATAATAATAATAATAATAATAATAATTTATAGCCCTGCCCAAGCACAAGGAATCCGGGTGGGTTACAGCAATAAAAATACAGAGAATACAATATAATAAAATAAGATAAAAGAGGGTGACGTAAGTCACAGAATTCACAGCTAGACCTGATGGAACTGGGTCTGTCTTTTTCACTCCCTTCCAGGTCTGATGATGACAGTAGGTACGGAGGGAGGGTTCTTCTTCTTGAGGCAGGAATTTTATTATTATTAACCTTAGTTTTGCCATTTTATATAAGAGACACCATTTCCCAACATCATTGCACAGCATATAAAGAGACTTGAGCATCCACAGATGTTGGTATCCACTGGGGGTCTTGGAATCAAACCTCATGAATACCAAGAGCTCGCCCTACAATGGAGAGAGACTACTCAAACAAATTGATGGCTGTAAGAAAATCCGCATCACCATATGAATACATATAGTCAAAAGTAATCACATGGGTTCCTCTTTTCTCCTTAATCAGTTCCCTGCTTGCTAGACAATAATCATGAGAATGATTCCTACTGAGACCACTCAAACACATCATCAGTGAATTACAGCCCTTAGCACAGCCCTCTCATAGGTTTTGGATGACAGGTTTATACAATCCCCAACCTTAATCAACTACTAACCTATAAGCCACAAATGGGTGGAAATACAGGGACAAAACCTTGCTAGAAACCCAGATGCCAACCTTGTGTCCACATCTACTCTTGTCAACACCATCACAGATCCTAACAAGATCAACCATCAAGAGCACATTTATTTCCCATTTTTCTGTGATATATATATCATCCTCTGTTAATAACAACCCTCTGCATTCTACATAAGAAAAAATGCAGTCTCTACTTAGAGACGTAGCCGGGGGGGGGGGGGGGGCGTGGGGTCCGCCCCCACTTCCATTAGATACAGTGAATGGTGCGTGCCACCATGCCCAATCCCCATTATAATGGTGGCACTTGGTCTGGATCCCCTTCCCAAAATCCTGGCTATGTCCCTGCTCTACTCTAGAAAAGAAATGGATGCATATCTGACATTATGAATGGCAATACATAAAAGCCAGTGGCAAAATATTTCTATCTCCAAGGACAATCAATTGCTGACCTCAAGTTACAGATGTGGAGCAAAGGAATCTGAAGAGAAAGCTGAAAAAGGAGACAGCTAAATCCACAAATTCTAATAGTGGAATTAGTACAGATTTGGAGAGGGATAATGGCTTCTTAGCACATTATATATAATAGGCTGGCTTTTACGACCTTAGAGAATATAACTAAGACTTTTGTCTTCAACAAAACTAGCTTTCCTGAAAAAAGAATGTACTGCTTCCGCACTTAGTCAATTAACAACCCAGCAGCTACTAAATCTGTGTATTTGTCTATAGATGTCAGAATGTTTATGTTAAATTCATTCAAGACTTATGATTATAGAACGGGACACTGACTATTTCACTCTGCCACCCCCATATGCATTTACACTTAACGCTTGGGTACATCAGTGCATCTGACAAAGTGGACTACAAGCTATGAAAACTGAAACTAAAATTAGTCAGTTTTAATGGGATCACAAGATTCCCTCCTTCCTTTAAAAAAAATCATGCAATTGGATCTATCTACGATTCTGATATGTAAATTCATGCCATAGCACTGTCAAACGTCTTCACAGCAAGATGGTTCCCTTACTAATAGTGATGTGTTTGAATAATTACCAATGTTGTCCTCTTGTTTAAAGGAAAAAGAAAACAGATGTATTTTTGTCTGTAGCTGTAGGACCACATTTAAAATCATTTATTTTTAAGCAGCTAAGAAAGCTGCTTTGACTTGAGAGTAGGGAATTAACAAAACATTTGGGTATAGTCTCAGTGATTTGCCTGACAAATCTTATGGAGCACAAAGGGAGTGTTTTATAGTGATTTGTGTTGTTATAAGTATTTGTGATTTGCATGTGCAGTACAGAAATGAAGAAATGGTTTGATAACTGAAATTTAAAATCTTTCCCTGCAAGGCTCTTTTCAAAATGGCATATGTTGTCAACATATTGATTGATTATAGTTGAAGTCAAGGCTTCAGAAATTACTTCCTCTAATCAGCATAAACTGTTGGGAAAGCGTTGCAGTGAGAGAAAATTGACAATTTAGAATGCTGTTTTGCCTGTTTAACAACCACCACTACAGAAATAATTGTCAAGAATGTTGAGGTCCCATGATTCACATCAGTTGTTTGTAATTTTTCTGTGAAACGTTCAATTACCTGTTAAACAGATGGAGATCAAGTCAAGTCATGTCAATTTTTACTATATGGCTAAAGCCATTAAAATAGGCATTCAGTCAAATGAACACATGTAAACCAGGAAAGCAGCATTATGGCCCATTCCAACAATTGTAGTTCATCGCTCTTGCAATTTAGCAAATATAGATGTACACCACCTTAACCTTGGTAGCTTTAACAGTAACTTGAAAAAGCCTAAACATGTTTACCAGCGTGTGTTTAGCAACTCCACTGAATTCAATGGCAGGTACTCCAAGTCAATATATGATTCTGTTGTAAATGTGGCATTTTTATAATCACTATTCGGCCTTTGATGAGATGCCTAATCCAGCACCTTTAAACTTATTTTTAAGTTTTCCGTACAATGACATAACATGGTATAGCTTTAATCACCTATATGGGCAAATTCTTTTTGAAGTGGGCAATGTTAAAGTGTCCCACTAGATTTCACTGATGGGAAGCAGGATGAAACAAATGCTTGCTGGAAGGTAAGAGAATAAACTTCCTGTAGACAACTTATATGTTTTGGGAAAGTTTTTTTTTAAATACCATGTGAAGACTTATAAATTTGACTTGATGATACCTCTTCTTGAAGCGTAATGTATATGTCTAGTTTTAAAAGGGGACTCTCCACATAAATGATCTTTCTCCTGAAGGTAATGACAAGCCAATGCCTTCAAAAACAATGCAAGGAATACAGAATTGTCCACAGACTTCAATTTCAGTCTACAATGTAATGAAGTCAATATTAGTTTAGTTGTTTCTGCCCACAACCATGTCCCAAAACGTACCTATGACAAATGGGAAATACACTATATGCATTTCCAAAATCGTTAAAGCCAAATAGGTCAATTTTCTCACTTATTTTTTGCCAGTACCATCTTTAAATCTAACATTTAATAAACATTAAATTAAAAGTAAATAAATAAATCTAATGTCCAGTAGTCTGTACTCTAGTTTCTTGTCTGAGAAAAATAAATGACCATTTAGGTGGGCAAGTATAGTGATTTTATGACACACATAAATGGTAGCTGTGCCATTTTATGCAGCACATAACTGCAAATGCAGAATTCTTTCACCAGCAGTTTGTCCCCAATAAATTCATACAGCTCTAGGGTTGCCATAATTCTCCTCCACAAAACCAGAATGTACAGGACTGGATTGGGCAGTTTTTCGATAACTCCTCCACCAAAAAAGCACACACATTTTGACATTTAACATTGTTTTATTGCATACTTCAGTTGTTGATGTTATTGTTTATTTATATATTGTATATATTTCCATCAATATATGGAGCTATCTGACAGAGCTGACAATGGCTATAGCTCACAAAACTACAAATCCCAGAATTCCATAGCATTGAGCCATGGCAGTTAAAGTGGTGTCATACTGCATTATTTTTGCATTGCAAATTGAACCCATGTCTCTGAATTCTAGCCACTTGGAGGGGAACTTAGCAAAGGGGGGTTTGTCTCTTTTCATAGTCCTATGGGGTGGTGATGGAGAGAAGCTTTCAAGCAGCCACCAGAATAAGGACTCCATCATACTCTTGCAGCTGCTTAGAAGCAAAGTTCCACCACATCAAGCAGGTTCACTACACGCTTACCAGGAAGAGCCCTCTTCTGCTCAGTGTCTCCGCTCACTCCTTTCCCTTTCCTTTTTTGCCTTCTGGACTCTGGGTCTGGCATGCCTGCACAGTGGATGATGAATCTTCTCTCGAGGTTTCGCTTCTGCCTTGAAGAATCCAGGATCTGCCACTTCAACCAGCCTAGCTGGCAGGAACATTTTTCAGACCATCGAAGGCCTTCATGGCCAGCATCCATAGTTTTTTGTGGGTTTTTCAGGCTATGTGGGCCATGTTCCAGATGGCCACATAGCCCGAAAAACTCACAAAAAACTATTTTTCAGACCCTTCAAACCAGGATTTTACTGGTTTACCAGGACAAATGGCAAGCTTCTAGGACTGAGAACAAATCAAGAGAATGGCTTTAAAAAGAGGTCATCCCTTGGAAACCAGAAAGTTGAATAAGGCTTGCCATCCAGAATGGAAACAACATTGAGAGGAGGGCACTGGACTTATATAAAAGCTTGATGCATACTTGAGTATTGTGGAAATTCCAAAATGACATCTAACAGTGCAAAGAACACTATAAGGCACATACTGGAGCTGGTTATAGGAAGCAATGAAACAATTCTACAGGCTACTGGTCTGTTTCCAGGCACAATTCAAAGTGGTGGTTTTGACCTATAAATTCCTATATGAATTAGGTCCAAACTGTCTTAAAGGCTGCATCTCCCCACATTAGCCTACCAGTCTTATATCTTCCACCCCACCGCCCTCCCAGACTCAGTTCGTGGAGACATGGGAGAAAACCTTTTTGGTGGCTACTCCGTCTTTGGAACTCCCTCTCAAGGGAGGCTTGATCTGCTTCCTCTCTGTTGTCTTTTCACCAGCAGGCAAAGACCTTCTTCTTTAAACAGGACTTCAGTCTTGGCAGACCAAGGTGGAGAGATGTGCAACTGGGTGTGCTGTTTTAATACCCATTGTCTTTTTAAAATGTTGTCAATGTTTCCAATTTTAAAGTTTTTTAAAAAGTGTTTTATTTGCATATACAATCATGTTTTTCTTTTTACTTTTTAGACTTCACATTGTTATAACTGCTCTAATTTATATCATAAGCTGCTTTGAATCCCATCTGACAAAAAAAGATATAAATAAAATTTTAAAATATAAATAAATGTGTGGAGCCTATTGGTGATATACTGTGTTGTTTCCAAAGGTGTAAGGGAGTTCTGTGAACAAAAATCCGTTGGGCATCTTCATGCAACCCTTGAATTGCTCACCACTGATCTAAATAATGAAACAATGTTATTTTTGAAGTTTTAAAAACTCATATAACCCGCACTCTACAGAACACTTGCTATTAAAATCAAGCTTAGGTTTGTTTGCCTATAAAATTAATAAAAATACCAATGACTTTGTGATGCAAATTAATACTTTTTGCTAGATTAGCGATTTCATCTTTCATGAAATGAAACCCACCCCAATTACAGACTACATCATTTCTGGACTGGTCAGTTTTCAAGAATAGAGATCACAATGTAACCTGAATAACATAGTTCTAAGAATATTTACTCAAAGGTACAGTGGGGCTTACTCCTAAGTACCGGTAAGTGGGTTTGGGACTGCAGTTCATACTTATGAAAGTGTTATTTTTGTAAAATAAACAAAACATTCCATTTATAAAGTAAGTAATGCCAAAAAACCTAGTCTAAATTATAAAGTCTGTAATTACATGATTCACAAAATCTGTAAGGCTTTTGTTATAGTTATACAACAGGCAACACCTTAGCAGCAGAGCAATAAGGAACATGTCAGTTACAACAGCAATCAATACAAAAGCAATGTTTACTAAATTTATTCACCTTTTCCACACGCTTCATGGGAGACTGAACATTTGCACAGGAAACAAGACAAGCCATCTGTCATTCCATTTGTCAGGGAAGAACTTCATCTTTCTTTGTGAGATTATGTCAGAGATGGCCTTGGAAGTCGGTTTAGAACTTTGGGTTTGAAGGAGGGGATTATGGGGAATTTCAGTAAAACATTCAGCCTCTTCTGTTGTTGTTTTTTCCTGCACACTAGTTTACGTATAACATGACGGTATTCTGTTGCTGTCCCTCCAGCACCTATAATTTGAATCTCAAGTATGTAATGTATTAGCAATTTAAAGTATTTCGTTGCAACATACTCTTTTTGGCTAGTGGTCAACCATAGGTAAACTGACCTCTTATGTCCACCAGGGAAAAACAACAGTGGGCGTATACTATCTTGTGCTCGAAGTTCAATGAAGCAAAATCTTAATGCATCTTTGCCAAATTGAGGTAACCTATTTATGAATTTAAGTTTCAACTTTCTGCTTTAATGGAATAACTCCATCCTTGTTCATGTAGGCTGATAGGAGCAGCAGCAGTATACATCTGAGCTACCCACGCAATTCCTCCAACTGGTAAACAAAGGGTTCTTGTAGAACCTTTGAGACTAACTGAGTGAAAGATATTGTAGCATATGCTTTTGTAGACTTGGTCTACATCCTCAGTCTATGAAAGCTTATGCTACAATGTCTTCTGCTCAATTCGTCTAGAAGGTGCTACAAGATCCCTTTGCCTACTGATATTTCAGACTAACCTGCCCCCCCCCCCCCCCGGCCTGGCACTGTCCGGTTTAGTTGATGCAGGCCAAGAGCCCCAGGTGAGGGGCAAGCGGACTGGATGTGCAATAGAGTCTCCCAGGTAGACCAGATGGCCATATACCCTCCTACCTGCCCATGCCGCTGTACATGCAGACCTCAGTTGTGACCTGTGATATTGGAAGGGGCTGCCTGGTCATGTGGGTGAAGCCAGAAGCCCCATTTCTACCCTTATGGGTCACTGCAGGAGCCTGCAAATAGAATGTCAGTGACGGGCAAGGCAGTGGCAAGCGGCTCCATGGTGCAGTAGTGGTCAGTCATCTAAATTCCACTGGACAATTGATCAGGTTTTTGCAAAAGGTGGGAATGGGCTGGATCCATGGGCAGGATACGACAGGTTTGGCCCATCGTATCCTGCCTGCATGTTCAGGCCTCATGTCTCTGAATTCTAATTTAATTGGTGAATTCTACTATTTCTAACCAACATTAACGCATTGGCCATGTCCCTGAGCCAATACAAACCCCTGCAAGCAGCTACTAGGTCTACTGAACACATACACACACGCAAACACACACACAAAAGGTGCACAGCACCTTGACAAGCCTAAACCTTAGAAAACCAGTAGGGGGAAATGGATCCCTCTTCTTAGGAATGGCTATGAAAATTTGTGAAAAAACCCCCCACTATTTGGATAATATGTTATTACTATAAGAAAGGAAACTAATACATCCATTGTCTTTTATGATAATAATAATAATATTGCACAAACATATACATATTTGACATTATGAGGCTAGACAATACTTGTCTTCCTCTTTTCTACAGGGAAAAAACCCCTCTCCCTGAATAGTCTCTGTGTACAGAATAAAGATTTGTAGATTTATGGTGCTGTGTGGTAGAAGCCTGTTCAGCCAGTGATTTAAAGACTTTGCTGTATATTTAGCTGTCAATATAACTAATTACAGTTGACTTTAGATTACTGTATTGCAAACTCTCATCTTTGTGAAATATAGCGTTACATGAGGAGAGCAGAATCAAACATCCTTTGGGCTACAAAACAAGAATGAACCATTTGATATCAAGATGGAAGACTTAGAACTTGTCATAAACCCTGAAATTACTATTTCTTTGCCAAAAATATTTAGTTCACAGTACTCAAATATAATAAATCACCATTACGTTAAAATCATTCCTTGTGCCTCAAATATTTCATTTTGCTTTACAGTAAGTGAAGTGTACTATTTTAACTCTCACCCAGGTAGCAGACATTTGTAGAAGCTTTGGTGAAAACAAGGCTAATTTACTTGCTGTTTTTGCTTTGAGGAAATATTATCATTACCTGTCTTAATAATAATATAAATATTGCAAATAGTGTATTTTGTTTTCAGGGGAAACTGATTTTGATGGTGAGAAATAATTAATTAAATTCACAAAAAGATTCTACCTCCCCAATTATATTCTTAGCAGTTCCATGAAAAACAAGAAACATTAAATCCTCAGGCACAGCAATGGGAATATGCTGGGGAAATGTTAAGGGTGAAATGTAGAATATTTGACATATACTAGGGGTACCTAACAAAGTATGGAATGGAAACCTGAATTATTCCACAGTAATTCACTAGCTCCACAAAGAATGCACATAAAAAAAACCCAATGAAAATATAATTTATGTATCTTCAGTATTAACAAACCCCTTAGTTTTAAAATATTTCCCCCTTCCAAGGCACAACTGACTACATGTATCCCATGTTGCTTTTTGTTTCCCATCTTTTCTTGGCTTCAAACCTGAAAAGAAATACAAACATATGTCAGTATCTACTGAAGTACACTTTGGGGAGTTTTCAATCAAATTTCATTTAGCAGCAATGGCTAAATTGGAATTGGGTTTTTAATACTCTACCAATCACAAAAGGGAAAGTATAAACATTTGAATAATGTATCAGTTGTAGTAAAGACTCTACATTAAACAGATGCACTACTCAAGGAAAAAGCCAAGGTCAAATTAAACAAACAAGGATTAGTGCAAGCCAAACTGAAGGAGGAAAACATATAATTCAAAATCTCTCCTAGTCTTAAATAGGCCAGTGACTTACCCCCAAGCAAGCTTCTTTTTCTTTCGGGCTTCTAGAGAAGCCTCTGCATCTTGTTTTCCTTTCACAAAATTTCGGCAAGCTACTGCTTTGGCAATTTTTACACCAAGCTAAGAGGAAAACAGAAACAAATGAGTTTAGAAAAGAAATTAAAACAGTTTTTCTTAAGACCTTTCAAATATGTTTACATGACTAAGATTTGTCTTGCATCCACCATGGAAGATTTCTGTGCCTGTACAGTGAACAAGTGGAAACAGAGTGATTTTTATGGAACAAAACATATCTGTCAAACAGAAAGGAGACATAACAAATAAACAGCATAACATCAGAAACAACATGTTGTTCTGTCAGCCATCAAAAGTATGTTTAAGCAGACATATTAAGTTTGGTTATACTTTGAAATTAGGCATACGTGATCTTGTACAACACACAAAACCTATCTACTAAAGCTAGATTTGCACTTGAGTATCATTTAAACACATTTAAACACCTAGATAGCAATGGCTGCATTATCTAACTGTTCAGGCTTTCTGTAGCTAGATGAGAAGTCACCACAAGGTCTCAGAATGCTGTTTATAAGACCTAATAAAGGAAATACCACTACAGTGCACCTGTGTCATACGCGGACATATTATACGCTGCTTTCAGCATATGCATACGCTGAAAGCAGAGCTGGAAGAAACGGTGCTGCGTGCCGGAAGAAACAATGGCACACACCAGTATGGCAGCGTGAGCGCAAGCACGAGCCCCATTACTTGTACCTGTAATGTTTCTTTTACGCGGGGGTGGGGTGGGTCCAGAATGGATCCCTCACGTAAAAGAAGGGCGCACTGTATATTACCCTGAATATATCTGATGTTCTATAGTTTCAACAGCTAGCAGGGTCGGGACTGGTTACTACTTAGCTTTAAGTCCACCAAGAAATACAAAGGCTATTGAGGAAGAGCTACGAAAGAATTCTGTTTGGAAACTGGAGTGGTGCTATCATTCAGATTGGCAGTACTAAGCTAGATAGATGTACAGTGGGCCCTCCACATTTGCTGGGGTTAGGAGCTCAGGACCCCTGTGACAGTGGAAAAACTGCAAATAACAAACCCCTCTCCTTTTTTTTTACCTGAGATAAAACCTCCCTAGGAATCTCTAGGTCCTCCAGCACACCTGTATGGTCAGCATCTGCCAGGCACTGACCATAGAATTGTGCTGAGGGCCTACACATGCCTAGAGAAGTATTCTGTCTAGGAACCTCTAGAACCTTCAGCATGACGTCTGGCTGACATTAATCAAAGAGTCGTGTTGGAGGAACCCGAGATTCCGAGAGAGAACATATTAATCAAATCCATGAATAATCAAATCCGCAAAAGTCAAAGCCACAAATGGAAAAGGCCAACTGTATAGTCAGACTCAGTATAAACCTTCTTCCTAAGTATTTGTTGGTAAATAGATTTCAGTAAACTAGTATTTGACTGATTATACACAATGGTTGAACTGCAACTTTCAGATGGACAAAGAAGGATATGATCCATTTGGGACTACTACCATGAAATCTAGTTTGATACAAATAGAACTGGCACAAGACTGTTTGCACCATTTATTTCAGCACACCTCAATGTGATGTAAATGGATTGTATCCCCTTGGTATTGAAAACAGAAGTTTGATATCAATTACGCTACTGGGGCAAGGGTAATTCTGCAGTCTACAGCGAAGAAAGAACTGGATAATGTAGTGCAAAGGTCTCCTTTGTTAAAATGACACAGTGAAACTTAAATACTGTAGAGTGGCATGTGATCCTATCCAAAGCTTCTCTATCCTGAAAGGATGGGTTGAGACCACTGCCTGATTTACACCTTAAACTTCTGGTGGAAATGATGCAATACCATCCTTTCTACCAGAAGCTTAAGGTGTAAATCAGGCAGTGGGCTCCCCTCATAGAGAACCCCTTGCTAGGATCACATGCCAGTCCTGATGGTGTGTGATCCTTTCAGATGTTCTCACAGGCAAAAGCTCCCAAATACTTTTCTCTCAGTTTTAATCCTAGTAGTGGCAAACCAGTGCAGGATGGTTAAAGAGAGACAGAGGGCTGGAAGAGGGAGTTGTGACAGAGGCGGGTTACAGATCGCCATTTAGGACTCACTCCACACGTCCTAGGGTTAGGAAGGGTTGCCCCTTCCTAATCGGCCCCATTCCCAACACGTGTGGAGCGTGTCCTAAATGGCAGCGCCCATCCACATGGGCGCTGCCATTTTTACATCTTGGATGCACAGCGTCCAGACGTGGCGCACTGGAAGTGACGCCGCAAGTGCGCGCCTCGCGGCACCACTTCCAGGGGCCAAAAAGGAGCGCCATTTCGACTCTCCTTTTTTGCTGTGGCCGGAAGCCTCATGGTCTGGCCGCTGGGGCTTCCTGCTGCAGGTAATGGCGGCGGCGGAAGACTGCCCGCTTTAGGGCGGTCTGTAACGCACCAGAGAAACAGATGTATAGGGCAAGATTAAAACTATGATGAGAGATTAGAAGGAGAAATTGCATTAACATAGTATATGTATACATGCATGCAGGGGCCCTTTTGTCTCTCTACTCCAACTGCTTTTAGAACGGGCAAGGCGCTTTATGCATAAAGCTTAAAAATCATATGAAATGGCAGCCAATGTCCAATTATTCAAAATGTTAAGTATGCTACTTTTGCCCTTGGAACCTCAGTGTTTATTCTTATCAATTTTATCATTATCATGTTAGATAGCAGACAGGCAATATGAAGTCCTACCGATATTACAGGACTGCAATTCCAATTCTAGCCAACATAACAAATTGTGAGGAATCATAGAGCTTATGGCCAAGAACATCTGGAAGGTTACAGCTTTGTCTACCCATGTTAGATAAACTAATAAACTCTCATAGTAAATACTGTCAGGTAGGTAAATACTGTACTATCACAGTGAATACAATAAGGAAGTGCTTAGATACTTTTATATCAAATGCCCATATCAAGATACTTTTATCTTTGCTTGATCCTCTGTTATAATCCTGACATTCATTACAAAAGAACTGAAGAACTAGTGCGGCACTTTACTGGAGAAAATTAAGACTTTGTCCATTATTTAAACACTAGAGGCTACTCCACTGTTGACAGCTGTAAAACGGGAGATGACCTATACCAGTTGGCAAGTCCAATTCTCCACATCAGTGGCTTCATAAATATAGACAGAACAAACTGGTTTTTCACTATATGGGTCTGATGGACCAAATTGCTTAGGATAAATTTTAGCCTCAATCTGGTAGTTTTGGCATCTGATAACTCTGAAGCACACTCCTACGGGGAATGAGGTTACTTGTTCTTATCAGTTTTAACGATAGTCCTACAAGTAGTAAAGTGATACACATAGGTCTCTCGCAAGAAGTAAAAAAGGAATAACATAGATTCTAAACATGTGAAGCTGCCAGGTTATGAACAACCAAAATCTTGAAGCCCTGGCATCTCAAGTAATCCTCTCACCATTATAATTCCACTTGTTATCAGCTAATTAAAATACATTGGAGTTTGCCATGTAGTCTCGTTTTTGTTAGGTAAAACACATTTCTTCAAGGCACATTGTAAGAGATATATAAACTTACAGCAAGAATAGGGGAGGCAGAAGCTAGACTAATGAGGGACAACTAAAGCTATAATTAATTAGTATAGTGTACCCGCACCATACGTGGTCACACTATACACACCTTTCAGCTTATGCTGAAGCTGTGTTTCAATAGAATGAATGGCATGTGTGCCTCTGGTGCATGTGCACTGCTGCACCCGAGCCCCGTTATATTGAATGGGGCTCAAGCATACGTGTTATTCGCCTTATGCCTGGGAGGCTCCAGAACGGATCCTCCGCGTAAGGCAAGGGACCACTATATAGAAAAGAAACCTTCCAAAGAGTCAACTATATTTTAACTATGATGTAGAAAATCAGCAAATAACTAATGTTGTTCTAACACCACAGCAAATCTTAATCATGTCTACTTAGCAGTAAGTTCCATTAAGTTTAATGTATCTAGCTCCTGTTATATCTTAGTCCAAACATGTGACTGTAGGGTTTCAGCCTGAACAATTTTTAATTGTTTTAATGTCTTTTATATTTTGCATGCCCAAAACAATTATAGTGCACCCGTGTCATACTGAAAACTGAGCTTGGAAAAGTGGCGGCGCGCCCCATAAGGGGTAATGGGGCACACCGTTGCATG
Organism: Sceloporus undulatus; assembly: GCF_019175285.1. Lineage (NCBI taxonomy): Eukaryota > Metazoa > Chordata > Lepidosauria > Squamata > Phrynosomatidae > Sceloporus > Sceloporus undulatus. Next base: position 197,715,196 of record NC_056524.1, on the reverse strand, counting down.
CACAAGCCCTATTCATTTAAATGAGGCTGAAGCATAGGCGGAGTTCCCTTTACGCAGGGGTGGGGGTCTGGAATGGATCCCCTGCAAAAAGGAAGGGCGGACTGTATAAAGTTCACCCAAGTACTTATCACATGCCCGTAGCCCTCAGCCTTTAGGAATGGAGTGGGAATTGTGCAGCCCTCTAGCATAGCCAATAGTGACAAATGCTAAGTTACAGTCCAACATCATGTGGAGGGCTATATGATTCCCATCTCTGCTTTGTCCTGTGACTATAGAAGTCCCACTATTAGCTACTGACTGCTAGTTGACTTGAACATCTCTGCCTTCTCTCACCAACAGTGGGGCATAGGCTAAACTGCAGAGTAAAGTCACTCTTCCTGTCTTGGCAAAATATGGATTTAAAAAGGATTAAACTCACCCATGCTATTATGGAAGGAGCAGAGAAAAACATTCTACAGTATTAATGCTATTGTCAAAGGATGCCACTGAGTGCAGAATGCAACTCTGAAAAGGCAAGTGTTGTGAATAAATCAGCACAACCATATCTGATTCAGCCTAAGTATTTTGCCCTCCCATAAACACCCTCATATACAGCTGCACTTCCCTCCTCATAGAAGCCACTGAAATCTTGGTCAATAGGTTTTACATTTTTTAAAAAATGTTTCAGGTCATCAGATTATACAGCAAAATACAATGTTATAAGAAGCAATAAGACATGAATAAAAATACATACAACAATTTCTTGTGTAGTCAAAGTATCAGCATTTTCCATATAGAACATCCAATATTTTGCTGCATTTTAATTAAGGTGTCTAAACATTATCACAAAGAACTGCAAATTGGTCAGAGCACGCAGTAAGGAAAATTAAGCTCTAAAGGCTTTTTATCACCACATTTCAGGAACCAAGGGTGTAAAATGTTCTAATTTGGGATATATTAAAAGCCATAAAAGGTCTTTCAAAAAGATTAATGGTACTTTGCTTGGATTTAAGATAAGGGCTTTAGCTGGTTGGAAAAGCAGGGCCCTGGCTAGACCCTTGAGGCATTCATCTTTACAGCCACTTGGAAGATTTGTAAAAGCGTCTGCATAACCTCAAGCAAACGCACTGCGACATTTTTTTAATTCCTTTCAATTTTATAGGTTTAAAGTGTGTAAATCATATTGGGAAGTAATGTAGATATAACGGTTCATCCTTGTAACATAGAAATTTTTAAGAGACAAACTTTTTTTAATCAAGCAAGTTTTCTAGAAGGCAAAAATCATTCCAATTGAAGTTCACAGATAATCATTTTAAAAATCTTGCTCTTGCAGTTTAATACAGCATAACAGCAAACTTCCCATCAATTATTTTTCTCAGGGGAATATATATAACCATCAAGGATACCTGGTAACAAATCTTCATCTCTATCCAAACAGTGTGAAGGCACTTATTTTTTTTTTTAAAAAATGCCAATTATCATGCTTAAACTTTTTTTTTTTTGGTGAAATAACAGGTTTCTATGAAAAATATTTATGCTATTCGCTTTTGTTCTTTAATTAAATGAAAACAGATGTTTTCTGAAGTAAAGCGGAACCATTACTGAAGTACTTAAAGTGCTAAGGTCTTTAATTTTTATATCAGTTTGGTCTACAATTCCTGATTGTCTTTACTCAAGCTCAACATTAATGTCAAGCAAGTTACCTAGGAGACGAAAGAGATCAAAGAGACAAAACCCCCTCAAATGTCTGATTAATCAAGCCTGCAAACAGCTTATTTCTTTTAGCCTGCATGCAAGTATGAAAATGAGATTCAGGGAGCCGTACATTGTGCAGATTTGTTCATTCTTATCAGAACAAAGCCAGCGGCAGCTTATTTCATGGATCATTGGCACTGTCATCAGTGCTACACAGAACGGGTGACAGCTCCTCATTTTGAGGCTTGAACAAAATTAGCAAAAAGTCGGCACAAATTAGCCTCTCATCTTTTTAGTAATATGACATTATTCATTTACTCTTTATCCAATTTTTAATTTTTTCCTTGTCAGCTATCCCTTTCTAGTGTTTCTTGCACAGCATCATAAAGCCTTTTAAAATGCAAAAAAATAACTGAAATCGAAATAGTAAATAAAGTTGAGGAATGGAGAAGGGGAATAGTATATGATCTTAGCTACTGAAGATATTTACGCTAACTTTCCGCAAACATTATCCCTTCCGCTAAAACCAACTTCAATCCAAAAGTTGGGATATTTGGTTGAACTGTTAAATGAGGATCCATTTGTGATCCACCATGGCCCTTGAAATGCAATGGAGGTGCCATTCGTGCATCAAGGTGCAACACTAAGGACATGTGGTAACTCAAGAGGACATGCAACTCATTTCTTTTGGAAACTTCCTTGAGCACAAGCCTGGTTTGCTTCTGGGTGATAATGCAAATCTATTCTCCTTAGTTTGCCCTTCAGTGGCCAACGACTGAAGCCTCTGTTTTGAGCTGTATATATTCATTTTATATTAATTCATTTTACTATACGTGATGGCTGGACTTATGAATAATTGTATTTTACCTTTGGAGCACCACCTTGAGCCTCTGAGCTGGCAGGAAAAAATTGCCCCCTCCCCACCCAAAAAAGATAAAGATTTATTTCAAACACCTATTGTAAAATACATACTCTCTTGGATATGAATAATGTGATAGAACATTCAAAGCTGGATTCAGAAATGTCATATATAGGTATGCTCTATAAAAGGCTAAACCCAAAGGGGTTTTAACAAAACATCTCTATTCTAACAGGTCCTGAAGCATCCTGTGGTCTATCAGAGAAACCAAACAGCCTTTTAATACTATATTACAGTTTCTCATCAAATATGAATCTAGTTATTTCAGGTTCTGCCTGTGGCAATGATTTTCTCCTTTTATGTTATGGAATGTTATCCATTGCTGATGTATATTAAATATATAAAGCAAACAAGAATATTGAGTGGATTTGGAAGTGAGAATGATCTTCTGTCAGTGATTTGTTCAACTTCTGCAATATACTTTGCAATACCTTTGTTGGTTTCCTATTGCTGGTTATTAAAACGTCAAATTATATATTGACAACACCACAATATAGAATAGATATAAAATGTTTTTATATTTGAGCTTTGTTTTAGACTCAAATATTTACATGCAAGTAAATTCTTCCATTCATAAAAAAGCATTAAAAATTAACCATAAGCTGTTAGATGTTTTACACAGTCCCCTTGTAAGAAAGGCTGTTTTTTTAAAAAAAGAACTGTAGTACTGTTTTCAGCAATTTCTTTATCTCTGTTCTTCTAAGTAAGAAAGCTTATTAACAAGCTTTGAACTTAAAATCACATTTACAATAATGTGCCATCAACAGTTTTATAAGCTAATTAGAAAAAAAGATTAATTAATGACTGGCTGCTAATAAAATGGCAATCATGAAGAAAGAAACCAAGGGTGCTAAGCTTCAACTACCACCAATTAAGAGCTAATTACAAACAAATTATATATGTGTTTTGCTGTGGGCTTTAATTTACTAAAATGGTTTTAATTAAAAGAGAAAACATGCTGATTAATTGAACTGCAGAAAAAATCTACAGTATAAACTGTGCTTTGTCTCTTTAATTAGACTTGTAACATCTGAAATCTTTTTAAGGTTTGTTAAAAAGAAGATATACATAATTAAGAGAATATATGAATATAATCCTAGGTGATAACCTTTACTATATGACAGGGGTTAAGAGAAAACAACCTCAATAAAGAGAAACACCTTCAGTAGGAAGAGGAAAAAAACACTACAATGTATTTCCTCTCACAACATAAACATTAAGGGGAATTTTGAAGTTACATATAGTTTGTCTATATTTTCACCTGAAATCCTTTGAATACCTAAAATATGAATACAAATGCTATGGAAAATATGCTTTAAAAGCACAAATACATTTCCTGTGTACTGTACCATCTATTTGATGTTCCTCTTACACAAGTGCAAGTGCAATAGAAATGCTATAGATTGTACAAGAACAAAACTGCATTTGTGAGTGGTACAGGGGAGGTCCAAGACTGTGCCCCATTAGTTCATTTATCAAAAGGATCTCTGTAGGTTTTTATAACTATTAATTCCATCTAAATGGGGAAATCAAAAAATCAGAAGGGGTAATTTATGAAAACATTAACATTAATAAACATTAATAATCATTAATAATCACACTTATTTATATGGTATGCACATCATTAGGACTGAATTTCCTCTTTTAAAATTATGGTTTAAGAATTAACAAAATAAGCAGGGAGCAACAAAAATCAGTGCAGCAGGTTTAGAATGAGGGAAGGATGTAGATAATCAGCTGGCTACAGTACAAGAATGATAGCAACATTTTATAAAAAGCAACTGATTAAATTGTATAGATTCATTTTAAATGTTTAAACAAAAACATATACCCACTCTATGGAACTGTAGCTTGTGAAGCCTTTTATATTAAACTGCTCAAAACTATGATACTAACACTTACGGTAAGCAGTTTTAACAGTACTTGCCTTATAGTGGTCTTATTTTCCAAGGAGTAAGTTCCACTGAACTACGGTAAGTGAACTTAGTTTTGAGTAGACATGTATAAGATTATGCTGTTAATTTTCAGCATTTCTGCTGACAGCAATTTTCAGTTTCTTTTGACAAGAACATAAAATGTATCCAGGGCTTTTTCTTCTTCTTCAAGTTACTGCCCTTGGGGTAGTGAACTCTTAGACAACAGAGCAAATTAATAGTCACAAGTTAAGTGAAGAAATTTTCACAGTATAAAACCCGAGGATTTTTTAAATTTTAAAATATTTATTTTGTTCTTTGGATTTTAGGCAAGGCATGTAATGTTCCCAAGAAACAATAGAATATTTTTCATGAACAAAACAATACCATATTTTTGAATACCAAAGAGAAGCTGAAACAAATTATCAGGCTTGTAATGAAACTTTTAATTCATTAGCAGTTTAGTGAAGTCCTATAAATTATTGTGTGCTTATTGTGTAGCAGTGAAATTGTCCCCATTTGGAACCATGGGAAACGGAGTCCCATTTGGTCCTGATGGCCTTTCAAAAGATTCAAGTCTTTTAGGCCTTGGAAATATTCTCCATCAGCACTCCCTCTTTTTCAAAATTACAGTACCCTTATAAGGGAGTCTCCTAAGTTCAGAAGCTTCCTGTTTAATGCCTGTATACTCTTCCACTGCTGCCAAGAACTGAAATTGTAGTTCCCAAAGCTCCCCAGCTTAATCTGTTAGCTTCTGTTCACCAATTACACTGCCAGACCTGGCAGCCTCATTTGCTAGGGTAAGTTTGAGAAAGAGTGATACAGAGACTCACAAGGAGTCTCTGATGACATTCATGCCAGTGTGGCATCCTGTAGCCATCCAGGTGATGTCCATAATTAGTGGGAATGAGATGGGGCAGAGCTAATTTTAGACTCAATCCAAACACAGTCCAAGTGAAATGTGCCCTTCCCCTTTTGAATTGAATTGTTAGGGATACTCACCTGAAACAGAAAATAACCATATTGCCAAAAAAGAGCAAAATGGTCACAAAGGGAGGATACAGACTGGCAGAAAGGGGTGGTGAGACGTTGCCCCTTTCTGCCCCGGATGGAGGTCGCAGCAGACAAATGGTGTGGCCTCCGGGAGACCTAAAAAGAACCCGCTCCCAGCGAGTTTTTACGCCATGTGCAGCGCGCCATCAGCACTCACGCATGAACATGACATCCACGTGCTGTGGCGCTGTTTGGGTGCTGCGTCGTACTGTTGTCATAAGCACATGCCCCATGTGGACGGGACGTGCAGTAATATGGTGCCCATGCTAGGACTGGGCACATGTGGAAACCCAGCCCTACCGAATCCTATTTTTGGCCCCAAGCCACCACTATGTGCCAGTCTGTACTGGTCAAAGTTTAAAAAAAAAAAAGGCATACCACTTAAAACAAGGGTGGGAACTGTTCAGGGTTAGATGGCCACACTGGAGCCCCAGGGCCACAAAAGTGCCATATCCTCCCACACGCAAAAATTCACACACACACCATTTACCCCAATCATACATCCTAAGGCCTAAAGAGACAGGGAGCACTTTTGCCATGTTTTTGGCCCTCTCGGGGCTATTTTAGGCTCAGGGGAAGCCTTCTTTCCAACAGGGAGTAACCCAGATGTCAACTTGTGGGTCACTTCCAGTTAGAAGACATACCTTTCCTAGGCCTAGAACTTCCACAGAATGGCAAAATTGTCTCCACATGTTATAGGTGGCATCTGGAGGCATTTTGAGACAACCAGTTTGAACACTGGGGAGTTCTTGGGGCCACAAACACAGCCGTGGGGGTGCTTAAAAGAATGGTGAGAAAATTAATTCAAATTATTAGGAATCAGTCTGCTGAAAACCCATAAAATATTATGTGTGTGTGTGTGTCATTGCTTGTATTACAATGTTTTGAGTATTTTGAAACGGCCCTCGGGCTATTCAATGAACATACTGACTGAAGACTGAAGAAGCATAAAATATTAATACATGAATTTTTCAATATCAACTTTTCTAAGAGATATAACAGTAATCTTAAATAGGGTTGTCTTCTGGCACCTTTTTTATTTAATTTTTATATTAATGATATCGTCCAGGCCTTAAAAGGATCAAAAAATTTTCCCAGCTACTATTCAGAATGTTAAACTTTCAGTGCTGTTATATGCTGACGATATTGTTTTGATCTCGGTTACCTTAATCATTTAAAGCTAATCAAAGTTTACACTGATTAGTAATATTTATGAGCTTTCTGCAGGATGTAAAGTGTGGTATTATTTATGACCAATATAATACAGAAATTCTCTACTTCTTTTTAGCATGTCCAAAGGAATAATCCCAGAAGTAACGAATATGAACTGTAGGCAGGTAGCCTACTTTTGTTGGCAGGTAGCCTGCTTTGTTTATCTATAACAGGGGTAGGCAACCTGCGGCCCGCGGGCCGGATGTGGCCCGGCAAGGCCTTGGGACCGGCCCCTGCCCGGTCGTGCTGCCAATTGCCGCCGGAGCCTTTGGCCTCTCGCGTGAGGGTGTGGGGCCTTTGGCCTATCAGGAGGAGGCGGGCAAGGGGGGGCACGTGGTGGGCAAGGGGGGCAAGCGGTGGGCAAGGGGGGCAATTGTCTATAAAAACCTCCGAAACATGCATTTATATTAACATTTTTTAAAAATCAGTAGATTTGTTTGCATGTCCTCAATTTTTTTTTTTAAAAAAAGTGTCCTCCATTTGAAATTTCTGTCCTACATTTGTCCTGGTTTATTTATTTATTTAATTTTTAAAAAATTATTTAATTATTTATTTTTTGGCTTCGGCCCCCCAGTTGTCTGAGGGACAGCAACCTGGCCCCTGGCTCAAAAAGGTTACCTACCCCTGATCTATAACCTAATAGGAGCCACACTAGCAACACATGAACTTATAATTTTTAAATCTCTATTTTCACAAAGTTTTGCTAATTAAAATTTCAGAACCAACTGAGTCCTCAGAACCAAGTATATTTTGAAAGTTGTCTCTGCATCTTAATCTTTACTAAATAATTCCCACACCTTGCAATTTATGTGAGATTTAAAAAACAAAACAAAGCAAAACCTTCACAATGCAGTGATCATCAAGCAAGAGACATAATTTCATGGCTGTGCTTGTTGTTCCATCTAGAGACATTATAGGCCCCAAAAATGAAATGAAAAGAACTATTTCTGTTACTGCTTCAGGAAACTGGTGGAAAGTCTTACTAAAACTAGAAGAACAAACCTTTCTAAGGAACAACCAGTATGATTTTTTCCTAAGAAAACTCTTGCTTTTAGAATTCTTTGAATGTGGCAAGTCGGAAGGTAGGGACAAACTGGTATGCATTATATATCAGCATATCCAGAAACATTTGAAAGAGACATTCAACAAATTCTTCCATGACTACATTAGCCTGAGAACAGATAACAGATACACCATCAAGTACATCATCTACATGACTACATTATCCTGAGAACAGAGAACACATGCACCATCAACAAATCTGACATTAATCTAAATGCTTTGCAGATACAGCTGGAACTCCTACTGACACAAATAATTTTGTACAATATAATGCAAATTAGAACTAGATAGCCCAAAAAAAAAAAAAAGGCGTTTATTAGGTACCCCGTCGCAGTCTAGCTCCATCAGGGCTAGCCTGAAAAAATAAGGCCCTCCTTCTATCCACCATCATCCAGAGGGAGAGAAGGGCAGGAAAGCTACACAGGGCCTAACCAGAGTAAGAAGGACTCTCCCTCCAGTCCATCTGCCTTGGTCCAGGCCTCAGAGGAAGAGAAGATCTGCTGGACTTGAACCCCTTCCCCATGCCATTCCTTCTCCTGTTATGTCTTGTCTTTTTCAATTATAAGCCTGAGGCCAAGGAAATGTCTAATTAACAATTTGTAAGCCACTCTGAGAACCTTTTGGCTATAAATGCTCTAAATAAATAAATAAATAAATAAATGATTTATCCATTCCCTATCATACCAGGATAAAATGGAAATTAGTTTTACACAGTGAGGATTACAGCAGGAAGTCCAGAGAGAAGTTCACAATTGTTAAGATTCTTTCAAGTGCTAGGAAGTGAAGAATCCACATAACATTCTACATCAAAAAAATAGTTTCACTTTTTAAATAAAGAAACAGTTCTAAAAACTCTGGGACCTGTGCCTTACAGCAAAGTCTTTATCAGCAGGTTCCAGTTACTGCTTCTTGAAAAAAAGAAAATTTCACTGATCAGAAACCTATATACACCTGATTTCCAAAGAACATGCATTATCTGAATACCCATGCTGCATGGGATTCTAAAACACCAGTACCCAAAAGTGGAGCTCAAGTCATGTTTTGTATTAATTCTGTTTTTAAAAACAACAATGTGTGATAGCTTCCAGATATAAGGTAACCATTTTCATGTTTTCTAAGTTGGCATTGAACAGTACAGGTCCCTCAGTTGATGAAGGAGATGTGTTCCTGGTAATTATTTATACAAAACTGACAATTTACACATGTGAAATAAAACAACTAGATCAGATAAATGAATAAGAATATTTTGAGCCTCCTAAGGACCATTTGAAGTCTTCTTCCAAAATGCATCCTGGGGTTTTTATTTTATTTTATTAGACTCCATATTTCATACAATTTTCATTTTGTATAAATCTATGCATTTTTAAAAACCAATTGCAGAATGGTGGTCAGGAAGACATATCTTCTGTTTTTCTCCTGTTTTTCTGTTCACACATGCTCTGCAAACAATCCCAGAGCAGCTGCTGTTTACCTTGCCTACTTCAGACAGGCCTACACAGCTAGGCTACCGTAGAATCTGTTAAGAGTGAAAACTTGCTCTTTCCCAGCTCTAGTCGTCGTTGCTGTTATTTTGCACTGTTTATTTCAAACATACTGCTACACTTTAACACTGAAAACATGTTTGTTCAGCCTCCTTCACCACCCTCTCAATGTTGAGGCTGCTTTAAAAAAAGTCCAGCTAGACAGAGGACAAAGGGGAGACTGACAGAACAAAAGCTTTGTAAAAAGGAGATTGTCAGAGACTTTCTTAATGGAGGTATGCCTGCATTCAATCTTTTGCACTGCACTTAAATAAAAAGTTCTGCAGTTGCCTATATTCTTGAAGACTGGGAATTTCAGGTGCTGTGAGGACAGGGGAAGCATGCTCTTGTTTCAAATCTAAACATCAAGACAGAGATTTAGTAAGTATTGTGCTACTGGCCCTCCATCCAGCTTGGCTCTAAGAAATAGGCATTAAATGTAAGCCAGCCCATATTTCATTTTGGCTATTTTATTATTAAATATTTTATGATGCAAATATTTTACTTACATCTGATAATTAATTGGAAAGGTAGGATATAAATATTTGGTAAACAATCTTTCTTCCCATTTGGGTGCTAAACACATCTTGACCATCCAGTTTTTACCTTACTACAAATAATGTATCTTCTGTTGCTGGATTCTGCCAGCTCTCGTTCTGAGTGTCCTAATTAATATTTAAAACAAACAAACAAATAGATCTGCATTTATTTGTTTCTGTGTGTCCATACAGCTTAAGCTCACGAGCCCTTCCCCCAAGACGTTGGCCTGCTGATTCCAGGCATGGGATGCTAGCAGATGAATGCTTTCTTTAAATTGCACCATAGCAGCACTTTCCTAAAAGGCATGTTCCTAATTCATAGGGGTGAAGCAAACTGGTGGCTCAGAACTGCTCCAGTCCCAACTGGCCCCCCATTGTCCTGGGACCATGGTGAGCAGATGTGACGGTCTGGAACTGGTCACTGCCACGGCCTTAAACAGGCCGCCAGCAAGGAGTGCTTTTTCAGTGCTCTTTTCTTGGTTGGCTTCAGGCCACCTTAGGTGGCCACAAAGCAGCTTCTGGATGCTCTGGTAGCATGTGTCATCTACATGCCTTGCCCCCAAAGCGGCTGGAGACACCCTTTCCTGCCTGTCAGTTTTGGGCCATAATTGAGCACCACAGGAACAAACCAAAGACTGCATCACTGATCACTCCCCCATTCTTTCTTCAGTTCAACCACAAGAAAACTGGGAAGCATCCTCTTCCTGATTGAAACTAACTATATTTTTCTTTTATGTTAGAATGAAGAATTGCAATTAGTTTAAGAACAGGAAAGAAACCAATTATTCACATGCATGCTCTCCACATGGCCTCATTTTCTTCATGGTCTAAATGATCAAGAAAGAGTTATGGTAGAAGAAAAAAATCTATTACTGTTTATTACTGTTGAAGTAACCCTGAGAAAGTTACCTTGACTGGGACTGATGAGGAGTTGTGTAGTGTTCCCATTTCCATTCAGCCATAAATATTATCATCTTATCACAAAATTCACTATGTCCCACTGGTCATGCAAAGGTTTTTCTTTACACTATGTTATTTCGTAGGTTCCTGTTTTCATTGTTTGTTCCCCTTCCTTTCAAATGAAGGGCATGTTTCATTTCGTGAATATGGCCATAACATATTTTTTTTAGAAAACCCAGTCCAACCCTCAAATACTGTTGCTGAAAGAACATGCTATTTAATGGACTATTTATTTTAAACACTGTGTAACTGTTTATTAACCATACTACAAAATATACAAAAAAAAAAAAAAAAAAGATCAACTTACCTCTCGAGTAGCTAATCTATCACTTAATTCCTCAGCTTGTTCAATGTCTCCTTCAGCCAAAGATCTATCTATGCTGATTTCAAGACCGGACTGGGGGCAAAGGAGGAAAGAAATAAAGATACCGGTAAATAACTGTTCCCTCAGGAATACCAAATGAACATTGTAAACCTGTTCTCAATAAAAAAATTATGATAAACAAAACAAAACTCATTTACATAACTGTAATTTTCATGTATAACAAATCAGTTGAAGAAGTGTATTTTAAAGGACAGTATCATTAAATACTCACAAGAATGGTTGTTTGAGAACAAACTGTTGTATCAGTTCCACCTTACGTGTTGGATAAATACTGCACTTTTAAAAAATTACATGGACTAGTTTACGCCTGTCACTACGAAATTTTATCTCAATATCTGACTTATCTATTCTATCCCTGGAGCTTCCCTGAATAAAATATGATGTGTATGTGTCAAATAATATGAAGAATGCCAATTACCACTGTGTCTTTGCAATTCTTAGATCTTATCTATATCCAAAAAGTGAATTCTGGCTTGTTGCCACTCCAGTCTTTCATTATATTACTGAATCCAAGCTTGCAAATTGTCAAGTGTACAAGAAAGAAGGCTACATTTTTAATCTTTGAAACAAGCAATAAGAAAAAGCCTTAAGAACACAGGCAAATCCTAACTTGTCTTGAGTTAACATTTACAAATGAAGGACAACTAATGAATGCAATAATAATAATGTAATAGATTTTTGCCCTGAAACTCTTGGTTTATCTTTATGGAACACTCTACTTCTAATATATCTGAAGATTAGAAAAAAAGGAAGCTGAATGTTGACTGCAAGTTGATATTGTTGTTAAGACTTTATTAGAAACATGTCATCTTCTAATTAAAAGAGACGTTATTTACTAGATATAAACTTTTATTTTGTTCACTAGACAGTGGTTAAGATGCTGACTCTGTTGATTGCAAGACCAGCAGGTTGGCAGTTTGAGGCCCGGGTGCTGTATGTTCAGGTGAGCTTCCATTAGTTGTCCCACTTTCTGCCAACCTAGTAGTTTGAAAGCATGCAAATGCAAGCAGATAACAGCTTTCTGTGCAATCATGCTGGCCACATGATCACAGACTAGTCTGTGACAAAGCTGACTCTTCGGCTTAGTAATGGAGATGAGCACTGCCCCCTACGGTCAGACACGACTTGACAATCTTGTCAACGGGGAATATCTTTACCTTTACATACAGTCAAGATTTATGTATCTTTGCATTCATTAATTTTGTTATGTACAGATAAAGAAAGATATATCACATGTTTTGCTTTTAAGACATGTTAATAAGAGGATAATATTCAAGAACTTGTGTCAAATAAGAATAGCAAATGAAAAAATGGATGGAATTCTATTACAGCTCTATGCTAGCAATTAAATAATTGCATAAACAGTTGCATTTCCTCAGAGGTTGTTTAAGTGTGGTCCTTAGAGCAGACAATTAGTTTGCAAGTACATGCACAAAGCTCCTTCTATTCTGTCTTAGTGGGTAGAGTGCTAATGGGTGAACTCAAGGCCACTGCACAATTGGTTGCACAACAAGAGATCCTGCACAACTACTGGCATATATTTGTGCTATGCAAAATAAATATATAAGATCCTGATCAATGTACTAGGATCCTTACAAGTGAAGGACACTTACACAAAGTTTGTAAACTTTGTGCCAAAATACTTGGTACAGAAAAAGTGAATATTTTCCTAAGACACTAAACAAAAACATAATCATGTTTATATTTTTCTTCACAACATAGCAGAGCATTCAAATTTAAGTGAAAAAATGTTTTGATTTGAAAAGTGAGAAAGTTTTTGTAAGAGAATTTGTAATAATAATAATAATAATAATAATAATAATAAATTTTATTTATATACCACCCTGTGGCAAACCAATCCGAGTGATTTACAACATTAAAATAACATAGAGCATAAAAACAATACAGTGGCCCCTTGTTATACGCTGGGATTTGGTTCCAAGATCCCCCGTGTATAACAAAATCCGTGTATGCTCAAGTCCCATTAAATATGACATAGCAAAATGGTGTCCCTAATAAAAAATGGAACATCAAGGTAAATTTATACTTTTTTGGAACATTTTCAAACCGTGTATGCTTGAATCCATGTATAAAAAATCCGTGTATAAGAAGGGCCGACTGTATATTTCCCTCCCCCCTTAAAAAGTTATTAAACTGCATATCTAAATTATAACCACAATTACTAGTTAGAACAACAATAAATTAAACAAAATAATACCAACCGATAAACCACTGCAACTTCAGTTCTTTAGAAAAGGGGGCTTTGGAAACATTACTGAGGAGGGAGGAGATCCTGAGGCTGGGAAATTTTAGTCTGGGAAGGCCTGCCTGAAGAGATCCGTCTTGTAAAACCAAAAACACTCAGACTCTGACCTGTGTCATGAGTTGTGCCTCCCAGACTCTTGGGAAGAGCCCCGTAACAATGGAAGAGCAGTCTAGCCTCATTCATTGGCCAGGGAAGAAGTAACTGCTGGAAGTTTGCCTGCTTCTTACATTCATTGGCCAAGGAAGGAGTGATTGCTGGAAGTTTGCTTCCTTCTTACATTCAAGAACATTTAGCTCCAAATGCCCTCTTGTCATGAGTCTGCAAAACTGAATCAAAGAACATTCTGGGCTTCAGCATCAAGCAGAAGATCAAGAGTCACAACCTTTGGCTCCTGAGAAGAACATCATAACAAAGGAGAGACCAGCATGTCTCCATCCACTGGCTAAGACAAGGTTTGCTTCTCCCTTCATTGCCAGAAAGAGGAGACAACTCCAACTGCCACTTGTTCTATATCTGAAGAGCTATAGGACATGTACCCTGATACCATCCAGGGCTGCTGAGTTTTTACTTTATTTCATTACAACCAGGGAAAGCTGTCTGATGACTGAGGAAAGATAGGCCACAAATCTAAACATTTAATTAGACTTCATTATGTCACCTTTGGAAGGGCTTCCTTGCTTGCAAGTGGCTTAAACCTGTCATTGATTCCAAAATACTGAGTTAGCTCCTTCAACTGGTTTTCCTTTATGGGTTGCTGACTTTAAAAAGAAAGAAAGGAAGAACAAAAAGACAAAATAAGCAATTTCATAAGATTCTTATTTCATGTGAAAAAACCTCCTACAAACTACTTTAATACATATGAACATATTCACACAATTAATATCTTTAAATCTAAAAAAAACTTTTACTATATCCTAGTTTCTTCTCTATGGAAACAGATACCTGACATTTTATTTATATTTCTACCTTTGCTATATAAAACCAGATAATCTACTTCATGAATTCAAAAATCTCTGTCTTGATTAGTGTTAAAAATAAATATATTCCATTTATTTCACAATTCCATTTATTATGGAATTATGGATTTTTATTCGATAAAAATTTCTGATGCACCAATGCACATTTTTCTATTACCAGGTTACAACAAGAATTGCACAGAAGAACTGAAAAGGCAGAATATTTTAAAATCTGTTTTAAATCATTATGGCAAATTTTCAAATACCTTTCAGTTATTTCTTGACTGCTTTCTTTCAATTTAGCTGAAAAGAAAAGAAAAGCACTTAATATTGATTAGAAATTATTACACGAATCAGTATGAGTGACTGAGAGTTTGATCTAGTCTAGCAATGCGTATCCAGCATGGACAGGTCTTCATAAGAGAACATCATTTTGTCCGCTTCGGTAGCAGTGAACATGTTTGGGTACTCGCTGACCACAAGGTAGTTTATGCACGCTTCCGATAGCCTTATAACAACTTGGTTCAATGAGCAAACTGTATGTCTTTGCTGTAGAGGTAAGGGTGGGAAACGTGCATTTATTTTGTCTGATGGCAGGAATAAGGAATCTGTGGCCAATCCAGATGTTGCTGGATTGCAACGTCCATCATTCTCTACCACTCACTGTGTGGGGTAGGACTGGTGGGAGCTGCAGTCCAACAACATTAGAGGATGACATATTTTCCACTCCTGCACTATGAGGGATGCATCTGTCCATTGCTGTACCTTTTGTTGGGCAGGATGGAGATCTTATTAGTCTAGGCATATCTTATATTGCTATTTCAAACACACTTACCTAAACTCACTAGACACAACAGAACCCACTTCTCGGTAAACATGCAGAGGCTTCTAATAGAATTCATTTAATATTTATTGTACACATCCTTTAAACCAGATCAAATTATTTGTAACAAAAGCATGCTCAACATCCCTTCATACAGTGGTCCCAATTTAAAAATATTATCACTTAGGGGCATTACCTATGCATCTCTGAATGGAAAATCAGCACTGATCACTGTCAGAATATCATTCAACATGTAAAGCAATCTCAAATCTACTACATCAGAAGTCTTCTATAAGTAATATCAAAAAGGAATATTTGATATATGTATACCAGTTTCTCCAAAAAGAATGCTTATGGTAGAGGCAAGGATGCTTAACATCACTTCTGGCACAAGAGAGCTAAATCATGTAAGAATCTACAATAATCTAAATGTTAGTTCAAATGCTCTGAAAACTCATTAATTATTTAAATTTTGAATTGCATTACAATCAAAATACACAGGAGAATCTCCAAGATTCAATTAGTCATGTAGTAGACCAAAACTTAAAATTAAATCCCAGCTCAGTCACTGACACTGAGAGTTTGTGGGCAAGTCACTATCTCTCAGTTCAGTTTTCTAATAAAACTAGAATGACCTGTGTAATACGGTCAAGGAAAAAATAAATGACAAACACTGTAAAGCGTATGGAATATTGAAGGCGCTACATAAATGGACCAAGATTCAAAGAGCTATTTCAGGCATGCCCAAAGGCCTCTTGACTTTTTCTTTGAAGCATGGTCCCTCCTGCCTTTTTAAGAAGGGATTTTACAATTCCTCCCAACTTCAATAAATGATTTGCCATGTGGCACAGGGGCTGCTGTTCTAGAAACATGTCCAAACAAACCCCTTTGGGTACCTGGAACTAAATGTGCAGTTCTTTGCATCCTGACCATAGTAAATAATTGTATCTATTTTTATACCTTTGGATCAGAACCAAACCACTGAAATCGTGAACTTCAATAAACCACAAAATGTCTGTGTCACTGCCGCCACCAAACCCTCACATTAAACCATTTTGGAACATGATTATACACACTGTTTTCAACCAAATATTTACTAACAGCATTTCCCAGTACTTGTATTAATTGAAAACAGAACACCTTTTCTGGAACGCTTTCTCTTTTGTCCCTTGTCTCTCTGATTTTTTACTTGGATTTTCATTTCAAAGTTTTTCTTTTGCAGGCTCTGAAATTTCTGTTAAAGGAGAAAAATGAGAACTGAGAGGATTTTTCTTTTTTTATCACAGGAAATATTCAGCATCTACTATACAAAGCATTCCTATGATATTAAAGCTGCATTTATAAATTGAAAATTGCAAGGATTAGAAACATATCCCCAAACTCTGCAGACTCGCCAATATAGTGTGCAGAATGAACACTGACCTCCCGGTTAAATGGAGCTTGTCCATGAATGAAAACTAGATGTGCATATATGAAATGTGCACAATGTCCAAAACTCAGCAGTGAATATTGGAGCCTATATATAAATACCAACTCTTAGTGTGCAGCTCAGCCCCCACACTTGCATGGGGCTAGATTTCATTCATAAAATTTGTAGTCATCTCTTCTGTGGTACATGTTTGTTTCATGAACTATTATCCAAAAATTATATTCAGACATCAATTCCAAACTTCTATATAGAGGCTAAGATCCAAAGAGTGCCTTTAGCATGGTGAAATGTTTTGGCAATCCAGTGGGATTGTTTTACATTCTTTCTTTTGTTTTATTTTAGAAGCAAAACATCTAGCCAGCCTTTATCACAAAGTATTTTTCAAATTCTGCTTACTGTCCACTCCTATTCATGTCTACTCACAACAAGTTCCTATAGTGCCCTATGAGGCTGACTCCAAAATAACTGAGTACTGTATAGGATTGCAGCATCATAACCATTTGCTATGTGGCATAAGGGGCAGCTGTTTATGAACTATACAGTGGTGCCTCGGGTTACAAAATTAATTCGTTCCGCCGCCGCTTTCGTAACCCGAAAAGCATTCGCAAGCCGAAATGCCATAGGCGCTAATGGGGAAAAGCCGCGATTTCGTGCGAAAAAGCCGAAAAAAGCACCAAAAATTTTTTCGTAACCCGAAAAAACATTCGTAACCCGGAACAATTATTTCCTATGGGATTTTTTCGTATCCTGGAAATTTCGTAACCTGGGTATTTTGTATCCCGGGGTACCACTGTAAACCCAAACCCATGCAGACAATTACTACTAGCATTGTTTTCTGAAGCAAGACACAATAAACATTTTCAGGAAATGTAGTAAGAACACCAATGTATTAACAGGTTATAATTCTGTGGCATTTACTACAGACGTGGCAAAAGAAAAAGCCTGCTGAATTTTAGATCTATTGAAAAGATCCATAGCGCTATCAAATTCCAGCTGTTTATCCAATCAAGCTCTCCTGTTCTCTTTCTCTACATGAAGACTCAAGATGTGAAACAAAACCTTGATAAAATGGGTTACTACTTATACAGTTTTTAATAAGCCACAGAAAGAAATTTAGCACAGCTCTTTCATAGCAGTCTGTTAAATGTTAGACCAAAACCAAACTAGACAAACCAAGAAGTTTATTTTCCATAGCTGCATACGTAGCAAAAATGACAGAGGAGTTGCATTCAAATTAATTGCACTTGTGTCAACTTGCTTTTCCTACAAGTAATACTGGCCTCAATTGTTTTTAAAAAGTATAGCCTGCCTATAGAACAGGCTACACAACACCACCTTTGTCATGTACAGGATGGCAATCAAACCTACATTCCACATATCTAAAGAAACTCCAGAAGGACATGCTTGAGATTCCTGTACTTCATCTGCCACTGCTGCAGAAGCAGATTTGTTTTCTGTGACATCTTCAGGTTTCTCAGACTCAAGTTTCTCAATCTGACAGCATTTGAAATCCTTTTGTTCCCTTTCCTTCTTTAAGATAGGCCCAGGACCATCCAATGTTTGCTCCTCATCAGAACTTGTGTCAACATCACTTTCATTCAGACCAGGAGGTAATAAACCACTCCACATCTCTAGGTATAAAAAAAGATAAAATATTTATATCATTATGCACAAATTTATATCAAAATTATTAAGTGTCTAATTTAGAGCATCATCGCCATTTGTAAAAGCAGGGGAAGAACTTCTCATGCTTCATCAATGTCAAAGTCAATTGAGATTTACTAAGATCCTAGGGAATTGGGTGTGAAAACAAATCCTTTGGACATAAAAAGACAATTAGAAAAATACAATATTGCAAAATAATCATTTTTCTGAGGTTTTAAGTGGCTTATGCAAGCTTATTAGAATTAATGTCCAACATCATAACATTATCAAATGGGCAGTTTACACAACTAAACTGAACAATGAAAATAGTTCAAGTATACATATATGTTTTCTGGCAGCATCACTGCATTGTGTTAGGAAAAGCAGTGGCCATTGCCAGTTAACTCAGAAATTATAATGATCTGAATTTAAAAATGTAATTTTCTGAATAGTTCTTAAATTCCCTACATGTAGTTCAACTCTTCTTGTGCTCTTTAAAACTCTTTCCTCTATGCAGATACAGGAATAATAATATTAGTGTTAAAATGTATTACTATTTAGATTACTTTTTTCTATTAGCAAACATTCAAGGTGGCTGCATAAAATAAAGAAAATACCATTTTTAAAAGAAAGAAGATAAAATGGCTAAACAAAAATGAAACAAAACAAATAGCACAAGAGAAATCCCTTAAAAGTAGCTGCGTAAATCCATGTTGCAGTGATGCTGTAGCACCAGCAGGGTAGAACCTTCTTCTCCAGCCTTCTACCTTTGGGATTGGTAGCTGCTAAAAAACTAGCTCTGGCCAGTTTCCCAGCCCTCCAGAGCAGGGCCTTGCAAGACGAAGGCAACCACAGTGAGAAAGGGAATACCTGTCTTCCACTTTCACTGGATGCTCTTTTGCCATCAACTGAGGTTCAGTGCTTGCTCCTTCCCAGAACAATTCCTAAAGGAAGCATATAATTAAACATTACAAACTTACACAAATCTTAATAGCTGCTTAAAAGTATACAGTATAAAGAAGGACTAAAGTGTTGTGATGGCTTGAGCATTGGACTAGGTCACTGGGACACCAGGGTTCGATTCCCCACTTGGCCATGAAACCCATTGGGTGACCTTGGGCAAGTCACACTCTCTACCTCTGAGGATGGCTATGGCAACTCACCTGTGAAGAAACCTGCCAAGAAAACCCCAGGGTATGTTTGACTTAGGGTCTCCATAAGAAACAACTTGAATGCACACAGCAGCAGCAGCGAATAAAGAGGAGTTCAGCAGGGCCAGTACTCCAAAATTTTAGCACCACCAATGAAAAGGCCCTGTCTCCTGTATAACCCCTCTGATCTCACTGGTTAATGGGTCAGAGGGCCTTTGAAAATGGATTTTAGAAGTTAGGGAAGGTTGTTTGAGAGGAGAGGGCTCTTCAGCTACCTGCGTTCCATGGAACTAGAGATATCTGCACCTTCCAAGCATATATGCACAAAATGAAAAGCTCAAAAGCATGTCACGTGACTGTCAACATGTCAGATTGCCATTAAATCCCACAAAGTACAGAACTTCTGTAGTGCATGAATATCCCTTAGCCTTGACTATATCTTTTTAAAGTATGCATCAGAAGAAATCTGAATGTCCATCATTAGTTAGTCATACATCACAAATTGATGGACTGTTGTTGTTGTATGCCTCCAAGTCACTGCAGAGTTTTCTTAGCAAGATTTGTTCGGAGGAGGTTTTGCCATTGCTTGCCCTGACACTGGAAACATGTGACTTGCCCAAGGTCACCCGGTGAGTTTCATGGCCGAACTGGGAATCAAATGCTGATCTCCAGAGTCATAGTCCACACTCAAACCACTACACCATGCTGGCTCAGAGAAAACCATGCAGATTTTAAAAACAAATAGCTTCTTTGATCTGGCTAGCTATAAATGTACATGATGCACGAGATATATTTCTGATTACAAAGAAAAAAATCACACTAAACTATGTAAGGACATCAGAACATCTACAGGATGATATTGTGCTATGCCATCCAGTATCCAAATTCAGATACTGATCTGAATTTGAAAAAATAAGAGCTGTTAAGAAAGATGGGTCCCTGTTCAAGTATCTTTACAGCAATAACTTATCTCACAAGGTTAGAATCTTACACTTTAGAATGAGAGTATCTATAAAGCCAACTTCTCCCATATGGCCTGAGGCCTTTTCATGTCTTGACACTTACAGTAGTGGTAGTTGTTGTTGCTGTGCGCCTTCAAATAATTTCTGACCTATTAAGGCAAGCCTATTATGGGGTTTTTGTGGCCAGGTTTGTTCAGAGGAGGTTTGCAACTGCCTTCCCATGAGGCTGAGGGCATGTCTTAAAAACATTTTTATTCTTTTTAGTGATTTTTAATTTGGGATGGCAGGTTTTAACTCTGCTCTTCTTGTTTTTGTTGTTGTTGTTTTGATGTTGTTACTGTGTTTGTAGTATTTATTTTTCTGTACATCCTTTGAGAGCTAAAAAGCTGTATAGAGGGTTTTTTTTAAAAAATAAAAAAAAATTATCTGGGGATGAGTGAAACTGGGAAAGGGAGTTTCCCTAAAAGCCATCCATGACATTAAAACCAGCAAAGCAAGTATAGCCATATGCAGTTCAAGAAACCTGAACTCTAGTGAGATAGTGTCAAGGCCTTCTATTGCCAATAAATCCATTTCAAGTGGCATTATCCAGCAGCTACAGCAGCACTGGTAGCAGTTAAGTCTTCATTGTGGCTTTTAGCATCTTCCTTCTTTTTGTCCCAAGATCCTCAACCTTTGACTCGGCAGAAAAGGGTTGGTTGCAAGAGCATTTCCCCCTTGGCATCAGATGGAGATTCCAAATAATACAAAGGCATTAAACTGGGCAATTTTCAAGCATGGAATCGTTTTCATTTCAGCTGCATACTAAGGTTACTTTTTTATTTTCAGTAATATGCAGATGACTAGTGTTTCTCCTTCATCTGAACTGCTTTCCCAGCAGTCCCCCTGTGAAGATTTTGTTCCTAGTCCCACATTCTGGCCTGCCAGTCTCCTCCTTTGGTGTCACACAATTCCTGTTAATATGTGCAAAGTATTGGACTATATGCCAGTGTTTCTGTTCTCTTTGGTTCTTCATACTTCCCATGGCCTCTCAATATTCCCCACCTTAAGGTGATTCTGCCCCACCCCAAAGTGATTGTTGAGAAGTAATTTTAGCAGCATGATTTCTTAGTCTCTTACTTCTGTACAGATTGTTTTTCTTTGTTTTTGTGTTTTATTTTGCTTTTTATAAAAACTAAATACAATGAAACAAACTCTAGCTGAATAGCTAATAGCTAATCATAGCTGGCTAGTGGTAGAGGAACACATTTTGCAAACATTGTTAGACGTACTGTTAAAAATGCCAGTAATTTTCAACAAAATAAGATTGTAGATGGCAAGTCTTGTACAGTTTGTGTTGGGCTTTCTCAATTGTTATTCAGCTTCTAAAGCTGGATGTAGTTACTTAAAGGCAAGTTGCTGTGAAATCACTCAGTTCTAGAGAAAAAGGTTATGGTCTGGTTGTTAGTTTCTTACTGTGCCAGGAATGCACTGCAGTGCCAAAAACATACTGAAATCAAACATATATTGCTATCCTTTCTCCATTTACTGCCGTCTCCCTGCAAATTGTATCTGTCTGGGGCTCAGTACACTCCAGCTGGATCTGTTCAGAATTTGCTGTTCTTTAAAAATTTCAACAAAAATTATTCCTGCTATGGTTTAAAAGCTAGACCTTGGTGTCATTACTTATGACCCATTCTCAATTAGTAATATGTAAAACATGAAAACTGCCTTTGACCAAATTTGAGTTCTTCTGTTCATTACTTTTTGGTTTTGATATACATACATATAGTGTACTCTCCCTGTCAGCAGGATTCTGATCAGCAAATTTGATAGCCTGAAGATCACCACGGCCCATATTATTGAATGGCAGTGATGTGTACATGTACATGCTGAAGTGTGCATGTTGTTCATATTGCAACCACTGCATAATATGGGGGTGTGATCATCCACACTTTTTTTAGCATCCATTGGGGCCCTGGAACTAAACCGTCACCAATAAAGACCCCACTGTAAAATGTTTATTTCTGCCTTACACTTAGAGAAGCTCTTGACCAGGTTATTTTATTGGAAATCCAGAAAACATTCCGCCCCTGCAAATATTTTCCATAGAAAACAACAGGCTGCTAAAACTACAAAGGATCACAGAAAATGAGGAAATCACATTTATATTGTTATTTTGATGTTGCTGTTATACATGGTGCAAAGGACAACCAATATGGATGCTGCAGTGTAAGCATAACTATGTGTATTCACAAAGGAATAAAACAGATTTTAATCTCTTTCCTGTTTCATATCTCAACATGCTGGAGTAAAGCTGACATGACAGAAATAAATCTTTATAGTAAAATCCAAATCCATTATACTCATGCCCATGTGAGTGGGGGGGGGCATATTATCAGAAAGTGGATAGGGCAGGCATATAGAGCCCTACACCTACTTTCATGTCAGGTAACCATCTTTAACATTAACAAGATTGCTTTCCCATCATCAGCATTCCAATAACAGCATCTGCAAGCCTTCAGTTGGAAAAAGGTACTGTATAACAGGATGATAAATAGTGCAAGTATCATCTCCACTCCTTTTAGTCTTCAGCTTGGACCATATCTTTTTCTTCATCTTGTTGTCTGCCTTCAAGTCATTTCCAACTTACAGCAGTTTTTTCTGTCTTTCTCCTAAGCAAGATTTGTTCAAAGGGGGTTGAATTCCTCTGGGGCTAAGACAGTATAATTGCCCAAGGTAACCCAGTGGGTGTCCATGGCCAAGAGAGGATTTGAACCTTGGTCTCTCTGAATTCTAGTCCAGTAATGAAACCACTAGAACATGGTAGCCCCTAGACCACTTTCTACCTTACTGAAAAAAGCCTTGTAATATCACTGGAACATAAGTCGTCCTAAATTTACAGTCGGCTCTTCTTATACACGGATTTCTTATACATGGATTCAAGCATCCACAGTTTGGAAATGTTCAAAAAAAGTATAAATTTCAAATATCAAACCTTGATTTTCCATTTTTTTTATAAGGGACACCATTTTGCTCTGTCATTATATTTAATGGGACTTGAGCATACACAGATTTTGTTATACACGGGGGGGGATCTTGGAACCAAACCCCAGCGTATAACAAGGGTCCACTGTAATATGACTTGCTCTAAGAGATGTAAAGTGGGCCCTGGGTATCTGTTGGGGATTAGTTCCAGGTCCCCCCATGGATACCAAAACCAGTGGCTGCTCAAGTCCCATTAAATATTATAGCATAGTAAAATGGTGTCCCTTATATAAAACAGCAAAATCAAGGTTTGTTCTTTGGAATGTATACTTTTTTAATGTTTTCAAGCCATAGATGGTGCTACTAACATTTCTGCACCTGAGGCCATCTGCTGCCTTATAAGTTTACTCCTTACACATATTACATGTTTATAGATGGCCATCTTACAAATCTGTCAAACACGGACTTCACATTCATAAACAACAACACCACTCAATTACTCCATTTGTTTAGAAGTACCCCTTTGTTGTTGTTAACTTCCTTTGCATTGGTCTCTACCAATCCTGTTGATGGGAGACATCTCCAAGAATCCCTGCTCTCCACTGCTCTTATCAGCTCCTGTAAACTCATACTTGTGATCTCTTTAATAGAGTCCATACATCTAGCATGTGGCCTTCCTCTCTTTCTACTTCCCTCCACCTTTCCTAGCATTATTGTTTTTGCCAATGAGTCATGATGTGTCCAAAGTATGCAAGCCTAAGTTTTGTCATCTTGTCTTCTAGGGAGATTTCTGGCTTGATCTGCTCTAGGACCCATTGGTTTGTCTTCTGCATAATTATAGGACTCAAATACCACTTTAAATGCCATAATTCCATCCTATGAAAGGAGTTTCATGCACTAATGCTGTAGGTTAGGGAGTACAATTATAAGTACACAAGAAGGATTCCATGGGATTGGAACTATATCTCTGAGATGTCAATTCATACAGTTAATTCCTCTGAACCAATCTGCAGTGTTACAAAACTCTTGGGATTTCACAGTCTCCCACCTTCAGAAAAATTACAGTTGCTTGGAACTTAAAGCAAAAATCCCTGCTAGACAACATCTCTGTGAAATATAGGGCTTCCCAGGAAATGACATGACATGCTGAGGATTTTTCCCCCTCATATTTTGAAATAGCTTTCCTTTGATGGATAGCCACCAGCTTGCAAAAACACCAGTTGAAAACAAGGTGAATTGGGGTGTGTGGAAGAATAGGAAGAAAAACTGAAGCTTTACTGGGTGGCAGTTTCTCAGCAACAATACATGATTCAGGGTACAACCCTATGCCCTCCTAAATAGTAAAATGTATGGCAAATTCAACTAGTTTTGATTCATTAAACGTCATGAGATTTATTTACAGGTAAAGAGCCAAAGAGCACTGGATTATGACACTGGGGATGCATCTGCACCACTAGAAATAACACAGTTTCGCACCACTCTAACTGCTACAGCTTCCTGTGATTTGTAGTTTTGTGTGGCACCAGCACTCTGGCAGAGAAGGCTACAGACCTTGTTGTTGTTGTGTGCCTTCAAGTTGTTTCTGTTTTATGGTGACCCTAAGGTTTGGCCACTTTCTTCAGAGGGCCACTTTCTTCATTCTCATCCTCTGAGTCTGAGAGAACGTGACTTGCCCAAGATCACCTTAGGGTTTACATTGCCAAGCCAGGACTCGAACTCTGGTCTAGTCTGCACCCACAGGGCAGAAATAACCCAGTATCACACCACTTTAACTGGCATGGCTCAATGCTATGGGATTCTGGGGGTTTGTAGTTTGTTAGTGACTCACAAAACTACATGCAGAATTTCGTTACACAGAGCCAGAGTAGTTAAAGTGGTGTCAAAGCGGGTTATTTGTGGCGTGTGGATGCAGCCATAGCTCAACGCTATGCTGGCTCTACAGACCTGGTAAAACTACCACAATCCCACAGGATGGAGGTACAGCTCTTAACGGTGGTGTCAAAACCACATTATTTCTACAGTGCAGACACAGCCTGGGTTCGAATCCCTGCTCAGCCGCAGAAACCCATTGGGTGACCTTGGGCACGTCACACTCTCTCAGCCTCAGAGAATAAAGCTGCTGAACTGCCTGTGATCAAATAATAATAATAATAACAATAATAGAAACAATAAATTGCTAAACCGCCTGTGAACAAATCTGGCCCACAAAACCCCATGACAGGTTCGCCTTAGGGTAGCCCTAAACCAGAAATGACTTAAAGGCAGAACAACCACCAAAACACACTGCAGGAATAATCCAGTCTGAGACCGCTTTAACTGCCCTGGCTCAATGCTGCTAGGGAATCCTGGGAAACTGTAGTTTTTATGAGGCATTTAGCCTTCTTCTCTGTCAGAGAGAGCTCTGGTGCCACAACAAACTACAATTCCCAGGATTCCCTAGCACTGAGCCAGGGCAGTTAAAGCGGTCTCAAGCTGGATTATTCCTGCAGTGTGTTGGTCACACCACATTCTTATAGCGCTGCTGTTCCACTTTAACTCCTCTGCTGCATCCTGGGATTTGTAGTTTAAAGAAGGGGCATTTAGGATCCTCAGCCAGAGCTCTTAGGCCTCACTGAACTACAAACCCCAGAATGCAACAGGAGTTAGCCAGAGCAGATGAAGCGGGATAATAGCGCTGTAACAATGCAGTGTGGCGTCAGGTGAAGCCATGAACCTGCCTCCGAGGGCAGCCTTCTTCAGAATATCCGCCCAAACCCAGAGCCTACCTCCCTGGGAGAACGCAAAGGCCCCCGCCGCCCTCCTCAGCCTTTTCCCCGCGTCCGCCTCACTCACCCTCCAAGGATTGTTTACCTCGCCGCCATTTTGTGGCTTCTCCCACCATCGCCGCTAGCTCCGCCCCTCAGCCAATCAACGGCGGCGATTGGCCGCTAGCTCCGCCCCCTCAACCAATCGACGGCGGCAGTTCGCCGCGAGCCCCGGCGGTCTCCATGGCAACCGGCTCAGGTTTCTTTTCGTCTCTAGAGCTACAGTCCTTTTGACCTCGCGTTAAGACGTGCGGTTCCCTTTCGACGGCTTGGAATAAGCAAGCCTGGAAACACTGAAAGAGGGATATGGCTTTGCCAGCCAAGGGTGCATCCACACTGCAGAAATAATCCAGTTTGACACCACTTTAAGTGCCCTGGTTCAAAGCAATGGAATTATAGGATTTGTGCACAAGAAAGTAAATAGCATTCTATCTTCCGTCAAGACTGTATCTACACTACAGAACTGATCCAGTTTGACACCACTTTAACTGCCATGGCTCAATGTTATGGGCTTCTGGGATTTGTAATTTTGTGAGACATTTAGCCTTCTTTGTTGGAGAGCTCTGGCGCCACAGCAAACTACAGATCCCAGGATTCCACAGGATGGAGCCATGACAGTTAAAGCGGTGTCAAACTGTATTAATTCTGCAGTGTGGCAGCAGCCTTATATGTTCTCTTTTTTATTTTTAAATTTATTCTTTATTAGGTTTCATACAAAATTAAAATAAACAAACAACACATAGACAAACAACAAAGTACATTGTGATACATTACAATTAACCATAAACACGACTTCTCAATATCAAAGCCTTGAAATGTATTTGTTCACACTGTTGACTTTTGATTATGCATTTACGATTATCCTTTTAGTGTGTGTTTTTCCTATATCCTTTTCTATATCTGTGTATATACACATCCTCATACATACGATGGGTATTATAGTCCAAAAACAAGAAACTCCTACAAGCTCCGGGAAGAAGTACATAAGACAACGGCTACCTTTCAGAAGCAGCATTTCAGCTATGGAAAACCTTCTTCAGAGGCTTATCTGGCATCTCCGTTGTATCTTTGGAGCATCGGGCAAAAGACCTTTTCATTTCTCAAGCCTTTTAATCTTCAATGTATTTCTGATATTATGTTGTGTTTTAAGTAGTTTTATTTCTGTGTCTTCTTACTGTTTTTGACTCTGTTTATGTGGGTTTGGGATTTTGTTTATGTTCTTACTATAAATCACCCTGGCATGCAATACCACTGGTAAATTGTAGAATTATAAAATGAATAGTTGGTGTCATATATATTCCCATTTGGCACATCAGACCTTTGCTGACTTTACCGGCTTTCTGGGATTTCTTTTACTTGCTGCTGGCCAAGATTTGGGAGTGAGGAGGTTGAGTTTCCCAGGTGCTGTTTGCATCTGGAGAGTTGTGATGATGAAGTCCCTGTAAAGGTTCTGAAAAGACAACAGCCATTCCTGCTTTATTTGTTAGCCCTTGTTGCGGAGATTGTCCTTTCATTAGGACACCCGAAACATCCATTTGTGTGTTTTCCATTTTATGGGACAAAGTGTAGGCCATTGGTCGCTCCAGTGCTTCCGCAGTCCTCTACTGTGGCACCCATTTTTTTAAAACTTAAAAGGTCCATCGCATTTTCTAACAGGCACAAGGGGATTTCCCCCCATGTTTTCAGGGGGTGAACTGTTTTAGGTCTAGCAAAGCAAAAAAGAAAAACCCTGGAAGTGACTTCCATTCATGATAATAGCTTCTGATTGATTCCTAAGCCAACACTGTTGGCTTTCTACCAGCAGAGCGCTTTGTTTCATGGGCGCAGGGTAATTAGCAGTAATCCTGTGTTGGGAGAAAGAGAGATAAATGAAATAAAATAAAATTATCCTACACCTGCCCAGAGGGTGTAACTCAAGGAGTGGATTGAATTGAAAATGAATATGTTTCTTCTCTGCTGTGATCCAGCTTGGAAGCTTGTTGGAGAAACCCCAAAGATCCAAAATTTAAGATTCTTCCATCTTTTAGAAGTAAACCTCAATGACTGTTCTTTCTGTCTTCCTAAATAAGATTAATTTGAGTTCACAGGCATGGCATTATTTGATCTCATATATGTGTATAAACAATGGTTCTGCCCTAGTAGAGATGAGAATGAGTTCTGGATCATATTCAGTCCAAATCATGCTTTATTTTCCAGTTACTCTGATATGTGTGTATATATCTGATGCCAGTAGTCTAGTCCTTGTTTCTTAAACCCCTGACATTTGATTTATTTCTTGAAGTCAGTAAAGCTAACTTCCTTTCTCACTTAAATTCTTGTCCTGGAATCTATCCAAACAATAATTTATATGAATGGAAGAGTAATGTGTTGGGGATTCTCCAGAACATAAACCAGCTAGAAAGATCAGTAATTGAGCCATAGGCGATAGAATTATTTGTGCTATGTTGCAAAAATCAATGTGGTGAATGATAAAGCAAGTTGCCCTCCAAATGTTGTTCCACTGCAGTTCCCACCAGCCCTAACCACCATAGCTAATGGTGAGGAATGCTGGAAGATGCAGTTCAGCAACATCTGTAGGGCTGCATGAATCTCAAACCTTCTATAAGAGGAAGCTGTGCAAATCTGTGTGAGTTCATACTTTAGTTCAGACAACTGGCCTTGAAAACACAATTAGCAAACCATGTCACATCTTTTCAGCAAGCAGACAAAAAGGAGGATCTGTTACACCATGCTGAACAAAAACAACCTAAGAAAGAAAAACCCAGAGGAAGCAAATCCAGTTGACATAAAGAAGTGAATGGTGCAACCCAAATGTTCCTCCCCCACAAGACTGTGGGTGTCTTCACACTTCATTATTATAGTGGTTCAATACCATTTTAACTGCCATTGCTCAATCTATTGAATCCTGGGATGTGTGGTTTCCTGAACTGCTCAGAATTCACTGCAAGAGACCCCTAATGCTGCTGTTTAGGATATTGCACTTAATAATTCTAAGTCCTTTGCCAAAGTACTAATCTCAGGATACCATAGAATGGAGCCATGACAATTAAAAGGGTATTATACTGCTATGTGTAGTGTGGATGCACCCTTGTGAATGGGAACCTAGTTTGTTTGCAACTGCATTATCCTGATGCTTAATGGAGAAGGAATAGTTTTTGGCATCCCACACAGAATAGAATAAGACTCCTGTCTGAAAATGGAGAGCAGCAAAGACTAAACTACTTTTGATCTGACTGAGTGTAAGGGGGCTTCTTATTTTCCTGTGGCAATTTCTGAGAAATCAAATTTCTGGATCTATGGTCTATCATCAATAGGTTTAGCAATATATTTTTTATTGGCAAACTTCATCACCCTGGAAATGACATTTTATTCTCTAATGAATAAAGTAATTTGTAGTAACGTGTCTACCAGGAAATAGGTCCAATGTAGGTTCCGTTGGGGTTTATAGTCCAGTTTATAGTATAGGACTGCAACTTCAATTAGTTTATTTTACATAACTTATGTTTCTTTCTGTCTTGTCCTTACTAGCTCTACATCCTTCAGTTGTATAAGCAGAATGCTTCTTGATCATCATTCTTCAGCTGCCACTATGAATTCCACTATGATAGCTGCTCCCAAAACTGGTGAATTAACATTGCATACATTTTCTTCTTTCACTGTCTCCCTGTTTTGAATTCTGCAGTTTGGAAAAGTTGATGAACTTAGCAAAGCCAGGATATTAAGAAGATCACAGGGTACTTTGCTACTATTCCTGAATGAAATGGCAAATATCATCTAAAGGAGATACTCTGGTATTTATATTCTGACTCTTTAGAACTTAATTTCATACTTAGCTCTTGTTAAAGGTTTGGCTGAAATAGTGCTTGGAGGCTTTAAGACAGGAATAAAAGTTCTTCTGAATTTACATATGCACTTATTTGCACAAAAGAAGGCAAATTTTATAATCCTGATGGTAAAATGTATATTTAAGATAAATTAACTAAATAATCACTCATCACTAGATGCCTTTGACAGTATGTGGAAAGAAATGAATCTAAAGTTATTTTCACTCACAAATAGGGAAGAAAATATTAATTTTCTTCATTTTAGATAGTGTTTTGGAAATAAGTTGAAATAATCAAGAATGGAGTTCTTGTTTAAACATACTTTGAAGAACTTATTGTATTAGTAGATTACAGTCATTGTGTTAGTATAGTATCTACCCTGTATTCATTTTTGTGAACATAATGGGAAATTCTCCAGCTTGATTGTGTTTTAATAAAAAAAAAAGGAGGTGAAGAAGAAACTGCTGAAAAGGAATACTAATGATTTTAGAAAGAGATGCAAAGACAATAAAATGACCTTTAAAATTTTGCTGCCCTTTTACTACATCCCTAACGTGATAGGTTTTATTTTGTATTAATCCTTTGGAATAATAACTTTCAACTCAACATTTAAAGATAGCTTTTAAAAAGACTTTGTACTCTTAAGTCTCTTCATTTTCTCTAATGTTTGCAACTGATATGTATTGGGATTAAAATATCATCTAGATCACTGAGGTACTATAAGGTAAATAATGGCTAACAATATAATCACAGTTAGAGTGTTAGATTAGCTGTCTTGGGTTGGCTAAAGATTGGAGAGGCCCACATTCCTTGACCAGTCAGCAGCTCCAGGTTGCAAGTGATCTTGAACCAGTAAACATCTCTTAGCCTAACCTAGCCATAATACTATTATAAGGATAACATTGTGTGATTAAGAGACAGGTTGGACAAACACACACTCACACACACACATACACACGGGAGCGAAAGAGAGAATGACCTTCTGCGCCTTCAAAAAAGAAAAGAAAAGAAAAAGTATAAATAAAGAATAATATATAAGCAGAAGGAAATAATGTATAAGTAGAAAGAAAATAAATGGGTCCTTGAACAAATCAGACCAGAACTCTCTCTTGAAGCCAAGTTTATGAAACCGAGGCTATCATACTATGGCCATGTCATGAGAAGGCATGACTTGCTTGAAAAGACACTAATGCTTGGGAAGATGGAGGGTAGTAGAAAAAGATGAAGACTGCACACCAGATGGCTAGATTCAATTAGGGAAGTCACAAGCATAAATCTACAGGACTTAAGTAGAGCAGTGGAAAATGGGGGGGGGGGGGGGGGCTTGGAAATGTCTCATCCACAGGATTACTGTAGGTCGTGGGCAGCTAACAACAACAACAGAAGGAAATAGGAGAGCCAGCATGGTGTAGTGGTTTGAGCACTGGCTCTTTGGTACAGTGAGAGTTGGTATGGTGAAGTGGCTTGTGTACTGGACTAAGACTTTGGGAGACCAGAGTTTGAATCCCCTCTCAGCAATGGAAACCCATTCGGTCATCTTGGGCAGGTCATACTCTCTCAGCCTTGAAGGAAGGCAAAAGCAAACCTCTTCTGAATAATTCTTGCTAAGAGAGCCCCGTGATAGGTTAATCCTAGCATTGCCATAATTCAGAAACAACTTGAAGGCATAAAAGAAGAAGAAGAAGAAGAAGAAGAAGAAGAAGAAGAAGAAGAAGAACAACAACAACAACAACAACAACAACAACAAAAAGAAGGATCTGGTAAAACCACCTCTGAGTATTCATTGCCTAAGAAAACCCTATGAAATTCATGGAGTCATCATAACTTGATGCACACACACATAAAAAAATAAAAATAAATGAAATCCAGGTCCTTGTATCTGTGCCGTTTCACAAACTGTAATGCAGCTCTTCAGTAAGACCAATGAATGGCTAAATGTGCAGCAGGCATTGGTATGATACCTGTGATGTCAGCTACCACATTTGAACACCCAGAGCTTTATTACCATTTTATGAGTGAAAAGTTTTGCAATGAGGTCATCTGTTTTATTGTTTATACACACACACACAGTGGCATAATTATTTGTTTTCTTTTACCTTTCTTCCTGTGACCTTAATTTTCTTTGATGCTTCCTAATTTGATGCGCTGTCTTTCAGCTCAGTTTAAAATGTGTTTGGGTAATATAAGACATTTTCCAAAAATTTCCAAAGCTGTTTTCAGTTTGAGACTATGGCATACCTTCAGCAACAGCATAGTCTGTAGAACAAATTACCAGCAAATATAAATACCCTTTTAGGGGCACACAAAGCACACACTAATAACTTTGAGCTTTGCCATTTCCAATCAATTTCACTATTGTTAAGAGCCCCTTTACTAGTTTTATTTGGTACAAAGCTTCTCCAAGAGTTGAACTTGCCAAATCAAAGAAAAACTGTTTGCAACATGGCTCTGATCTGGTGCATTGGGAAGTAAATTAACACTTTGTAACATAGCTCAGCTCCTTTGGAAGGAACTATATAAGGAACTGAGCTACCTTGTTAAATCCTTTGATTTGCAACATTGAGGCTTTTGGACCATACTAAAATTTGTAATATAGCAACAAGCAAAAGCATCCTTTGCAAAGCTTTGAAGGAAAAAAAAAACTAATTCTGATCAGGTAGATAGGCAACTCAGGCTGCATCCAGACTGCAGAAATAATCCAGATTGATATCACTTTAACTGATACAGCTCAGTGCTATGGAATTTTGGAATTTGTAGTTTTGTGAAACAGCCTTCATTGTCTGAGTAGTCCAATGCCACAACAAACTACAGTTACCAGAACTCCATAGCATTGAGCAATGGGATTTAAAGCAGCATCAAACTGGACTATTTCTGCAGTGCAGATGCAGCCTTAATGCCTTGCAAATAGATCTGGCAGGAAACGCCTAATTCAAGATGTACAGAATAAGACAATTAGCATTCTCTTAAACCAGCTATTGTATATGAGCCATGGCAACATGGAGCATCTCAATGCTTTTGCTTTTTTGCTACATACATTTATGATGTTGCGAACAACACTAATACTGAGGAAGATGTCCTTTCATCTTAGGTCAAGTACGAAGGGCAGGGGGTGGGGCATCCAAAGGTAGGGGTGGAGTCCAAATCTTTGTTTTTTGGATTTCCATAAGTTGGTAAGTATGTCTACTGAGTTCCCAACACCCTTTTCCTATGCCATGAAGCCAGGGGTCACATGATTCTGGAATGTGTATCCAAAGATAATGCTACCTTCAGAAGACTCTACTTACAGGTAAGTAACTCTCCTTTAAAGGAGGTATCTTTGTGTGGCAGACTGTTTATGGGAGCAATTTGAATTGAACTTTAAATGAAAAAGGCATATCTCTGTAAGTGGTAATAATTTTAGTCATCTCGCTGTGGCTAGGGGTTGTGGAATTCATTAGCACAGATTAACATATAAAGTGGGTGAGATATCTAATAGCAAACGTAGAGGTTTAGGGACCTTAATTCATCACTGAATGAACAGCGTGTACAGTATTAGGGACTATGAAATTTTTAATTTACACAAAGTGTCCAAGAATATAGGGAATAAATTTAAACCCAAAACAGATAATGGAGCTGTGCCCTGCCTCACTGGCAAGTTGAATTGTTTTTACACTGAGTGAAGAAAGCTAATTATCCCAAGCACAAGGAGACTGCTAAAAATAATAAGATTATAAAGAATAATTTGCTGATATAATTACAACAAAATTGGGTACACACAATCGTCAGATACATGTATTGCTTGACCTGGGCGAGAAAGTGAAATAAATCCTTCCTCTATAGCCTTCGTAAATTTGTTTTTATCATCTCAAAGTGGTGTTTGCATAGGCAACACAATTTGCATGTGTAATGTGGCTGTACAAATTGACAACAAGTAAATTATTCAAGGAAATAGGCAGGTCGTGGGTCTGAACTATCTCCACAAAGCCTATTCATTTTGAAGAATCACTGAGACGTGAAGCTCATACATCAACCATTTTCTGACAATCCTCAGACTTATTGTCTCCTAAAATGTCATTATGGCTATTATTTATGAAGCTAATTCATTTATTAATATATATTTAACTCTGACTTGTCATGCACCTTAGCAGGCTTTCTGTGCACTGCATATTTTTGAATAGATGAAAGAGTTTTGCATGCTTTAATGATTACTCTAAGCTGCTATAGATTTATAGAATGCAGCTTTATTATCTACTTGCATTAATACCTTTTTATAACTTTTTTCCCCTTAAGGCCATCAAATATAAATGGCAAATGACATATCCAAAAGATTGTGTAAAAAGAGATTTTCTTGGAGTTTGCTGAATGTTAGAACAAAATGGGTTAGCTGACTGTTTAAAGCTTAGCTCGTTTTTAAGAGTATATAACAATTATATTGGATTCCTCCCACTGCCACCCTATTTTCCACAAAAGGAAAGTGTAGAATATACAAAAATAAATAGAAATAGTTGAATTATTTTAAATCCCTTTCATCTTGAAAAAATATATCTATGAATCATTCCAACAGAGGTAGCCCCATCCAGAGGAAAATCTAAAACAGAATACAGCCCAATCCATTTTTTTTTTAAAATGCAAGTAACACATAGCACAAAATACTCTGCTTAGGATAGATTACCAGATATGATAAAAAGAGTATTAGCCACGGTTAGCAAATTTTTGACAACTTCACTGTAAATATTTTAAGAGGCTGAAAGTATGAGAAAATTAAATGCTATATTTGAAGCACTGAAGTTGTGGATAAACAACTTTAGTTACTTTTATGCATTTTAGACTTAACTTGCTGTGCCCCCTATTCAGAGTTTGAGGGGCTTCTGTGAATTCACTTTAATAAAGGGGTAGCCCCTGCATCTGAAGTGAAGAGGGAAGATTAGGCCTTTTGAGGCTTGCCTCCCTGTGCTGAATCACTGGATACAAATAGGGTACCTGTCATCAGATTTGGAGTTAGCATTTATTATGATCTGATGCCTGCGTCAGATAGCTGTGTGAATCAGTTTTGAGGGGAAACTATAGCTGCAGATGTAAACTCAGAATCAAATACTATAAACTATCAGATTCTCACCCAGGCTTTGATTACATGATTTTTCTTTTTTTTCTCCCCTGTGCCATCAGGACACACTGAACATGAAATGAACTTGAATTATTGGATCCAGATATTTATTTATTTTATTTTCTCTCCCATTTTCCTTTTATTGTGGCAGTGTAATTGGGATTTTTGGTGCCCAGCCAGGATCTGATCAGACCACAACTTGCTCAACAAAGCTTTTGTACTATGGATTTTCAGGTGTTCACACGTAGTGTCTGCTGACCCATTTTAAAATGTCCTTAGTCCTATCGTCTCTGCTTGTGGATGTAAGCTGTTGTTAGTCCTGACTAGAGTAGAGCCACTGAAGCAATGGGATTTACCTATGCGTTGGCTCAGCATTCAACAATTGATTTAACGAGTCTGCTCTAGTTGGGTCTCTCCATCTAGATTCCAGCCATGGTGTGCCAGAGATCCAAGTCCTCCCTAGATCCTTGTCTTGCTGAAATGAATATTCTCTTTAATGACCAACCTTTAAATACAGAGTTCTTTCCCTGCATTTTGAGGGGTGCAGGCCCAGAATATAGTTGTGGTAGCAATGGAGTGAATGATGTAGTTGCAGAGGATCTCAGAGATTAATCATGAAGGAAAAGGCTACTAGTGGTTGGAAGTAATTATGGATATGCATTCCCTGCAATCTCAGAGGCACTAAAGAAGTTTTCCTTGGCATGTCTGTTGCTGAGCAGAATGAGCAAATGGTTACTTTTGCTCCTGTGACTTGTTTGTAAGCTGACCATATACAACTGGTTGTCCCCAGTGTGAACATAATCCTGGAGTAGAGAGGCCTTTGGTCTGAACTAATATTTTAATTTTATTTTATTTGTATTTTTGATTGTACAACATAGAGCATAAATTGATGTACTAGTATTTTGGGTGGGCTATAGTAAGGAGGTAACCATGTGATATTTAATAGCCCACATCCTCCAGGTCATTTCATTTGTAGCCTTACCAAACTCACAAACAAAAAATGGCCCAAATATTATAAGATTTAATGGTTCAAGTAAAACTTTAACCTGCTTGCTTTACTCTGCAAATGAAGTGGGATTTACTTGACTTCAATAGTTGAAGCTTAAAATGTTGGCCTCATTCATTTTTTTTATAGCAGTGAAGGGAGAACATGTGTGATATGCAATTATGGATTGGACTGAACATAGGCATCAAAGAAACATGTTTTTTAACATCCAAGACTATTTAAAATTACCACCAATTCTACAGTACAGCAAAAGCTTCCTTTCTTTTCATAAGAATACATTTGGATTATTTCACTTTACTTTTTTTAAATTCCTTCTTCTTCTTTAGAATAAGCACATTCCAAGAGAGATAGTGATTATCAAGAATTGGTGCGCATAATTAAACCTTGGTCTATATCATCTAAAGGAAAAGGAAGGAATGTAACTCCTTGATCCTGAGAAAGAAGCTATGCATTAATAATTACAGAGTAAAAGAGAAAGTATTGCACATTTCTTATGATGGTGTATAAATGTTTCCTAACATGTGTCAGACGAGCTCATTATGGACACGACTTCTCAAGTAATCACACAATTGGTCATAAATGTTCAAAGGCCATCCCCTTGAACTGTTTCTGTTCAGCTGGAATGCAAAGTAAAGGTATTTTTAAATAAAATCTTGGGAGCAAAAAGTTAGTTGGTGTGCTTTTTATACTGACTTTTACATTTTGGTTCACTTTAAAATATAAAATTATAAATGAAAGAGGAGAAAAAACACACAATAGTTATATGTTTTCCCCCCTAATTCCACTCTAGGAGCCAGTGTGGTGTAGTAGTTTAAGTATTGGACTACAACCTTGAAGAACTGGATTTGAATACCCGCTCAGCCAAGAGAACTCACTGGGTGACCTTGAGCGAGTTATGTTTTCTCAGCCTCTATGAAAGGCAAGGACAGACCCCTCTTGAACAAATATTTCCAAGGAAACAGCATGATAGGTTCACCCTAGGGTTCCCCTAAGTCAGAAAAAGCTTGAAGGCACAAAACAACAACAGCAATTACAGCCTCTATTTAATCATTAGGTTTACCTACTGCATCTCAGCCAGAATCTATCAGTAAAACTGAAATATTACCGGGCTGCCTTACATACTATTATGCACTAAGAGTTATAACATGTTTTGTGTGCAACTGATTCATTTTTACAGGGTTGTAAACAAGAGGTATCTCTCTGATGATGAACAGCTCTTTTGGCAATAACCATTCCATCCTATAGCCACACATACACTCTTCCTTGCCACTGTCCATGCTGTTATAAAGGATTTCAGTCTTCTAGAGTGATTTGCAGAGAACTAAATGAGAGACACAAGGGAGAAATTGCTGAAAATCACATATTTTTCAAATGAATGCCACTGGTGCAGATGCACAAGTTGGATACAATCCCTTATTTTTTATTATTATTTTATTGGGGCTGTCACCCAAATAAATCAGTCTTTTCATTATATTAGTCCTTATTGATGAACTAAATTGAAATTTTCATAAATTTGTCCTTCCTCCTCCACCACCTCTTCTTCCCCTGCCTTCATCCTAGACTGCAACTCTTCTAAAGAGGGGGAAAAAAACCTCCATCATTGAACAGTGGACACATATTGCAGCAGAACTTTCTTTTAAAAGAGGCATCCCACTTCTCTCATACACAGAACATAATGCCTCCCTTAAGATGACACTCCCCATCTGTTTCTCAAAAAATGATTCTTATTTGGAAAAATAATATATAATTCTACTTCCTAGTTAATACAGGGCATCTATTTACTTTTTCCAAATTAGTTGACTCATCTTTCAATTCAATATAAAAACAACAACATCAATGGAAAATGCATGTCATGCTTATAATAATCTTCCTATCACTTGAACATATGGAGAAGATTTAGAAGCAGAGGCAGATGAAAAACATTTCAAAAGGGGTTTCTACACAATCCTGCTGCCCTGTTGTTGTTGTTTCCAGGCTGTGCAAAAAGAAAAGTGCCCCCATCGGAAGCTTGCCTCCACAGCTCTTTCAGCAGCTCCTGATGACACTAATCCACATCCCACTTCTAAGTTGGCTGCATCTCAGGGAAAATGCTGCCACTTCAACATCTTTCCCCGTTGATCCTGCTTTACATTTTTGGAACAATCTAGAGACTCTCACTTCCTCTTCTGTAACCTAGCAAAGTGAACACAGTTTCTTCTGTTGCAGGGTAAAAATGCATTAGCAATGGCACAATATTTCTGTTCAGTTTTTCAGGAGTTGTTTCAAATAAGATTGTGAGGATGGGAAGCACACATGTATCACCACTACCACCACCATTTCCTTTGCTCTCTACAAAGAATGGCCCTGCACACAGTTTGCAAACTAATTTTTCAGTGTTCCAAATTATAAGAATGTCTGCAGATACAGGAGCTTCCCCCATTCCAAAAATTGCCTTTTATATGTGAGGATGGGTGGCTATGCGACTTGTATGCTCCCTCTTCTCATGTGATTAACAGGTTGAAATCTTGAACAGGATAAAAGCCTCTGCAAGTTCCAGTCACACTGTATTGTCACATTGAGCCAGGTGAATGGCAAGCCTGAGTGATAACATCATTTTTGCTCTTGTGGTAAGAGCAACTTTGAAATCAATACAGTGTTAGAAAATTTCAAAGGATGAGACTCTCCTTGGAAATCAAAAAGCAAGGATGTCTCTAAGATCTAAAGTACAATCGGCCCTTCTTATAGACTGATTTTTTTATACACAAATTCAAACATCCACGGTTTGAAAATGTTCAAAAAAAGTATAAATTTCTCTCTCCTTTTCTCCCTTATCCTCCATCCTTATTTTTATCCTACCCTGTACTCCACTTGGAATTTGTGATCTCATTTTAGTGTATGTGTATATTAATGCTTTTAACTTTCTTTGGTTTAATCCTTTTTTAGAGTTTGATCATGTTTTTATGTTTAAGGGGAGGATTGGGGATCTTGGAATTTTAATGAATCTCTTTTTAACTGTATGTTTTTTTTTAATTTTTTAATTTTTATTAGTAAAACAAAGACATAGTAACAAAAACAAACAATACCAAGTAGTATATACAACAAACAAAACAATCATACTTAATCACACAGAATATGTAAGAGGAAACCTATCTAAGAATACTCACCCTTACCTTAGCCTTCGACTTATCTTCCTTCCTTAAACTTTCTTACTTCTTACTTTCTCTACCCCCACCTCCTAGACTAGCCTTGATACTTAAAACAACCTACTCTAACCCTCTACACTTTCTTCTCACCTCACCTATTCCTAATCATCTTCTTCTTCGTTTCCTCTTCCTACTATTCTTCCCGAGTTCATTCTACCATTCGTAGACAGATTTGCCAACATACAACATAAAAAAAGACTTCCTGTCACCAGTATCTGTTCTATTTTTGATTGACATGCCTTTCTTAAAATACAAAGATATAGCAATCTAGACCCACCTACCCTACATCAACTGAAATATTTAAGTTGTTTATCAAACATAATGCATTATACACTTATAGTTAGAGACAAAAACAATATTTATATGTTCCTCTCATATATAACATAATGCAATGTTACCCCATTTGGATTCCAAGAATTTATAAAATCTTCCCCAATCATCATTAACCTTGCTTTTAGAGTTATCCTTCAGGATTTGAGTCAGTTTATCCATTTCTATTCCTTCATATATCTTAAATATCCATTCTTCCATAGAAGGAATGGACTGGTTTTTCCAGTGCTGCGCATAACAGATTCTTGCTGTTACCACCAAGTAGAATAACAGTTTTTCCTCTCTCCCCTTAATTTCTTCTTCAAAAATCCCTAGCAAGAAACATTCGGGGTTATGTTTTATTACCTTGCCCATAATTAAATTAATTTGGTCGTTGATCAAGTTCCAATATTTTCTGGCAAATTTGCAGGTCCACCAACAATGGTAGAAAGACCCAACTTCAGTTTTACACTTCCAACATTTATTATTTGAGTTTTTGGACATTTTCGCCAATTTGGCCGGGGTTAGATACCATCTAAAGAATATTTTATAAAAGTTTTCACGTAAATTCTGGGAGACCGTAAATTTGAAATTGTTCCTCCATGTTTTTTCCCATTGGTTTAAATTTATAGGGTGCCCAATATTATTAGCCCATGTGATCATTTGTTGCTTCACGACTTCTTCTTCCAGGTCCCAACTTAGCAGCAATTTATATAGCTTCCCTATCACATTTTTGGTGTTATCTATCATACATTGAATTAGTTCTGACTTATCTCGAGGTGGAGCAAATCCAAATTCCTTTTTATCATCTTTGAATTGTTCTTGTAATTGCTTGTAAACAAACCAGTTTATGTTCCACCCTTCTTTATTTAATTGATCTTTAGATTTTAGAAAGAAATCCGATTTA
Source organism: Sceloporus undulatus (assembly GCF_019175285.1). Classification (NCBI taxonomy): domain Eukaryota; kingdom Metazoa; phylum Chordata; class Lepidosauria; order Squamata; family Phrynosomatidae; genus Sceloporus; species Sceloporus undulatus. The sequence goes on along the minus strand of NC_056524.1, from coordinate 197,674,646 downwards.
CTAGTGTCGATGATGTCATTATACCTAATCCAGTCTCCTTCTTTATACATCTCTTTTCTATAGAAAGCTTCCTGTGGCGAAGTCCAACCAGGTATTTTCGGAATTATTCTCTTTTTATATCTATTCCAGACCTTAATTAGTGAACCTCTTACACAATGTGATCCGAATGATCTATTCTGTTGCCCTTTTCCATAAATCAAGTATGCATGCCACCCAAAGGGTATTCCGTCCGCTTCTACATCTAACAATGAATTGTTTTCTAACGTAATCCAATCCTTAGTCCATAACAGGCAACATGCTTCGTAGTAGATTTTTAAGTTTGGTAGATTTAAACCGCCCCTTTCTTTTACATCTTGTAGTAGTTTAAATTTAATTCTTGGTTTTCCTCCTTTCCAAACAAATTTGGATAAATCTTTCTGCCATTGATTAAAGCATTTATTGGGGATTTTAATGGGCAAAGTTTGGAACAAATATAGCATTTTAGGCAGTACCATCATCTTTATAGTCGCGATCCTTCCCATCATGGAAAGCTGCAGTTTGTTCCATTTGATCAAATCACTTTTTATTTCCCTCCATAATTTACCATAGTTGATCTCAAATAGTTTCGCTAGTTTATTGGAAATTTGGAGCCCTAGATATTTAAATTTTTTAATAATTTGGATGCCTGATATTTTCTCTATTATTCTTTGTTCATCCATATTCAAGTTTTTTGTCAAAATTCCTGATTTGCTTTTATTTAATTTACAGCCCGACACTTCCCCAAATTTGTCTAAAAGTTCAACAATATTTTCAGTGCTTTCATCTGGGTTCCCACTAAGTAGGATAATATCATCCGCAAATGCTCTTATCTTATAATTATTCTTTTTTAATTTTAGCCCTTCAATTTCTTTACTTCCAATGATTTTTTTGATCAGGGTTTCAATTACCATTAAGAATAGCAATGGGGATAAAGGGCACCCTTGCCTAGTACCTCTTTGAATTTCAATAGGCTGTGTCTTATCTCCGTTAATTTTTATTTGGGCTTTTTGATGACTATATATCTCTTTTATCCAATTCATGAAATTATCTCCTACATTAAATTTAGTCAAGATTTTTAGTAAGGTGACCCAATTTACAGAATCAAAAGCTTTTTCCAAATCAAGGGAAAAGAGTCCCATTTTTTTATCGTAATGTTTATCATAAAATTCCAAAATATCTAATAACCACCTCGTATTATCCCTAATGAATCTTTGGGGTAGAAATCCTCTTTGTTCGATCCCAATCGTATCTTTCAGACAGTTTTTTAACCTTTTGGAGAGAATGGTTGCAAAGATTTTATAATCACAGTTCAACAGGGAAATTGGACGGTAATTTGAGGGATTTTCCAAATCTTTATTTTCTTTGGGGATTAGGATAATTTCTGCTTCTTTCCATGATGGGGGTATATTTCCTGATGGCATCTCATTCATTATATTTCGGAGGATTTCAACTACCTCATCTTTGAATGTCTTATAGAATAGGTTTGTTAGACCGTCATTTCCGGGAGCTTTCCCTAATTTAGAAGATTGAATGGCTTCTTCAATTTCAGAGTTAGTTATTGGTTGGTTCAAATTTTGTTTCATCTCCTCCGAAAATGGTTGGATAGCACAGTTGTAGAGATAATCTTCCAGTTTACCATTATCAATTGTTTTTCCTGTATATAAGTTTTGATAGAATTCCCTAAAAGTTTCTTTTATTTCTTCCTGTTTCGTCAATATAGTGTTACCTTTCCTAATCTTACAAATTGTCTTTTTCTTTCTTTCTTTCCTCAATCTATATGATAACCATTTCCCCGTTTTATTTGCATGCTCAAAATAATTTTGCTTGGCCAATTTCAATTTTTTCCCAATTTCTTCAGTCGTGAGCGATTCTAATTGTTTTCGTAAAACCTTAATTTCATTTAGAAGTTTTTTGTTACCTGGGCATTTGGCTAATAACTCTTCCTTTTCTTTCAGTGCCTTATTCAGTAAATTGGTCTTTTGATTCTTTTCTTTCTGAATTTTAATGTTCTGCTGTGTGAAAAAACCTCTGAATACAGCTTTCGCTGCATCCCAAACGATTGGTAGTTTAACCTCTTTGTTTATGTTTTCATTAAAGTAGTTTCTCATCATTATTTTGGCTTCCTTAACAATGTTCACATCCTTTAACAGTTCTTCGTTTAAATGCCAATTAGGGTTTCTATGTGTCTCTTTGATTTTTAATACTATTGGATTGTGGTCTGAAAGGCTTCTATTTAGAATTTCCATTTTCTCGACCTTGTTTACTAAAGAATTAGATATAAAAAACATGTCAATTCTAGATAATGAATCATGCCTTTCAGAATAGAAGGTATAACTTTTCTGATTTTCATATAGATGTCTCCAAATTTCTATTAGGTTCCAATCTTCAATGAAATCAAAAAAGGATTGGGGTAATCTCCCTTGTTTTACTTTTATTTTTTTCTTTGAACATCTATCCATTTGGGGATTCATCACCCCGTTAAAGTCCCCCAACATAATCACATTTGTGTATGCTAAATCATCTACTTTTCTCTTCAATTTTTTAAAGAATTTACTCTTACCTTCTTGTGGGCCATAGATTCCCAACACCAGGATTTTCGCACCATTCCAGATTACCTCAACTCCCAAAAAATGTCCCTCTGGGTCACATATAGTTAATTTAGATTCTAAATAATTTTTAACATAAATGATTATTCCACGTTTAGCTTTGCCAATCGAACATAGATACTCATTTCCTAACTTCTTATTTTTAGCTAACCTGGAGTCCTTTTTCCTTAAGCGGGTTTCTTGGAGACATACAATGTCAGCCTTCTGCTTCTCTAAAAAGAGTGATACCCTTTTCCTTTTTTGAGGGGAGTTTAGCCCCTTGATATTTAAGGATAAAATTTTCATAGTTGGGTAATTTCTTTATCTGAAAGAGAAGTGAACAGTGTATCTGAAGTTTCCAAAACAATGGGGGAGAGAGAGATAGTTGGATGTTGGAGGTCAAGAAATTTGCTTCCTTTGGAGGAATAAAACAATGACTCACTGTATAGTAATATCAGAACCTTTATTCAATTTATAAATTGATAGTAGAAGATTTTTACATTATAAGATTAAGTTATAATCCAATGGAATTTATTAAAAAATGTCTAATAAGAAAGATTCTTATAGATATACGGAGCGAGGTTCCAAAGAAATATAAAAATTTTCAAACTTGAGTAGCTAAACAATCAATGATACAGGAATGAGGGATAGGAATGGTTAATAGATTGCATGAACACTGCAGATAAAAAGTTTATACAATTTAAAGAAAAAAGTTACGTGGGGTCCCCCCCCCCCTTTGGTATCATCAACTGATTTCTTCTTTTCGTGTGCTCTTTGCAAGTCTTCCAATAATTTTGCAGCTTTTACCGATGAATTGACTCTTATTCTTTTTTCTTCCCAAAACACATGTAAACCTTCAATTTCGTCCCATTTGAAAGGTAGTCCAAGATTTTTCAGTTTGTCTGACACCAAGTAGTAATCTCTCCTTTTCTTCAAAATCTTACCGGGGATATCCTTCAATATCAATATTTCTTTACCGTTGATCACCAATTTTTTCTTATAGCTGTGTTGCAGCACAATATCTCTTGTCTGTTTTCGGACAAAATAAACCACCACGTCCCTTGGCTGATTCTTCATTTTGGCAATTTTGGAGTTTAGTCTATAGACACGATCTAGCTCCCACGGAAAGTGGTCTTCTGATTCCTCTATGAAGTTTGCCAAGATCGGGGATAGTTCAACGTAAAGATTCTCATTCCCTTTTTCGGGGAGGCCACGTAGTTTCAGGCAATTTTCTCTTTGCTTAAGTTGGATCCTTAACACTTGTTCCTGTTCTTCCTTAGATTCCTTGATTACATCCTCTCTCTGCTTTTCTAGATTCTCCGTTCTCTTTTCCAAGTTATTCACTTTATCTTTAATTGTTACTATGTCCAAGTCAATCTTATCCAGTCTGGCTTTGAGTTCCACAATCTCGCTTTTCAGTTCATCTCTAGAACTCCAAATTTCTTTATGTGTTTCGGCTTGAAGTCTTCTCATTTCCTCAAGCAGGTAGTTGTTGTTTTCCATTGTTTTGTTGGGTATTTCGGTTGGAGTAGAGAGTGAAGTCGATGATCTTCTTTGAACTGATGTTGCAGCTTGTGCTGTTTTCCTTGTTCCTACAGGCATCTTAATTATTAGAAAACAAAGGGTTAGTCAGATTCACCTATATGCCACTAGTAGATTTAGTGATCTTTGAACAAGGATATCTTAAAGTACAAGTTTTTAGCTTATCAATCTCTGAAGTGGATAGTGTGGCTCAACCTTCCTTTAATTCCAATGATTTATTTTATTTATCTATGTTGGAAATTTGTTCAAATTTTAAGGTCTCTCAGAAGTCGCTACCCTAAAATATATTTCTTTATAAAATATTAATATTTCGTACCTAAATAGTTGCCTGTTCCTTTGCCTTTCTTTTTGATAGCTTCTTCCAAAGTTGTGGACACTCAATCCTTAAAAACTTGAAAGGGCTTAAATGGATTTCACAGAAAGTAAATTTCACCAAAGATACTGGAACAAGAACAAAACTGGATAAAGGCACAGTATTGATAATGATTACCCAACAGAGATAAAATAAAAAAGGAGTTTTGCAAAAGGATTATTAATTAGATCACGCCACCATTAAATTAATGTGAATGGAACCAAAATTTTATCACCAAGCTTTTTGAGCAGTCAGCAGAAAGAAGAACAAATAGGAATGGTAGGGAAGGGATATTGCCGTAAGTCCAAGGAAACAGCTAAAATTAAAACCTTGTTATACCCTAGTGAGGCTAAGAGGGTGCAGTATAATCCAATTTGTTTCTCTAGTTTGACTTATTACTTGTTACTTCATTTTGTATACTATGTTGCTATAAGTGCAACAGTAATCCTGAATGTTCTCTATAAACTCAATGAGGTTGAATAGTTTCCCTTTACTTACTTTCCCTTTCCCTATAGACACTGAAGGTGGATTTATTAGTAATTGACAGTAAGATTGGGAATCAAAGATGGGGGCCAAACCAGAAATATCACTATATATATATATAAGTACCTGCACTAATACACAAGCTTCTTGTAGAATGTTGCTACCTTTAGATGTAATTCAAGAGTTCCCCCTTCCTTTGAAACAGCCCCTACGTTTTTATGTTGGTCTTTGCCCACAGCAGACAAAAATCAAACAGTTAAATTAATATCTTACTAGTAATTAATTCGGTAAAGGGCGGAGAGAGAAGAGGTTCTAAAGAGTTAACACTGCTTCTTGCTTGCTCCTACTTCTGGTCTCCAGCACGTTTCGTCCTCCAAACTTAAATGTCCACCAAACCTAGGTGTCCTCCAAACACACTTTCTAGTTGTTAGTTCAATATGAAGCAAAGAAAAAAAGAGTTCTAAAGGGTTAACACGGCTTCTTGCTTACTCCTGCTTCAGGTCTTCAGCACGTTTCATCCTCCAAACTTAGATGTCCTCCAAACTTAGATGTCCTCCAAACACACTTTCTAGTTGTTAGTTCAATAAGAAGCCAAAAGAAAAGGGGTTCTAAAGGGTTAACCCGGCTTCTTGCTTGCTCCTGTTGTAACTGTTACTGTTGTAATCCGCTTGGACTCCCTGAGATTAAGCGGAATATAAATAATAATAATAATAATAATAATAATAATAATATATCAAAACAATTTTCAATTTTTATAAGGGACACCATTTTGCTATGTCATTATATTTAATGGAATTTGAGCATCCACAGATTTTGTTATCCACGGGGGATCTTGGAACCAAACCCCAGCATATAACAAGCAGGGACGTAGCCAGGATTTTAGGAAGGGGGGGGGGAGTCCAGACTAAGTGCCACCATCATAATGGGGCTTGTGTGTGGCAGCGCAGCAGCACGCACCATTCATTTTTCTAATGGAAGGGGGGTCTGGACCCCAAGAACCCCCCCCCCCCGGCTACGTCCCTGTAACAAGGGTCCACTGTATAAAGACAGAGCTATGAATGACATTGTGGATCAGTAGGTCTGTCTATGTGACACAGTGCAGTGCTGTGGTTGAAAGTGAGTACTGGATATCTCCTTATGCAAGCATATAAAAATTACAAAATTTGGCATGGCTAGTACTGAGTTAACCGAAGTTGAGTTATCCACGATCTTCATAGTTCTAGCCCAACACTCTAATCTAGTCTTTCATAACTCCTTTACCCCAGAAGAATCCTTAAAATAATTTTCAGTTCTCAGGGAACCCCAGCATTAAAATTATTATATTTATAATTTAAAAAGGTGCTTGTTTTTTCCAGTCATGATTTCTCAGGGAATCTCTAGCAACCTCTTGTGGCACCCTGGTTGAGAAACCCTGTTCTAAATACTATTCCATACTAATGATGCAACTTATGTTTCCAGAGTGCATGGAGATATAGCAGTGCAAGTCTACACAGTGAATATCAAGATTCAGTGGCATTTAAGTGCAAAAAATGTAGTTACTGTATCATACTATTGCTATATTGTTTTCTGCTTTCTTCCTTTGTCTGTCTCCAGACTGCCTTGGGAGAGACTGCTGACAGGTGCTGTAGTGTAACGAAGCTCCATCTTCTCTCTTGAAGTTGCATCAAGTGTTAGTTTATTAATACAGATAGAGGAATTAAAACCAATATCTGAAACTGTGGTGAATGAGGTCTTCCCAGGGAAGTGCAGCATTTGAATGCTCTCCACTTGCCCTGAACTTGACAGCACTCTGTGTGTTATGAAGTCCACTGATCTGGACTACAGCCTTGACCATATGCAAATTTCTCTCTATATATTTTTCCTTAATTGCTTCTCCAACAGTGATATGCTCCCCACACTATTGCTTGATTCAGATTATGCTTTCAAGGAGCATAATCCAACCTCAAAAGAGGTAAGCTTCTTTTTCTTTTTCTTCATCATCGTCTTTTTTTTTTAAAAGAATAAAAGTAGGGTCCCTGAGAATTAAAAGCCATGCCTGTCACATTTCATGTCTTAGAAACATTCCATCTTAAGAAGGTGGTAGTGGTGTGTGTATTTTTTAAAGCTCTGAATTATAGCAATTTGGGTTCCAATAGCAGTCTTGAAAAAAAGTATTCATATTTCCAGAGTATGGGCTTTTCACTACTACTTTGGGGAAGAGGGTGAAATATTTGTAGTAAAAATAGCAATAATAATAATAATCATAAAGAAACTCTGAAGAAGCTATTTATTTATTTATTTATTTATTTATTGCAGGCTCAAAACAGGAGTCCCCATAACCAGAGCTAGAACAAGATACTTGACAGAAGTAATCAACAGGAGGGCTCCTCCTTCCATTCCATGTACAGATAGTGCCTGGACTTGCAATCGCAATTTCACTCAATATCCTGACAGTGTGGCAACACTATCTATCTGAGTCCAAAGGTAGTAGGCTAGTTGAGGGGGAATAGGGATAGCTATGTGGCACACTGCCCTGCCTTCTAACACTCTGCTGCCACCTCCCAGCACATACAAGCTGAGGTAACCACTTCTGTATAACCGTTGCCCCAATCACTGATCTATAAGAGCAGTTTGAATTGCAGCAAGTTTTGATGTTGGTCTGACTTGTGGCAACCCTATCATGGGGTTTTCTTGCCTTCCTCTAGGGCTGAAAAATGTGATTTGCCCAAGGCCACACAATAGAATTGGGGCCATATTTGTCTCAGCTCTGCAGAACACTTTTGTTTCACTATCAAAGAATCAGTGTAGTCTCCATTGCCAGTCTTTAAAACAAATACAGACAGTTCACATCCTTTCCCCTGTCCCGCAAATCCATTTCAGAATAAATGGGATTAACCTTTTAAAATGAATTCTTGGTAAATCTGAACCACAGATCTTTCATCTTTGAAATTAAAACTACTGCTTTTTTCAAAGCTGCTATACCAGGTGCAGCTTCATGAAAGAACAGTGCTAGGGAAACCCTGCCTGTTGAATGTCTGCCTCTTGGGTAGCTGATGTAGCTAGCAAAAGAGCCTCATCAAGGGAGAAGGAAAGAAAAAGTGGAGACCCTATTAAAATGGATTTGTGGGTGCCAGCATGGGAAGGGGCAACCCATTTCAGCCAATAAATCTTTGATTGTTAAATATCCCCAACAAGCACAATGGAGACACTCTGCTAATAATTATGAATTCAAACTTTCTTAGCTTTTAACCCAATCACTAAGGAATTTATCACATTGTAAAAAAACTTGACTTACCTCCTCCGAACTGAAGTTTCTTTTGGGATGCAGACAGATTCTACCACATGCACTTTACCGAAGATGTTGCCTCCCAGCTGCATCCCATGTAAAATCCAATTTACAAAGTCACAAACCTCCTGGCTTTGCAAATTGGCCATCTGAGAGCCATCTGAATAGGAATTCTAGCCAGATTTTAGGTGGGATGAAGCTGGGAGGCGGCATTCAAAGGAGGTACAATGTGATAAACTCCTACGTCAAAATCCATGTATGGTGGCAAGATTTGTCTTTGACATCGCCTGAGTGAATTTCCATGGCCTAGCTCATATGGAAACTGGATAAATACTGCATATACATGACTATAAGTTGACCTCATGTATAAGTCAAAGGTAGTTTTTGGAGGCAAAATGATTTTGATATGTCAATTCTTCCAGGACAAATTATGCTCTTGGTTTTCATCAGGACATGGTTCCTTTTTAAATAGATACAAGGTAAGTACAGTACTTACATTGACCCGTGGAAAACTTGACTCAGGTTTTTGGGGTCAATTTTTTTCTAGACTTATACATGAGTATGTAGAGTAGATATTGCCTTGGAGCCATTCTTGACAAAAAGCTGTCAACAGCCAGGGGGTAACATTATTTAAAACAGTCTTACATAAAATAAAATGAAGAACTCTCCCTCCAGTTCACTCACCACCATCCAGCTTCAGAGGGGAAGAGAAGCAGGCCAGGTCCATCAGGTTTAATCCAATGTAAGATGAAGAGCCCTCCCTCCAGCCCATCTGCCATGGCCATGGCTGCAGAGGGAGAGATGAACCAATGAACTTGATCCTTTCTCCATCATCATTCCCTTATCTTTCTGTGTCATGTCTTTTTAGATTGTAAGCCTGAGGGCAGGGAACTGTCTTTTTTTAAAAAAATTGTAAGCCACTCTGAGACAGTGTTGCCCATTTCCGAGGAGTTTCCCCGGGAAATCCAGGGAATTTAATTAATGTCTTTCCGGGGATTTTGACTGAATATTTTGGTAAATATTGGGGAATTCCAGGGATTTGGATTTTGGTAAAACATTCTGGGGAATATCTTCGAGGCTTGTTGACAACACTGCTCTGAGAGCCTTTGTGGCTGAAGAGCGGGGTATAAATACTCAAAACAAACAAACAAACAAATGATAAGATAGTCCCTACCTTGAGCCTTTACATCCAGAAAACTTCACATCCAAGGAAAAGGAGGCAGAGAGGAGGATGAAAAACAAAACACCAAGCTTAAGCATAATTCTTATAAAATCCATATGGGACTGAAACATTTTAGGTGGGCTGATGGAATGACTATTTCAAGGTGGCAGTTGAAGGAGGCTAAAAGCAGCTGCTCTCTTATCTGGCCAGTTCAAATATCCATGGAGACAGAACAAAATAATTTCAGTGGGATTCTCTTCCTGCACAGAATTCAACTCCAAAAGAGAAAATCAAATGTGTGAGCACATGGAAGGGAATAGGTGGCCAGTTTCTACAACTTTCTTAATCTCTAACAAAACAGCATGTCATAGATGAGCAGAAAGAATATTTGGTTCAGCCCTAGTGTCAAGCCAATCATTTCCCTTTTGATAAGAAAACAACAGCCAGTTTAAATCCTTCTGATGCATCACCTCAACAAGCATTGTTGGCAGAATTAAAGAAGATCTACAGGGATCCCATGACACCATGAGCGACCCTACCATTTTAGTCAGTAAGTGATATAAATAAGATGTAAATCAGATGTCTGACATGCTGCTCTAATGTGCCATTCCTATATGGCATGGGATAGTCTGATGTTATTTAATTGAAAGAAAAGCAAGGAGGCTGATGAGTGGAATACATGAGAAAACTCTATTTGGGACTAATAGGTTTGAAGGGGAGAATGAAATTAATAACATGCTGTTAAGTAAAAGCAATCCTTTAGTTCTCAAAACTAGATCTCTTTTCTGTGTTGTTAGAATGATGTTCATCTTACTTTGCTGTAAAGTGCTACACTAGAATGAATGCAAATTATAAACATTTCCAATAAAACTGTTTGCAACTCAGAGAATGGCTTGGAGACTTCTTGAGAAATTCAGCATTCTCTGCCTAACAAGGATGCTGGTAACCTCACAAAGGATCTCAAAGGAAGTATCTCTTTGAGTTGCATATGGAGTTTAATTGTTATTTCCTGGACTTTACAATTCTTTGTGCCCCAGAAGCCACGTGGCCTGTTTATGTGAATATGCTTCCATACCATCTTAACTGAGAACAAGAACAAAAACAATAACAACAACTTGACAAAATGTAGGCCTGTAACATCATCATATTTTTCTTTCTCCTGTATGATTTTTAACAGCTTTGCTTGATGAAGAAGCCAGTAGAGCTTCAAAAGTTTGCAACATGTATTTTGTGCATTTTGGTGGTCTAACAAAGGCATCACCATTTTGTGGATTTGGGATGTTATTGTGCTTTGCTGTATGACCAACATGGCTACCCGAGATATGTTTTCAGGAAGCTGTACATTTATGATAATTAGCTCATCAGTTATTAATGCATTATCAATGAATGCTAACCCACATTTCCCTAGCATAGTTCATTCCTTTACTAGCTGCTCATCCAGATGTCTCTGCCAACATGTTATAAATGCATTTACTTCTCAGAATGGAGGATGTAACAGGCTGTCATTGGAATGAGTAAAAGAAGAGACGGGTATTCTCAAATGGCTCAGTCGGGTTTTCCATACTGAGCATAATCTACTTGCTCTTATCTTAATCTGCAGTAATTTGGGGTGCAAACCTCAGAAAGTTCTTAAACTTTTGCATGATCCTGTAATGCTGTTGCGCCACTGTAGAAATTTGGAATGGAGAAAACTCTTTTGTTCTTAAACTTCAGAGAGAGGCATGTTCCTAAGAGTATGCGGTGTAGATTCTGTAGGATTATCTAAATCTGACACTTATCTGGGTAAAACCCAACACATAAAGTGTCATAGCTAATCACATGGTTTTATACTTTCACTTGCAAAAGAAAGAGCGGTGCAAGTGACACTCTCACAAATAATGCATAATCTGTACACGTGAAGTAATCTCTGGTGCTTTGTTATTTCAGACATATGCTGTAGATACTTTGCACAACTGTAACCTGGTATTGTCCTTAGCTTTCAGACTACTATCCATACTCACTGAAAAACAATAGAGTAAATAAAAGATTGCAAGTGGTTTAAATAGCATTGATTTCACCAGACTCCTTGGATAATGAGGAACTGTGTATCTGGAGCCTTATTTAACTGTCCTGTGATTTATTGTTTGTATTCTGCTCTTTTACAGCTAGTCTGACAGACCAGATTAATAAACACAGCCATTTGGGAAGAAGGTAGGATAAAGCCTCTTTTCCCCCACCTTTTTTTTCTTTTTTGGCCCTGTATATAGGTCCCTCAGATATTAAAATCTCAATGTAATAGAACTTGCGTTTCTTCCTGAATGTCAAAGTATTGAATGATAAACTGGGTAAAAGCAAATGTAGAAATAATCTCTTTTAATAATGTTTATTATCTAGATGTCTTCAGGAAGATGGTTTCAAGAGTTTCTACACCCAAGGTAGGAACTGCAGCTCTCAGAATTTATAATAATTTGCAATGGAGGCAAAGGCTGATAGGAAGCGCAGTGCAACAATATCTAAAAGCTTGGTGTACAGAGTAAGCTGCCTTAAAACATATCACAACTATATTGCATATAGCTTCCATATTACATACAGCACAAAGCAGGAAGAGACAAGATGTTACCAATTGCCAGACTATTAAAGAGAGAAACCAGGCTAACTTGCCTATTGGGAAAACCACGAAGGAATAATAATCTGAAACAACAGATTGCTTGGATTGATAATGCCTTCCATACCTGTTCTATAGGTCTCCTATAGTGTGTTATAGTCTATAGGTCTCCAGTTCCACAAGACTTCTTAATGGGGCCACTGTGAAAGTTTTTGTGGAGCTCACTGATGTTTATCCTCAACCTCAGTTTTGACATTGTAGAACCATACGATAGATTACTGTTGTTGCTGTTGTGTGCTTTCAAGTCATTTCTGACTTATGGCAACCCTAAAATGACCCTATCATGTGGTTTTCTTGGCAAGATTTGTTCAAAGGACATTTGTCATTGCCATTCACTGAGGCTGAGAGCATGTGACATGCCCAAGGTCACCCAGGGCCGAGAGGGGAATTGAATCCTGGTCTCTGGACTTGTAGTCCAACATTCCAACCACTATGCCACAAATATCATTTTTTTTTCTGTCCTGAGTGATCAGCAAATTGATATCCATAGCAGAGTTTAGTAATCACAGGTTGAGTGCATGTAGTACGTGAATGGATATGGAGGCAAAATGTGTATTACATTGAGTTCCCTTTTCGTGTCTGGATAGACCATGTCTTTGGATCAGCCATCTTTCCTACCCACAATTAATTAGCACTGACATTGACCATTGTGGGCTAGATGTGAAATCTGCAAGGGCTGCGGACTCACTGGCCCAGATGATTCTATGATTACCATTACTCATGTCACACACTTCTATTCCCTCCCTCCCTTGTCCTCCAGTCTGTCCAGAAAAGGCTTCTGCCAGAAGGTGGGGAACTTTGTATGGTCTCTATACTGGACAGCAAGATCAATATTCATCTCCTTTGATACATGTCCATTGCAGTCCATTACAGCCATCCATTCTTCATTTGATTTCAAGGATGTCAGGGATAACCCTGGGCTAGGACCATTGTGTTGCAGCACCTTTACAGATGCTTAGTGAATATTCACCATGCAAAATCAATGTAGAATGGAAGGGTTTGAAAGGAAGAGCCTTTATGAAGTTACTGTACTGTTTTAATTGAACTGTTTTAATAGGTTTTTAACATTTTAAAATGTATGCTTCAAATTGTTTGAATATTATTAATAGTTAAATTCTATTATAATGTTGATCTTCTGCATATTTTTAACAATATTGTATTCAATATTGTAAGCTCCAGGGGTCCCAGTTTTGGAGAGAAAGCAGGGAATAAATAAAATTGAACAGCAGCCACAGGAACAGCTGGCATGATGTAGTGAGTTGAGCATTGGATTACAGCTCTGGAGACCAGGGTTTGAATCTCCACTCAGCCACAGAAACCTAGTGGGTGACCTTGGGCAAATCATATGCTCTCAGCCACAGAAGATGGCAATGGCAAACCCCCTCTGAAGAAACTTGCCAAGAAAACACCCTAATAGGTTCACCTTAGGGTCTCCACAAGTCAGTAACAAATTAGAGGTGTATATAGCAGCAATAGCAGCAGCAAATATAAATGCATTTATGTCTAACTAATAAAGACCTTTATCTGTCCAGACTCGAGATTTTCTCCATGCAGCCAGTACCCAGTCATTTAACAAAAATAAGACACCAATAGCATTGTTTTTCTGTTGCAGCAGAACTGTGTCTTGATGTGGTTTAAAGCCAGATGAAAGTCAAGCTCCCAGATGGTATGTTCTTCTAGCTATTCAGAATACAATTTCCTATCACTGCTTTGCCTGAAATAACCTCGAGAACACTTAAGCCCACTGAAATGTATTTATAACACCTAACCTTGTGATGGATTGTTACCCACATGTTTAAAATAACCTCTGTATATAATCTCAGTGATCAAATGCTTTATCACATCATCATGGGAGAAAAGTTCAATTGAAGAAGAATTGCCCAGGATGCCTATCTATACCAACTGTGTTTTTTTTCGCCCCTAGTCATCAAGCTGATAACAGAAGTAGAAGATGCATTTGGTAAATTTTATTCATTCAACCCAAGATCCAGGTCACATGACCTTGAACCCTGCAAATAAGATCAAATCAATGATTTAACAAACACATGTTCTACTTTCTATGCATCAGCCATGTAGCTTACTGTCAGAATGTTGAAGAGGGAGCAAGCTTGTTTTCTGCTGCTCCAGAGAACAGGAGCCGGAACAATGGATGCAAGCTACAGGAAAAGAGATTCCACCTCAACATTAGGAGGAACTTCCTGACAGTAAGGGCTGTTCGACAGTGGAATGCACTCCCTTGGAGGGTGTTAGAGTCTCCTTCCTTGGAGGTCTTTAAACAGAGGCTGGATGACCATCTGTCAGGGATGCTTTGATTTGGATTTCCTGCATGGCAGGGAGTTGGACTGGATGGCCTTAGTGATATCTTCCAACTCTCTGATTCTATGATTCTATGATAAAGCACCAAGAGACTCCATAACTGTGCAAGTGATGTCTGTAATTGAATCTAGGTACAGTAGCAAGAATGTTCTTCAACTTGTTCCTCACCTTATAAAAATATATCAAACCTATTCAGTCTCCTGTCTGTCTTTCTCAAAAACACACACAGCAATTAGCCAATTATTATCATTGCTACTACAGTCTAACACATTTTCTGTAAAAAAAGTATGTAGTCCCATCAAGGGAAAGAAATAAAAACATTCAGTGTTATCAATATACCTAATTAAAACAAATGCCAGTATCTGCTATTTTTTGTGTTATTTCAAAAGCGCTTTACCTTGATAGCAATATCACCCAGGCTTCTGATCAATCAAGGTGGGTTCAGGTCCATATTTCTCAATAGGTGCTCAATTGTATGTGGAGGTGTCTCAGTGCTTCTTCCCATGAGTGTCAGTAAAGGGCTCCATCAGCTACATTGTTCATGACATCTGCTCAAAATAGGGATAGAAAGAATACTCAAAAATGTTTTTTTGAAAGTTTCATGGGTGTTTCCTGATCGTTAGGAAGTTCTTTTGAGAATCTTGGACTGACAATAATTTTTGCAGTTCACAATGTACTGCACAACATTTTTATGTGGTTTCTTGGCCCAGAAAGCAGCATTTTTTCCCAAAAGAAGCAGCATTTTCTGCATAAAAATATTATTTTCTGTATATAAAATGTTGCTTCCTGTACAGAAAATGATGTTTGCTGTATGTAATGACCATGTTCAAATTTTGCACTGCATGCATCCCTAACTATAAATAGTCTCCAAAAACTGTAGTTTTCCACAATTTTTTTGCAGAGAGAAGAAAATTGCTCAAAATACCTTCTGCTCCTTTTGAGAACAAAATTATTGAAGAAGTACATCCCTAGCCTAAAACATGACTTTAATACTATGCTTATGTCTCTACTTTTATATATTCAGGTTTACTCTGGAAGACACTGTCATCTGATTTGGATTTCCTTTCCTTGATCCATGAGAAAGTGTGGAAACTCCTCATATTTTTAAAGTGTCCAAGTTTAGGTTGTCAAGTGCCAGTGAGGATATTCCATGATTCTGGCCAGGGAGGTCCAGAGAACATGAGGCATAATAAATCACAATTTCCAGCATTCCAAAGCTGTGGCCAAACACATGCAGAGTAAAGAACCAAAGCAGATGAGAGGCAGTTGAAAGCAAGGTCCAAGAAAGAAGGGAAGAGTTTTGAAAAGGATCTCCAGGTCTTTCACCAAGTCTAAAATAAAGCAGAGAAATCAAAGTCTACTACCAATCCAAGGTCAGCTGCCAGCAAAGATAACACAGGATGAATTTCAAGAATGCTAGCTGATCCCAATGTAGTAGGAATTCCATGAATGTAAGACTAAGAGCATGTTTTACATCTTTTGGATCTGGTGTCTTTAGGGTATTTAGACAAGTGACATCCTGGGGCCTGTGCTTTATTAGGGATCCACTTTTAGAAGGGTCAGCATCTGAGGTTGGCATGGTTGAGGCACCTGCTGTGCCTCCAAAGATCGATTTCCAATGCTTTTAATCCACTTGTCCTTTGTACTTGATGCTCAGATGCCCCGGTACCACCAGAGTCATACTAACAACTGCTGCATTTCTCTGAAAACCACCTACCTCCTCATGTTTATCCCAGCCAAGGAGCGTATATATGAAGCTACTGCTTGGCTCAGCCTAACTGGGTTTCTGATTATGGATGCAGAAAGCATGCAGTGTCAGTGCATTGGGCAACAGATAAAGGTTCATTGGCAGCAGGTAAGGACCACAGAGCCACTGAAGTGTGTAACCCACCAAGATCTTTCGATTATTTTTCAGATATATTAAGACATTAGTAAAGAGCTACTTTACTTTCTGAGATGTTGTTCACACCATTTACATGGATATATCACAGAAAACCTCATCCCTATTGTCTTTTCTACTGAAAGAAATTTACCTAGAGATGTGGTGTAGCAATCTGTTTTTCAAGCAAGCAATAGGAGGTTGCATCTTAAGATTTAACATCATTTGCAAGTGATTAGGCTTCCCTCTTATTATTCCTCACTGAACCTCTGTAGCTCTTGGTGTACATGTAGTGTAAATGTGCAAAGAGCAGTCAGCACATGAATAAAACAAACCCAAATGGAAATAGCTGCCAACAGAGAGGCCCTGGTATAATCCTTAGCAGCAAAGGCCTACGATTTTAACAGAAGGATATATGCTTTGCATACCAAATGATCCCATATTCAGAATTAAACCCAATATTAGCCCTCTCTAGAGTAGGCACATTGAAATGAATGGTACATGAAAGTCATAGGTCACTTCAGTCTTTTTTAGTAGGTCTACTTTAGTGGTTCTACTGTAGTGCCACAAATGGTACTACCTTTCCATAGTAGTAGAACTGTGTGCTCCTGTGAGGCAAGAGACTATGCTGATGGCAACATTGCTGCTGGGTAGGATCTCCCATGTCATACAGGCCTTTGCTGAGAATCCAGACTAGATGGGTCAAACAGCTACAGGGCAGCAGCAGTAGTGGAGAGTGACATTGGTCAAGGATCCCTTAAGAGACAACAGCAATGGCACCATAGCTAGTGTTTGTAACTATTGTGCAGGGGGAAGCATGGTGAGCCTCCTTTTGAAGATCTTTTACCATGAAAAACCTATGATGAAACATTTCAAAGTGAAATAAGAGATAGTGCCAGAAAATGAGTCTCACTAGCTACTGGGGTAGAGCACAGGACAACTATGAGCAGCGTTGTGGCTAATGACCAAGCCAAATGAATGTTCAGCTATTGATGTGTTCAGAGGTGAGAGGACAGTCCAAAGCTGCACAACACATATTATAGGAACATGAAAGGTGAGAAGCATGAATTAGGGGAAGCTAGACACACTAAAGCAAGAAATTGAACATATAAAGACTGCAATTTAGACTGAATGAGCTACAGTGGACAGTAATGGGACATTATGAGTCAGATAATTAGTTTTTTTACTCAGGAAATGAATATCTAAGAAGAAATGGGGTGTCATTAATAGTGAGGAAAGATGTAGGAAAAGCAGTCAAAGGATATAATGCAGAGTCTGACTGAATCATGCCAATACGACATCAGGGAAAACTCATTCATAAAACCTTAATTCACATTTATGTTCCTACTACAGAGGCAAAAGAAGAAATTGAAAGAATTTGTGCTGGAATCCAGGAGAAAACTGATCATGCAGCAAAACAGGACTTCTTGCCAATCATGGGAGATTGGAATGGAAAAATTAGGAAACATAGCAGAATCAAAGATTGTTGGAAAATTTGGCTTAGGCCCAAGAAATGAAGCAGGAGAGCAACTGACTGGATTTTGTGAGTCCAAGAGTTTCTTCATCACAAACACATTCTTCAAGCAACCCAAGGAGTGACTGTATACATGGGCATCACCTTATGGGTATTATTGAAATCAAATAGACTACATAACTGGAAAGAGAAGATTGAGAAGCTCCATTCTCTTTGCAAACACAAGACCAGGAGCAGATTATAGCAAATAGTAATATCAAAAATGAAAATAAAGCTAAAGATGAACACTAAATAAAGCATCGTGCCACAATACAATCTAAAGAACATCCCTGTATAATTAAAGGTAATGTGATGAACAGATTTGCACTATTAAGCCTAATTGACCAGGAGCCAGAATAATGCTGGACAGAAGCCAGACACATTGTCAAGGAGGAATGTAGCCAAAAAGAAAGAAAAGCCTCAATGATGAAACTATTTAAGCAGTTATGGACAGAAGGGAAGCAAAAGTAAAAGGTGACAGAAATAGAATCAAAATTCTGAATACAACTGTTCAAAGACTTGTGCTCAGGGATAAAGAGAACTACTATGATAATCAGTACAGAGAAACAGAAGACAACAACCAAAAGGAAGAACAAGAGACCTCTTCCACAAGATCTGAAAAATCAAAGGGAATATGAAAACAAGAATAGGGATCCTCCATGAACAGCAGGGGAACATATTACATGACTACAGATGATTTACTTCACTTGAAAATAGACAATGAAGATGTTGAAATAGTTCAAGATTTTCCATGCCTTAGTTCAGTCATTAATCAGAATGAAGACTGGAGTCACAAAATTAGAAGAAGACTGGAATTTAAAAGCACAGCTATGAAGGAACTAAACAAGATCCTAAAGTCTAGAGGCATATATAGGATTGTTCATGCCATCATATTTTCCATTTCTATGTATGATTGTGAAAGCTGAACAGTACAGAAAGCTGATAGGAGGAAAATAATCTCATTTGAAATGTGGTGCTGGAAAAGAGTTCTAGGAATACTGCAAACTGCTAAAAAGACAAATCAGTGCATCCTAGAACAAATCAAGCCTAAACTCTCTAGAAGTCAAGATGACTGAATCAGTTATACTTTGGGATATATAATAGGAAGACATGACTTACTACAAAAGATAATAATGCTTGGGAAGGTAGTAGGTAGAAGGAAAGGAGGAAGACCACATTCCAGATGGATAGAAGCCATAGCCTGAATCTGCAAGATTTCAGCAGGGCTGTTGATGATAGGGTGGCTTGGAAGTCTCTCATTCATGAGGTCACCATAAGTCAAAGTTGACTTGACAGCAATTAACAACAACTGTATGTAGGATTGATATTGAATTTAGCCCCCAATTACTGATGTCTTCAAGTAGGGCTGAAAAAGTCTACATTGAGAGACAGTGTAGATAGTATTGAACTATGGGGAGCTATATTTCATGCAGAATAAATCAGTTTTGTGTGTGTCAAGCAGAAATGCTGAGATAAATCATGTTTGAGCTGAGAATACTCTTCAGAGACCACATTTATGTGAGAATTTACTAGATTGTATAAGATGTTGTAGGCCTTTATTAGCCTCTTTAAATTAACCCACTATACCTGAAATGGTAGAAACGTACACATCCCATTTAAGTTATAGCTATTATAAAATGAAATTAGCCAGCCTATAATTTAAGGTTAATCTTCAATTTCATAATTGCATCAGTAATTACTATACGTTAACATAATTAGGTGCTTATATTTAATTGAGAATTATTTATTCACGAATCTTGAGTATTGCTGCCTTTTTCTCCCCATAGCTTCAAACCATTTTGTGTAATGCTGGACATCCACTATGCCTAACCAGTTCTTGAATGATGAATACGAATAGTTCTGCAGCTTAATTTCTTTTTTCTTCACTAATCTTTACTACCCATGTTCAAAAATAGAAGCAAGTGTTGAGCACACTTTATAAAAATTTGTATTTCTTCCACCAGAATTGTAACAAAATATGACAAGTCTGTAGAATCAGTGTCTACCATACTTTCCATAAGCAACAAATAACACTTCAACCAAAATGAAGGATATGGTAACATGCTATCAGAATAGAGGTCAATGTTTTTATACATACTTTATGTTGAGCTTGTTTTGGTGCAGGTCAGTTGATTGATCGGTTTTCAGCAAGCAGTTCAGTACCCACTGTGGCATGCTACACTTACATATACATGTGCACACAACAACTCTGTTTCACACAGTGATATGCACATAGACCTGGTGGGATAGAAGAAAAACATACTTTGTCCTTTCCCTTCACATTCCAATGTTTATTTACTCAAAACTATGTCCCAATCTCACTGGGATCCATAAGGTTTATTCCTACATACATGTACATAGCACTCTCTCTCTCTCTCTCTCTCTCTCTCTCTCTGTCTCTGTCTCTGTCTCTCTCTCTCTCTCTGTGTGTGTCTTTCTCTCTGTCTTCAGGTTGCCTGTCGACTTATGGTGTCCTCATGCATTTCATAGAGTTTTCTTAGACAAGGAATATGCAGAGATGGTTTTGGACATTATCACATAAGTCCCATTCTCACTGCAATTAAGTTATTAAAAGTAAATGGATACATACCGGTTTGAGAGATTCCCTTCTTGCACATCCCTCCGAAAGCATGTCTGGGGCTGTTTCTGGCATCAGTGATCCCTTCCATTTTCTTGCGCACTTAACTCTGTCCCTGTGCCCCTACCCTACTCAGCATGGCTTTCATATTTCATTTTATTTGTAACAGAGTTATGGTAAGGCTATTTAGTAAAACAAAAATGAAAGAAAGGAAAAGAATGTGTGAGGGGGAGAGAGAAAACAGGTTGCTTGGGAATAATAAGGGGTAGGAGAGTGGAGGAGGGGAAGATACTGGCAACATGCAACTACCCAATGCTGGAGCTGCCACAGGAGGAACTTATCACACCAGACTAATTCTAAAGGTCTGGCTGTAAACTGTATTTTATTATGTACTCAACCATATTTTTCTGATGAACTCATCTTTGTTGAAAAGCATTATTGGCTTGCAATATACTCATAGAATGCTGATTACTTAAAATTGTATTCTACAAGCAACAAACCTGTGACTGAATCTAAATTTAAATTACTCCTTTCATTTGTCCATTGCGGTGAAATTAAGGGGGAAAACCCTTTCAGCATTTGCATTGTGCCCTCAAGCAGCCCATTGCTGTCCTTTTCCACACTGAGATACAAATGTACCTCGAGATCTGGGAACAAATCTTGTCTGCTGCTGCTGCTGCTAGGAAACAAGAGCTTTGAAAGGATCCTTCCTATCCCCCTATTTGCACTGAGGACAGGCTGTCAAGTAGATTACTTTGTTGAAGGGGAACAGCAAGTGGTGTTACTCAATGGGCTTCTTAGTCGTGCTCAAAAGGAAGACATTTTGGAATTTTTCCAAGACAGAAAATTGAAATTTAGGACATGCCCTGGAAAAGGTGGATATTTGGTCACCCTGATCTGGGTTAATTTTCTCGACGCTTGCCTGTGTTAGAGCCTTCATTGGGCAGCTCCCCTTGCATATCACAATTGAAATAGTTTCAAATAAAAGCGATCCAAGATGAGCCCACATCTTTCTATTCTGGCCATTACTTAGTTGGTCAGCTATAAAGAGATGAGCCAAATGCACCATACTGGCACCGATTTTAGGGTTAGGGACCGCGCATCAACTGCATGGTCCCTAACTCTAGCATGGCGTGGCGGCGTAGTAATGTTGGTGTCCCATCCATATGGGTGCTGCCATTTTGATGTAAGTAACGTGCATTGTCTGCACATCGCTGCGCATCATGTATGTAACAAGTGTGCCATTTCCCCGAGTTCCTTTTACTCTGGATGGACGCCATAAGGTCTGGCGGCTGTGGTGTCCATTTGGAGGGAAAAAGGCCACCGGCAGGCCACCCTTTTGGGCCTATCTGTCCCATGCCATAGTAACTGTGTTTCAATCTGCAGTTTCATTGGGAAGTGCAAACCAGGCCAATTCACTTAAAAATGGAAGACTGAACAAAATTATTTTGCATCTGTAGTCCCAAATTAGTTTTCACTGTCAACTGACCTCTCATCTATTAAACCAGCAGGGCTGAACTATTCAATCTACATTTGCTTCTTTGGAAGGAATTCTCTCAAGGAGTAGCTCTAGATCAAGAGAAGTAATAGTGCCACTGTATTCTGCTCTGGTCAGGCCCCACCTGAAATACTGTGTCCAGTTCTGGGCACCACAATTCAAAAAGGACACTGAGAAACTGGAGCGTGTCCAGAGGAGGGCGACTAAAATGGTGAAAGGTCTGGAAACCTTGCCCTATGAGGAACATCTCAGGGAGCTGGGGATGTTTAGCCTGGAGAAGAGAAGGTTAAAAGGTGATATGATAGCCTTGTTTAAATATTTGAAAGGATGTCATATTGAGGAGGGAGCAAGCTTGTTTTCTGCTGCTCCAGAGAACAGGCCCCGGAACAATGGATGCAAGCTACAGGAAAAGAGATTCCACCTTAACATTAGGAAGAACTTCCTGACAGTAAGGGCTGTTCGACAGTGGAACACACTCCCCCGGAGTGTAATGGAGTCTCCTTCCTTGGAGGTCTTTAAGCAGAGGCTAGATGGCCATCTGCTGGGGATGCTTTGATTTGGATTTCCTGCATGGCAGGGGGTTGGACTGGATGGCCCATGCGGTCTCTTCCAACTCTTTGATTCTATGATTCTATGATCAGTAGAAATATCTCCAACCTTTTGAAAAACTTGTGGCTGGGAGAAAAATAAAATAAAAATGTGTTTGCCTATTTCTCCTGAAATATAAATTAATTATGACTCCATAAAAATCTTTTTATCATAGCTAATTAATCAGAATCTCCTCATAAACTTTGTGTCGACAGAACTGTATGTCTAATTATCTTTCCCACTTCAGAATTGTGCTATTCAATAATGAAGAAAAACATTACCTGATGAATTCTATATTTGATGATGATATCTCCAGAGACAGAGAAGAGAAAGAGACTTAAATGCCATCTTAAATTACATCTTGGTCATGGTCAGCTTTTCAGCTGGTTTCCATTTGCATGGAAACCATCTTGAAAGCCTCACATTCCCAGTGAAACAGAACATAATGGAATAAGCAGAATAAATTACTCTACGTATTTAGGATGCTACTAAATCTAGATGTTGCGACCCTTTTCATATACAGTAAGTCACAAAAGAACCCCTTAATACCCTGTCAACTGGTGCTATGAAAAGTTGGTCAGCCAAGGGAGACTTGATTGGGTCATTTTTATTAAAATGTCTTTCTCCTCTTTTCTCCATCATGAACCACTCAAAAATAATTCAAACCAGAAAGCCTGCATATGTCTTATGTGTCTCTAGAGGTGACTTTAACTTATTTTTTAAAGAAAATATTTTTAAGTGCTTAACTCTAAGCATGACATCTTGACTATTCAGACAGTTATTAATTAGAAAGTCTTCCTAATGCAATATGCCAACATATATTGCAAACTGAAAGTGAAATCTTACACCCAGGTGTCATGCAGCTATGGATGTGGAAGCTGTCTTCACTCTCTCTCTCTCTCTCTCTCTGTTTATTGGTTGGGTAACACTCTGTGTGAACAACATTGTAGATTACCTACAGCATGTGCACAGTATTTCTCAGCATTTGCCAGAGGCAAATCCTATCTCCCCAGATGGAAAACATCTTTCAACCCAAGGGTCAAATGTAATTTTAGAGAAGTTCTCAGGGGCATTGTTCAAATAGTGGGAGGGGGCAAATAGCAAAGGGTGGGACCAAAATTGCCAGCGCTAAAATTTAGTGGAAACAGCTCATCCTTTAAAAATGGGAAAAATTCCTACCAGAAGCTGGAAATTCTTTCAGAGGGGATCAAGCCTGCATAATTTTGGAAGAATGGGCACTGGGAATTTTGTGAACAAATTGTTATGAAAATGGCATATACCATAGGGGAACCCTAGCTAAGAGACATACAGAATTTCAGAAGGGGGTAGGTACAGTTTTGTGTAGAAGGAGAATAATCAATTTGGTAGAGTGGACAGAAGTGACGCTTTTTCATGGAGTTTGGTTTTGTTTTGATAATTTAAACAACAACAAAAATGTCCTATATTGTAGAGGTCTTCCTAAGCATGAAACTGGCAAAATTTCAAAACATTTAGGAGCTAGGGAGTTATGATGACTGCAAAACAATTTAGGATTCCTTTCAATTCAATTGTCACCAAAGTCTATGACCTCTTTCACAGTATACATCATTTTGATTCCACTTTAACTGGGATGGCTCCAGCCAATGGAATCCTGGGATCTGCAGTTTTGAGAGGTATTTCCAGTTCTCTGTCAGAGAATTTTTTTTATGGCTCACTACTGCAAACTATAAATTCTAGGATTCCCCAGGATGCGGCCAAGCCAGTTAAAGTAGTATTAAGTAGTGCAAAAGAGATGATAGAAAAAGTAATGGGGCTGAAAGATGGATGGTGAACATACAGTAGGTCAGACACTAGGACACACATATATGTCCATCATTTTCTAGGTAAGTAGCCAATGTCCCAAGTCCCACAGACTTTTCCAGAAAAAAAATTAACAGTCCTGCTCTTGGAATAGCAATAAACACTGAGATGTTACTATCCTGAGAAATTACATTATTTCTCTCCCTCAGCGCACTGTAATTAGAAATCTCTGATGAAACCATTCACTGTGATGAGAAGCTAGAGGTGCCAATCACAAGAATATCGCTCCCACCTCTCCCTCATCCCCTTTCTGCCCTGGCATTTTCCTTCTGTAGAAGACTTGGGGAGAAATCTATCAAGTTTTGAAGGCATACCATTTTGGGTTCTGCCCCAGCATCTAAATTGCTAATTAATCTTCAAGAAGGTTCACAGTCTGATTTGGTCTGCTTTGAAGTAATATCACTTCATTTTGCATGTCTCCCAAATCTGCCCAAATCAATTAAGAATTTGGGATTTGGATCATGCCCCAATAATTAGAGCATTATTCTAAACTACATATTAGGATATAACCTCATTTATACTTCTATGGGAATAATTTCCACTGTACTCTAAAAACTACTTCTGAATAAAGACGGACAGGAGCTGCCAGTCTCAAAAATTGCTTAATAGGATTGCTTAACTGTACCCAAATAAATAAATCCAGATGGTTCCAACAAACAATAATACTTACTAGGGGGTACAGTCTTAGGGCCTGTTTCTAATATCACAATTAATGGATTTGTAAGCCAATAACATGTCTGAAGCATTGTTTTGTTCAAGCTGGTAGTACCATAAAAGTGTAGCAGAAGCTAAAGTTTTGTTTAAATGCTCTCCATAATTCCTTTGAGGTTGATTCCATGCTTTATATTGTAAAATATGTCATTCCATTCCATTCTAGTAAACATGATTCTTGGGTTGTGAAGAATCATGTGAGGAACAGGAGTGCACTATTTATTTAAGTAATTAATGTCCCACCCTACTCCTAGCACAGGATTAACGCTTACAACAAGCTTACAACAAGCTAAAAGAGGTACCACTACCATCATGTTTGCTTTGCATGTTTATGTAGTAAGTCAGATGTTTACTTGTTATGGAAGCCACCTTGGGTGCCAGACTGGGAGAAAGGTGGCATATAAAGTAAATAAAATAAAATAAAATAAAAATTTACTCCCAAAATAATACACCTAAAGAGTGCTTTAGTTAATTGTAAATGTTTAATTAAGAACTACTTTAGTGTAGTAGGTAGACTGTTGGATGGGCCCTTAGGAGATCCAGGTTATAGTGTGGTCCACTGTTCTCTATCAGTCTACCTCAAAAGGTGGTTGCTATGAGGACAATGTAGGGAAGAGAAGAAACTTGTATGCTTCTTGATCTCATTGGTGGAAATGTAGGATACTCATTCAACAAAAAATTTTAAAAAGTAAATACAGGTTGAGTTATCCCTATCCAAAATGCTTGGAACCAGAGGTGTTTTCGATTTCAGGTTGTTTTTTTTAAAAAAATTGGAATATTTGCATATATATATAATGCGATATTCTGGAGATAGGACCCAAGTATAAACATGAAATTCACCTTATACATATAGTCTAGAGGTAATTTTATACATAATAGTTTAAATAATTTTGTATGAAACAAAGTTTGTGTACACTGAAACATCAGAAAGCAAAGGTGTCATTATGTCAGCCACACATGTGAATAATTTTGGATTTTGAGTATTTCGGATATTGGAATTCTGGATAAGGGAGACTCAGCCTGTAATAATATTTCCTAAGAGTGACCTGAGATAAGCAATCACAATCCCTTTTTATGTGAAGGGCTCATGCACACAAGCAGGCTTAGCCACTTGATCTCTTACGAGCAGCTTTACAAAGACCCCCAGTTCCGATTATTGACAAGGTTGTAAACAGACGACGAACCAGTCATTTTAGCAATTTGTAATAACTGTTGTGATTTTATTGGTTATATTTGTAAATTGTATTGTCTATTTTATTATAATGTAATCCCACCTCGATCCATAGGGAGAGGCGAGAAATATAAATAAAATTTATTATTATTATTATTATTATTATTATTATTATTATTATTATTAGAAACAGGACTGAACAGCTGCTTCTGCTTCTGCAAAGATCTGAAGACAGGCCATTTCTACTTATGTTACAAATTGCTAATTCCAAGACTCCCCTGAGACAATGCAATTTCCATAATCATTGATGTACCATATTCCCATTGTCTTAGTGGCTCTACACCTGTCAGGACTAGCAACTATATTTAGGCCACAACTTCTTCTACAGTTCTTCTATTGTAAGCCGCTCTGAGAGCCTTTATGGCTGGAGGGTGGGGTATAAATACCATAAATAATATAAATAAATAAATAATATGTAAACAAATCTCTTGAGAACCAAGTGTTTTTATAGCTGACAGTGTAACATTTTATCTTGTGGGGCTCATCCCTTCAATATACCTTCAAAAGCAAGTCAGAAAATAAAGTACAATCAAAGCCACTCTCTAATTACTAAATCAATACATTTCTAGCATGAATGAACTATAGCTGAGATGAGGGGTGGGAAAAAAGGATACATAAACCAAACCATAGTTTATGTATATGAAAAGAAGCAGAGAGTTCACAGACGGTTTACAGGTGCTAAAGAGCAATCCAGAAATGGCACCAGTTGATCTTTGATTGAGAGCATGTCTGAAAGTCAGCTGCTCTGACCTCCATGGTTAATGAATTTCATAAGGTGGAAGCATATGCTAAAAGTGCCCTGTGGCTCAATGTCTTCAGCCAGAAAGAACTAATCCAATTGACTGAGGCCAGAGAAAAATGGCCGTGGATGTATGGTCCCACAATGTCTCTGAGGTATTCAGACACCAAGTCAATTTAAGGTCTTGTAAGTTAATAACTAGGACTTTACAAGTAATCCTGTACTTTACAGGTAGTCAGAGCAGGTTTTTACAAGCAAGCTAATGTGATTTTCATGCATGGTGTCAGTCAAAATTTCAGCAACTGACTTCCAAGCTAACTGAAGTTTCCTTATCAATAAACCAGTAGAAAATGAAAAGAAAAGGAAGGCAAAGAAGCAAGATGAAGAAAAAATGTCTGGCACTTGTAACTGATAGCTGAATATGTGTAACCCCAGACAAAACTTTTTTGTAAGACTATATATAGCTCTTATCACAATGGTCATAATTTATGCATTACGGTTTCTATGGTCTGATAAGTAAATATGTGGTTAATAGCTCCTCTCTCTCTTTTAAACAAAGATGGCCAAGTTCTGTAATCTTAAGGGCCACTCTGTTCTCCAAACAGGATTCTATAGAATACATTGGCAATTTCTAGCACTATGCTGTTACCGATCACTCACTGTTATTGTTGTTTTGAAATTAGCCTCGACAGTATTTAATTTCAGATCTCCATTTTGTCCAGGGAATTTAACTCAGCAGAGTTGGACTGTGGCAACTGGAAGCTTCGATGTGAATCGGGTAGTGGATCAGCTCTGGGGTTTAGCCTGAATTTTCAATGAACTATCTAAAGTCCTAAGGGATTAAAAACTAGGTCAGATTCATTGTTCCACTCACACAGAAGCTATCAACTCAGGGGATGCAGTGGCTCAAGTGGTTAAGATGCTGACTCTGTAGATTGCAAGATTGACAGGTTGGCAGTTCGAGGCCTGGGTGCCACATGATGGGGTGAGCTCCCATCACTAGTCCCAGGTTCTGCCAACCTAGCAGTTCGAAAGCATACAAATGCAAGTAGATAAATAGGTACTACTCTAGTGAGAAGATAAACATGCTGGGCACATGATCACAGAGTAGTCTCTGACAATGCTGGCTCTTTGGCTTAGTAATGGAGATGAGCACCGACCTTATGGTTGAACATGACTTGACAACCTTGTCAACAGGGAATACCTTTACCTTTACCTTACTCCAGAGTTATAGTCCAACAGTCAAACTACTATGCTACACTGGCTCATTGCACCCTCACATCTTTTTCAATGCAAGAGTACATTTTTACTGTGATAGTAACCACTGCAGCCTGATTAAGGGATGGCGAAGGAATATCAGGTGGTTCAGCTGCAAAAACTCATGTTGTGTCTCCTGCTCTGCTTGTGGGTGTTAGGGCCACACAGTGGGTGAGAGGACAGTGTGTTTCTTTACCATAACCCAACAGCTTGCAGTGCTGAGCTTTTTAAAAAGTGACTAAAAATAACAATTGTGGTTACTTTGGGAAATGGAAACAGAATTGTTAATAACTGGTATTATGACAGTATGCAAATAGATCTTGTAGCACCTTTGAGACTACATGGGTGAAAGAAGTTGTAGCATAAGCTTTCATAGACTTAGTCCACTTCCTCAGATGCATATACATATACAGTGAGGGTTATCTTCTGTTATGCAAACTTGGTATATTGGCAATTGCCTTCCCAATAACTCATGGGAATTTTACATGTTTAGAGAGAGTATCCAGAAACAGAATTTTCAGTTTCTCCAATAAAACTACAATTTCCAAGAATTAATGATAATAGGGTTGAAACACCTATTTCTTGTCTGTTCAAGGATTTCAAAAGAGATCATATGTCTTTAACTGTATATTGTATTCAAACACTACTGTTCCTATGTTTCTTTTTTTTTTAAAGGAAAACAATGCATTAAAATTTCTCAAAATACCATTGGAGAGAATCTAGAAAGATGAACAACTGCCTTACTGGTCTATTAATATTTTTAACTTTTGTATTTTAAACATAATTTCATACTAAGTGGAATGATTTTAAAAAACAACACAAATTGTATTGATAATTTTTAATCAATTTGATTCATAGACTGCCTTGGATCCCACTTTGGAAGAAAGGCAGCATATAAATAAATAAATAAATAAATAAATAAATAAATAAATACAAAAATAGTGTTCTATAAAGGTTTTTCGGTTAAGCAAATATCTTTAATGTTTGCAGGAGTTATTTACTATACCTAATGAATTCATGTGGAGAATTATTATTAGTCATTCTATATCTGAGATTGTTCAGATTTTTAAAGAAAAATTCCAAAGTTTTCATTACCTAAGAGAGAAAAAGAGAGAGGATATTTTGTTTTCTCATCTGGTCCTTGGAATATAAACATGGCCTTGAGATAGCTAGCCTAGATATATGACCAAATGTTAAAGGTATGTGAATCAATCATTAAGGATGAAAGAGCTTGATATTTAAAAGGAAAAGAATTATTAAGATCAGGAATAGTTTTCCAAGAGTAAATCCTGTCAGCTGAATATGATGAAGTTCTTTGAAGGAGTAACAAAAGAAACAAATGAATAGGTCATAATTTATGTAGACTTCTGACAGGGGTAAAACCAGCCATTTGAGGGTTGTACACTTTCAACTTGAGCTTTCACCCCCTGCCTAGAGTATCCAATAATCTCCAAAAGCAGGATGTAGATTTTTGTTAGGCTGTCTTTCTAAACACTGCAATTGGCCTTAATAATGTAGTAGCTTGAACATGCCTGGTAACAATTTTAGATAGATAGATAGATAGATAGATAGATAGATAGATAGATAGATAAGAACTTTGAATTGTGGCTAAAGTGGTCTATCCACCACTTTGTCCTTCCACATCCTTCCACATGAAAAGTTATCTGGTTCAGGAATGAAGGCCTAAATCCAGTTTTTAATCTCAGATAGAATAGTTGCACTGAAGCAATGGAATTTACATACATGTTGATTGATCAAATCCACATTGATTCAATGGCTCTACTCAGGTTGGGATGAGCAGTTGAATTTAGCCACCAAAATGTTCTGAAGCTCAGTAACTGAATGTACATTTGCAAGAATAAGATTATAAATGAACACATCAATTTTCAGCAGTAGGTATGTGGGGTGATGTGGGGTGAAGATATTTAAATTGTCCACAGTGCTCAACATTCTGTCTATGAGTCTTGTTTGTTGTATGTTATCAAGTTGCTTCTGGCTTCTGGCAACCCTAAGGTCATGGGGTTTTCTTGACAAGATTTGTTCAGAGAAGGTTTCCCACTGCCATCCTGTGAGGCTGAGAGCATGTGGTTTACTCAAGGTCACCCAGTGGGTTTCATGGTCAAGTGGGGACATGGACCCTTTTCTCCAGAGTTGTAGTTCAACACACAAACCATCATCATCATCATCATCATCATCATCATCATCATCATCATCTATTTATTTACATCCCACCTACTCAGATTAGGACCGAGGGGCTTACAGTAAAATCATGATGCCACTCTGTCTCTCTTTGGGCCTTGTACACCCTATAACATTCATCTCATCCTCTCTCTGAAAGATCTTATCTCTTTTGAAAACTGCAAAATTGACTGGTCTCCTTTATAATCTTTGGGTCCCTTTCTTTAAGCTGCTCATATTTCTGATTATCTGGTTTATGTTTATAGCCAAACATGTTAATATGCCTTATATGTATATTAAACATACACAAGCACATTAACAAATGCTCATTAAACAATGAGTGAATCTCTACAACCAATTTACTGTACATGTAGCTAACATGTGATAACTTATCTGTTTCTTAAATGAGTGCTGAAATGTGGAAAGGTGGATCAATATGTACAGTCAGAACAGGCATTATGGTTGCTGTAGATCTCCCAAAAAGAGATACTTGAAACTAACACATTGCCAGTAGCAATGTTATACATAACACCAAATCTTTACAGCTGGCCCTCCACATTTGCAGCTTTGACTTTTGCATATTTGATTATTCATGGATTTGATTAATATGTGTTGTCTAGGAAACTCTAGGTCATTTTGCTGTTCTTGTTGTATTTTTATATTGTAATGCCGTGTTCTGTAACCCGCCTTGATCTGCGGAAAGGCGGGATATAAATAAATATTTTTTATTATTTATTATTATCCAGCATGTCTCCATGGCCAACTTTCACCAGAGGTTGCACTGGAGGATAGAGAGATTCCTAAAGAGTACACTTCTTTAGACATTTATAGGTCCTTCAGCACAATGCTATGGTTAGCTTCTGGTCGATGTTGACTATGGAGCTGCCCATTCCTAGAGAGTTGTTCTCAATGGTTTTAAAAAAGGGTTTTTTTTTATTTACAGTTTTTCCACTTTCGCAGCGATCTTGCATCCCTAACCCCAGAGAATGTGGATCAGCCATAAAGTCCACCTTCTGGGTGGAGTGGGGGCATGGTGTTCAAATGACAAATGGCCTGACTCTGCCCCCATGCTGGCATGATGCCGCGTGCCCCACCACATGACAAGTGGCATCATGACGCTCCTCTGGCACTGGGTCCAGATGATGCAGCACCAAAGGAGCACAGAAAAGCCATGGCATGGGCAGCTATGGCGCCCTTTCCATGGTGCAGAAAGGAGCCACCTTTTGCTGCTCCGTTTTGAGCCATGGAAAGGCTGGATCAGGACTGTGGCATGTTTTTACTGCTGCCCCAATCTAGCGCAGAAAGGGGTAGCTGCAGGCTGCCCCTTAGGGGTAGTCTGTTCAGCCTCTTAATAAAATTTACTCTAACAACATTGTGCTGTGAGGTCATTTGAGAGGGTTTTAGGGCATTATTATATTTTAAATATTTTATAAAGAAAAAATAAAAGTAATGAAAAGGTAAGACGTTAGCAATACACTAGTAAGACTCTTTAAGCAACACATAAGAAATAATTACTAATGCATTGTTTTTGGGGGAAACACTAACTTATAATGCCTATTTTTAAAACTTTTTTTAAAGTTCTAAGTTCTGTCACTGTTAATGGCTAGTTTTGTTACTGTGTAGCCTGGTGAAGTTAACAGAGATTTTGGACATCAAATTGACATACAAGTTAGGCCTCAATCCCAGTGCTCTTCCAACCTGTAATTTCTTTCCCTAGTGCCATCTTGCGGTCCCAAGTGTTTAGAAATCTAACTTCACAACGCCTTGTCAAGCAAACACACAAAATAAAAAAAGATCAGTATATTTACATAATAATAATTTTCCATACTTTTATTATATAATCTCCTACATATTATAACCTCCTATGAAGAAACCATTAGCTTCATGTCAAGGTTTATTCTGACCTTTGCACATTCCACCAGTTAACTCTTTCAATGTGGTGGAGCTCTCCAGATGTTATACAAGATGTAAATTCTGCTTATTTCATTATTTCACACTAAAACAAAGAATGGCAAAACTTTTCTCCTTTCTCAAAACATTGCTTTTTTGCATTTTTTTTGGCCTTTCAAACAAATGATATTTTTACTTCAAAAAGTCTTAAAATGCTGGGGGGGGGGGTGGAATCTCCCTGTGGTTGACCATTCCCCTCCTCCAAAACCAGGATGTCTAGATGTTTTGAGACTACTTTTCTCATCAAGCGCAAGGAAATCTGTAAGTGTTCTTTACAACCCTTGATATTATACTGTACAGTTTCTTGGGAAGAGTGGGCTAGTTTCACTGAGGTTTTGGAAAAAAATGGGAGTTGGTCCATTTCTAGCAATCATTCTATCTTCTGCTGTTCCCTTAAAAAAAGTCAGGCTCAAGATTGCTTAGCCAACAGTGCAGAATGGAGCATGTTTCTTAGACAGAGATTCATTGCTTTGATTTTTATATATTTATTTATGTTGCCCCAGAGGATGCAAATGCTGTGTGCATCATGGGGAGGAATTAATCCCGCTCCCCACTCTTGTATCCCCTGGGTAAAATGAGAACATTTTGAAGTGTGACATAAACCTCAGTAGCCTTTATGCCTCTCCAGAGTTCGGCTGAATCTCCAAGGATGCTGGAAGTTGATTTGTCAGCTTAATGTTAGCAGTGGAGGTGGAGACACTTCACCTTTATCAGCAGAAACAGTGGGAGCTGCCTGTACAGCAATTGGAGAGACTGATGTGGCAAATCTTTTCATGGCACTTTTTTCATCGGGGCAACTGTTTCTAACTTGCTTCCCACCATGCACATGCTGTTGCACCCTGAGCAAGATGGACTGAAATCCCCCTCCCTATTTTATTAGTAGAAAAAAGAAGCTGTTTTAGGTTGTCAAATATTTTCACCCAACATGCTTTGAAAACTCAGGATTTCAGAACTGCCCTCCTCCTATTTCATAAGAAACTATTTTAATCATAAGTACAGGCGATATTAATTGCTGTCTCTGTTGCCACCTCCTGTTATTATTAACTAGCAAAATACCTGGTGCTTTGATGGACAGGTGTGTGTAGAGACGGGGTCTTGTCTTGTTGCACCTAAGCATCAACTGAGCAGAGGAATAAGATATAGCTCCAAAACACACTGCAGAAATAGTCCAGTTTGAAATCGCTTTAACTGTCCTGGCTCAATGCTAGACAATTCTGGGAACTGTAGTTTTGTGAGACATTTAAACACCTCTGTCAGAGAGCTGTGGTGCTACAATAAATGACAATTCCCAGGATTCCCTAGCACTGAGCCATGGCAGTTAAAGTGGTCTTAAACTGGATTATTTTTGCAGTGTGTTTTGGACCATAGTCTTCAGCAACTGTTACAAATTGTAGAAGGCTTGTAATTCTGTCAGGTCCTGTGCAGACCTACACTTTGGGCTGGCTGGGGGGCAGAGTTGGGGCATATCATCTCCATGATGCACATGCCAGCTCTGCCCCCAGGGCACCATGATGCCAAGTGCCACTCCACATGGTGTGTGGCATCATGGTGCTCCTATGGTGCTGTGTCCATTTGACACAGTGCCGAAGGAGCACTCTATAGCCATGGCACCCCAGCTATTGTGCCCTTTCCAGGATGCAAAAGGACCCACTTTTTGTGGCTCCTTTTCATGCCCTGGAAAGGTCAGATCGCAGCCCTGATCTGGCTGAAATCGGGGCAGCTCCATGTCTGAACAGTCCCTTAGTTATTATTATTATTATTATTATTATTATTATTATTATTATTATTATTATTAT